>NW_026000205.1:13181084-13183179 GCF_001458135.2 Marmota marmota marmota
AGCCATTAAGTGTGGAGATTCCTGATTGGTTGACTGCTGTATCTAGTTTATGCTAATTAGATAAGCTGTGTGGAATGTATAAATACTGCTCCTGTCCTGCAATAAACGGCTCCCACTCCTGCTGTATCAATGTACACAAGTTGTTCATCACCCCCGGTTATTTTGCTGCAGCCGGACTGCGGCAATCCACCACCATTTATTAAAAAATCTGGACTTTCTCCACTGCTCTACAGTATCATCTTCACCCTGATAAACCAGGATGGAGCTGCTTCTGCATTTTGTGTTTTGTTCCACTAGTAGATTGTTTATCCTTGCACCAATACTACACTGTCTTCTTTATAGTATGATGTGTAAGTCCTCCAATGGTGTTGTTCTTCATATACACTGTAGCATCAACTTGTCAAGTTTCACCAAAGAAGGAGAAGGAGGAGGAAACTGAGGAGGAGGAAGAGACGATGACAATGACAGTCAGACAACAAACCCCTCTGGTTACTTTGATTGAGATTGCAGCAGATGGACTGATCAATGCTAAGATCAATTTGAGGGAAAACATCTTAAATTCCAATCCCCAAACATGTTATATTCCCCTGTTGAATTCATATCTTTAACAATTTGTTTCACTGGTGTTTTTCGTTTCTGTATAGAAATTGTACTCATCATTCACTAGGTTTATTTTTAGGCATTTGATTTTTATGTTATTATAAATTTCATTTTCTAATTATTGCTGGTATAAAGAAATACAATTAGTTTTTGATATTGAATTTGTATCCAGTGACTTTACTAACTGAACATATCAACTTACTTACAGTTTAAAAAAATTTTTTTTTACATATCCAATCATGTCACATGTGAATGACATGTTTTATGGCTTCTTTTCCTATCTTCAAACTTTACTCTTTTTTCCTGCCTTATTACGCTGGCTAGGATCTCCAATTCAGAATTGTACTGATGAGTGTCAGCATTCCTTCTCACTTCCAGTGGAAAAGCATTAAAGATTTCACCATTAAGTATGATGATAATTGCAGAGTTTCCGTTTTCTGCTTCTTAGGGATTTGTTCTTAAGTAGATAGCTTTACTGAATAAAGGAAGTTCTTTCCTGCTTCTTGCTAAGAGTTTGTTTGTTTAAATCATGAATGTATGGTTTTGCTATTCTACCCAGAAAGTCCTATAATCCACCTTTTTTTCCTCGATAACTGGGGTATCATACTGCTTGATTTGGGGGTGTCAAACTAATCTTGGTAACCCTTTGTTCCCATTGGCATTTGCAGGTTCTAGTTGAATGACAATAAAATGGTCTCCTGAGCTATGTGTTTGGAAAAATACTCGCAAGCTCCATCCAGCACAGTGTCTTATGTTCTCCTTGTTTCCTTCAAGCACAAACTCCACATCCAAGTTCTGAAAGAGGATCACTCCTGAAAAACCACAGGCCTCTCTGGCCCTTGAGGCTCATGCTAGGCCCTCTGCGACCAGTCCCTGAGGGCACTACCTCTAGCTGGATCCTCAACCAGCAGACCCTAGGACTAAAACAGGCACGGTAGGGGTCAATCTCCTGGGACTGGGGCCATGGTAGAGGCCCCAGGTCCCTACCACCTGCGTCAATCCCGAGTGTTCCAGGCCAGGGCTGCTCCCCCATCCCACCCTGAGACAGACTCCTTTAAGAGAGTCAGCTGCTGAACGCGTCTCTGGGGCGGGAGGCTGAAGTCGCCAAGAATGTCGGGCTCCGACGACAACGGGGACTGCGGAGGGCGAAGGATGAAGCTTTGCCTGGTGGCCTCCCCCTTGCAATCCCCCCAGCACATCCACCCAGGGTTCTCCGGCTTCAACTCTTACTCTCGGGTCCCCACCCCAACTTCGAAGTTCCCTCCCGCCAGCAAACCGCCACCGTCCTTCGCTGTCCCCCGCACCTCGCCCCCCAGCCATGCTCCCACCTCCAGGCTCTCCGGACCAGACCCTGGTTCCATTTCAAATCCACTCTGCCGCTGTTGCACCCCTGCCGGGCCCCACAAACTCAGAGGCAGCGAGTGGGGGGAGTACCCTGCGCTCCGCTCGGCCTCATCCACATGCAGGGGACCGCGCGTCGCGGCGGCCGCCAGAA
>NW_026000205.1:13183203-13238668 GCF_001458135.2 Marmota marmota marmota
CAACCCAGAAGAGTTATGGGGTGCAGCCGCCACCCCTACCACAGTCATCAACACCTGGAGGCCAAGAAGGCACGAGAAAGGCTGTGTGTCTGCACCCTTTCTCAAGTGTGTCACTTGCCCCGTAGTGGGTACCTGTCTCTGGACCTCAGCTTTCACCTGTAGAATGGACACATACATACACCCCCGCGTGCGCGCGCACACACACACACACACACACACACACACACTAATTGGGGGCGTGTCTGAATGTAGGGAGTACGGAGCGCTGGCATGCAGTGGGTTCCCAATAATACAGACAGCTGTCACTGTAGCCTTTCCTCAGCCTCCTGAGGGCAGGGATGGTTTTGGTTTTGAGCTCTTCTTCTCCACCCCACACAACCTCTGGATGCAACTGAGGCGATGGGAGGGCTGGCTCCTTCTTTCACTCAACTGGGAAGTTCTCCCTAGGTCTATCTCAAGTTCTCTCCTTCCCAGACCAGGATTGGGGGGGAGGGGAAGTTCCCTTTAAGGGCCGTGGGGGAGGGGGCTCCGGCCGGCCCTCCTTCCGCCCCTCCCTGGCCCCCCTCCGGCCTGGGGGGACCAAAGTCTGGGCCCCGCGCCAGCGCATGCGCCCGCCTGTGGGCGCTGTCCCGGCTGCGAGGGCTGCGAGCGCACCGACAGACAGACCGACCGACGGACTGGCAGTCCGCCGGACAGACGGGGCAGCGCAGGGAGCCGGGACGCGGCGGGACAGCGACATGACCGGCCACATACAACAGCCAAGCGGGCGCGGGAACACCGGTCCTGCGCCCTCGCCTTCCCCCGGCCCGGGCCCGGGCCCTGGCGCCTCAGAGAGGGTAGCGCTCAAGAAGGAGATCGGACTGGTGAGCGCCTGTACCATCATCGTCGGTGAGCAGGGCCCGAGGCGGGTGGGTGCCCTGGACTGCAGGGCCAAGGCTGAGGGGGCATGCAAGCAGCTCCAAACCAGGGGCACCCCATCTCCTGGCTTTCTTACGGGTCTGGTTCACAGGGACCCCTGGAAAGCCGAGGCAGGGAGCACCAAGGTTCAGAGATTTTTGCTCCCATCTCCCTGGCCGCCCTGAAAATTTGCAGCTCAGGAAGTTGTGGGTCCCCTCCACCGCTGGAATCCTCCTTTACCTCCCTATGGGTCTTCGGGTCTTCGGCAAGGCCATTTGCTCTATGAAATGGAAATGATGACTATAGTCTTGCCTCTAGTGCAGGAGCTGGGCAAGTTCTGGGTTATGGGTCATGGTGAATCCCTACTGTTTGCTGGGTCCAGGTACCATGCAGAGTGAGTGATCTCATCTTGGAAAGCAGGCAGAATTGCAGGTAGGCTGGACAGGTAGAGCCTGCACAGAGGAAAAATAGGTTCAGAGCATGTAAATTACTACCAGGTTTGGCAGCTGGAACCAGGGAAAGGAAGTGGAATAGCCCACGGCTGGGGACAGTAGTGGGCAGACCAACCCTGCAGAAGGGCCACCTGCTCCCTGGCTGGTATCTCAACGGACAGCCCATGGCCTGAACTGCTGGCCCCAGCTTCCACTTGTGCATGGATCTGTGTGCCCCCAGTGCCCTGTCCGCTTCCACAAAGGGGCTTCTGGGTAGGCAGGGTGGTGGAGTTTTCTCCTTCTGTCCCAAGATGTGAATACTTACTTCTGGGAACCGGGCTAACTCAGCCCAAGTGTCTCTGAGCCCTCCTGAGGGACATTTTCTGTTCCCTGCATCCAGAAGATATAGGCTTGGGGGATGAATTCCTGGGGCCTTACCCCCTGTGACTGGTCCCCAGTCAGTGGGAGCTGCTTGTTCACCATTACCCTTCTACCCTCAGACTCCTGGAGATGGAGGAAGTTTGAGGGGCTCAACGGGGCAGAACTAGTGTCTTCACCTCCTCTGCTCTGCCCCCATATTAGAAGCTCCAGGGCCACAGCTGCAGTCTGGCTCTTGGCCATGCCCTGCCCTCACATTGAGAGTTGCCCCTGAACACAGTCCCAGGCAGGTGGCTCCACTGTCTCTCCTGCATCCTCCTAGAATCCTATCTCCCAGGAGCTGGCCCTGACCTGGCCCTGGGAGCTTCCTGGCCTAGGTGCTTCTGACTATCTGCTAGAAAGAAGGACTGGTTCTGGGAATTGGGTCGGAGTACTTGTTAGAGCTTTGCTCCAGCCCATGCCTTCTCTGTTCTCTAGGAAGGGAAAACTGAGATGGGCACTAAGGGTCCCATCTCTCCATTCCACATCTTCAGAACTTATATCCTGCTTTATAATCTATCCTTGTTTATTAGCAGTCGCTTAACTGATTTCCCAAACGTCTAAAGTTCATCCCAGGAGATCCTATAATTCCCTCCTTTATTATATTCTCTGTCCCATCCCAGGCTGAAGAGTAAGAATTTCAGGAATGAGGAGATATGGAAGAACTGGCTCTAGGCAGCAGTGAGACTCCACCTGAAATACGTTTAGCTGGTAAAAACAAGCAAAGCTTGCAGGGGGTTCTAATCCAGACCAGAGTAAATCAAGCCAGCTGGGCAGGACTGTGCAGGACAGCACAATCACATCCAACCATTGTTCAGAGAATCACTTCTTTTTACATTATAAAAACACGTTCTTCCTTTCCTCCTTTGATTCTCATGCCCACCTTGCAAGATGGGAATTTTTGTACTCATTATACAAATGTAGAAACTGAGGTTGGAAGTTAAGTGACATGGCTGCAAGTTGTGGGCTCAAGATTTGGAACCAGATCTGGATTCAACCCTCTGTTCAGTGCCCTTCACACCGAGCTGAGCAAAGTTGGGGCCAGACTCAGAGCCCTTGATGGGGAAGGCTGGGGCTTGAGCTGCAGGCTCATCCAACAAGGTAGATTGAGCTCTCCACTCCATTATGGAGGTACAAATAGATGGGGAGGGACGCTGGGTCTCTCTGGCAGCGGTACATAGAGGGCCTCTCATCTTGGCTTAGGGACTTCAGCCATCTGCCTCACGTGATCCATAACCAAAGAAGAGATGTGCCTAGACCCGGCAGAGGGGTCACCTTGGGTCTGCTGACCAGGTTCTTCCTCCACTCTGTTCCTGTGACTTGGATGTTCAGTTCATGTAGGTGTTTGGGGATCAGGCTCAAGTATATTCAGGGACTCCAGGAAGTAACTTCACAAACTTCATCTTCCCAGGAGCCAATCCCAGTTCATCCAGCCTCTGTCGGGTCCTGGTACATGGTCTCTAGGGCTTGAATTTAGCTGGGCTGCTCAGAGAGGATGGGCCTCTGCAGAACCCCAGCCCCTCCTCATTAGGAGCCAGAAGAGACATAAAACTACATAGGAGTCTATCCACATGTCACCAACACCCCATTTACAGATGAGGAAACTGAGGACCCTAGGCTGCAACCTGCCCAGGATCACATGTCCTTGAGGCATTCTGGAACACTTTTGGAGGACAGGATGATCCAACCACAAGGATGGGGACCTGCCAACCCTTGATACATTCGTTCATTTATCCAGCAGTGCTGGGCACCACCTAAGAGGGGACAAGGCAGAGGATGAATTCCTCTCCTCCTAGAGCAGACATACCAACAGCAAACGAACCCACAAGCCAAATGTGTGGCCAAGGGGTCATGAGAAGCACTGAGACCAGACAACTGAGCCGGGAGGAGGACCTGAAGTGCTGGGAGCAGGGTGGAAGGTTGGATGAGTGAGGAGGTGGGTGGGGTTTGTCCGAGGCTTCGCAAAGAGTGATAGGAGTTTGCCTTTTTCTCCTTAGGAGGTGGGAGCCCTGGAAGGGTTTGGAAGAAGAGGAGTGGGATGACTTACTGCACTCACTATGGAGGAGACTCTGTGAGGGCAGGAAGGCCAAGCAGGAAGCCACTTGAGTCACCTGGACAAGAGGCAGTGGTGGCTCAGAGCAGGGTGGCAGCTGTGGAGGGGCTGAGTGTGGGGTGTGGAAGAAAGAGAAAGGTCAGGGATGACATAGGTCAAGGTCTGAGCAGTTGGGAGGATGGTTTGTTATTGACTGATTGATCAGGGAAGATGAGGAGAAGAGCAGGTTCAGGGAAAGGGGACACAAAAGTCAGGAAAGCTGTTTTGAACATGTCGAGTGTGAGATGCCTGTTTGTTTGGTACACAGGCTGAGTTTGGTAGAACGGTGCATGGCAGGGATATGAATTTGGGATTTGCCAACAGAAGCCAGGGGGCTGGATGAGATCACCAAGGGAATGATCAAGGCCACTCAGTGTTTAGAAGTCAGACAAGAAAAGGGACCAGCAAGAAAGAGCCACCAGCCAGGTAGAAGGGTCAGGAGGCGGAGTAAAGAGGGTGATTGCTCCGTCACAGGCCACTGATGAGTCAAGTAAGATGTGGGCTAGGGCTTGACTGTTGGATTCAGCAATGTGGAGCTCACTGGGGACCATGACAAGACTCAGCCTGGAGGTGGGGCACAGGCAAGATTTCCTAAGCTAGGCAGGATGCACTGATGTAGGCAGAGGCTCTATGCTCTGCTCATCCCCTCTCTCCACAGGAAAGTGGGTTAGGCTGGAGGTGCCTGCCAGCAAATTAGTGATTCTAGTCACGTCCTGGATGTCCCCACTCACTGCCTTGGGGTACTACCAAGACCTCAGTGGGAGCATCTGTCATTCCAGGGAGGTACCTGACACATGCTTACTATGAGGACACAAGGACATTTGTGTACTTGGAGGACAGGCTTCACCCAGGTCTCAGTAGGGTTCTGGCTGCTCACGCCAGGGTGTTGGGGGTCCGTGGGACTCAGGTCTCCAGAGGAAAGACTAAGTGTCTTGGGTGGGGTCTCCAAGGTGGATGACAGTGTGGGATCCATAAGCCATTTCCATGGTCTTCCAGCCCTTCCTGGCCATTCTCCTGGCACTGTGACAGTGGAGCAGGGTTCAGGTTCTAGAGCCAATGGAAGCTTGCTGTGCGTAGTGTTGACCTGGAGAGAGGGCTGCCCAAGAGTGGGATGTTCTGCCTTGAGCAGAGTGTTTCCTTGGGCCCAATACAGATGTGCAAGGTGCATCCTCTCTGCCAAAGTCAGGGTCAGACTAGCTCTCTGCTGCCCGCTAGTCCAATGGCCCCACCAGGAAATTGGGGAAACTGAGTCTCAGAAGGGCAGTACTGATCTGAGGTCACGTGGCTGACTCCTCCGTGTTTCTAGGGATAAGGTTGCAGCCAGTGTCCTGGCCTGGCTTGACTTCCCCACCCCTCCCCGAATCGGACTGTATATTCTCACAACACACACCCCACGGGCAGGCGGCTCCTTCTACCAACCAGACCTCCGTGGCCCACTCCTGCGACCTCCACAGTCTGCTGCTGCCTCTCAGAAATAGGTCAGCACGCACAGCAGCACCCGCAGGGAACAATGGCCCTTTCTTCAATCCTCCAAGGAGCCGGGTAAGCCCCATCAGGCCAAACATCTTAATGTGATAAAAACCACCCAGGAAAGGCTCAGGGAAGAAGGGCGGGAGGAGGAGACTCAAGGGAGGCCTGCTAGACGGGGAAACTTGCATCTGACCCTCGCCTGGCTTAGCTGCCTGCTGGGAGGACCAACAGGGACCAGGTGTCCCATTGGGTAGAGAAGAACATGGAGGCCTCAGACCAGCATCCCTCTGGTTGTCAATCAGACACTCAACAGATGCTCAGCAGTATCTCTTGGCCCACCTGACGTCCTATTAGGCCAAGTTCCTGCTTCTCTTTTTCCTGAAGAGTAGGATTCCTCAAGGGCTGGACTTGTCCACTGCTGTTGCCCTCATCAGGCAGATCTGCTGGGCCTGAACACAGGGTCTGAGGAAGGAGATCTGAGGAAGGAGGAGCTGGGCAGGCACCTGGGTGACATCCATGCAGCTCCAGGAGTTCCTCCTCTATTCGAGCACCCGAGGGCCTGGTCCCAGCCCTGTCCTCAGCATCCTCCTTCCTCCTGATCCTCTGCCACTCATGAAGCCCACCCTGAGCATGAGCCTGGGGCAGTTACTTCAGGCCTCTTCAGGCCCACAGGGAGAGGCCCCTGAGGACCTCAGAGACACTGGTTTGCTCAGATGGTCCTTTGAACCACAGGGGAAGAAGTCCTGAATGGTAGCCCAAGGCCACATGTCCAAAACAATAGTGATCCTCCCTGCCACCACCGCTACCCACCCCCAGAAACCAGCATCTGAGTCCCAGCCACTTGGCACCTGAATAATGCTATGCCCTTTTCAGACCCCAGCTCAGGAAGGTGAGATACAAGGTGTGGCTCCCCCTAGTATTAGATCTGTGAGGCTCAGCCAGGCTGAGCTGTGTACAGGGGTGGGGTCTCCACGGGATGGGTGGCTCAGGGCCCTGGATGCCCCCAGCTCCAACATCCCCGGCTCCTTTCGAGGCCACCCAGCCCCCGCTGGCTTCCAACCTCACTGGCTTTTGGCAAATCCTGCTCCGCCAGGTCCTGAGAACTGCTGCCGGATGGAGCCAACTCAAAGGCCCTTTGGAAAACCCACAGCCCACCCAGGCCCAAGGCCCATCACGGTGGGTGCAGGAGGTGGCCCCTCTCCCCTGCCCCCCAAGAAGCAGACCAAGGGCGCAGCTTACCTCTGGGGCTTGAGGCACAGGAATTATTTCGTCCTTATCTGGATGTATTTAGGGCTCCTGGGATGTGACCAGAAAACCAAATGGGGCTCTCGTGGCCGTCCAGACTAGAAATCTGTGTCGACCGGGGACGGGGGTGAGGGGTAGCACCGTGGACAAGGAGTGAATGCAGATTGGAGGCCACAGCCGTGTCCTCGTCCAGCCCCGCCTATGGGCTTGGCAGGTGGAGCGGCAGACTCAGCCTTGATGGATGTGTGACCCCCTCCCTGGGCCCCACCAGGTGGGAGTAATCCTTGTCCAGGGGCGCTGAGCCCCAGGTCCCACCAGTGCTGTTTTTGTCCATGTGGCCTGTGGGTCTGGGATTCTTTCCTCTTGGGCGGACCCGAATGCAGATCTCTAGTGAAGTTACCTGATTCATTTGCAGGTTGGTGAGACCCACGTGAGCAGCCATAGCCCTACTCCTTTCTAATTGCCAGGGAGCTCAGAGCTGAACAGAGGCTGAGTCTCACTTGCCCTGGGAGTCTGCTCTGCAGGCCACAGCTCATCTCTGAACATTTCCCATTGTTTCAAGAAGCAGAGGGGCACATCCCCTTTCCACTCCCAGACATCTGGAGGCCACAGGAGCAGCCCCCTCTGCCCACATCCTTTGAAGACCCAGAAGGATGAGTCTTTTGCCCAAGCACAAGGCAGGCCTTACAGAACTGTGGCAGATTCCATTTGCATGGGACCTCAGGAGCCTGCAACTCCTTCACTCCTCCTCAGAGACCCCCAGTGGGAGGGCTGAGTGGGGCCTGGTGCCCTCACTTCACAGACAAGGAAATTAGTCCTTCATGTCAAGGTCTGGATGCCACTCTGGGCATTGGGCTGTGTAGTCACCCATCAGTTTACTCAGCACATGCCTTCTGAGCACCTGCAGGGCGTGGGGCCGTGAGGTGATAAGGCAAGGCAGAGTGGGTGACTGCTGAGGGGGGCAGGAGCTACGCACGGGACCACACAGGGGCACGCAACACATCTGGCAACAGCTGTAAATGAGCTGGGGGCCTCACATAGTGTGTCTCCCTGAGCCCTCATAACAACCCTGTTTTACAGGTAGGATTAGGGAGGTCAGCAGGAGGACCTTCCCGCCTGAGCAGGGAGCAGGCACAGGCCTTCAGGGCCCAGCTGGGTTTCACATTGTGTAATCAGGGGCAGACCCAAGGGGAATGGCAGGCAGTCTGTGTACAGACCCCAGACTGGGCCAAGAGTCTCTACCAGCTGTCATTGCCTGACCCATCCCTGCCCTGACAACTCCCAGCCCTGAAAATGCACCAGTTCTCTGCCTCACCCCACTGGCCCTTGCCCAGAACTGGAAACATGTGAACAGCTCAAAGAAACATGATCTCTTCAGAGTCTATGTCCACAGCCTGGGTTCGAGGTCAAGGAGGGGCTCCCTGATAGGAAAAAGGGAAATAGAAGCTACAGAAACCTAGAGTGAGGCCGTGAGGTGGGCAGAGGACCCCACACCTGGCTCAGGCAAGGAGAGCTCTAGGCAGCAGGTTGAAAGGAGGACAGATGGCCGGAGGCTGACATGACAAGACTGGGGACCTGAGCTAGAGGGGGTCCATGTGGAGATGCACAGGAGTGGCCACCCTGTTGTGGTTCAGGTGTTGGGCCCCTCCCTTTGCTGACTCCCTCTCATGCAGGAGTAGGAGAGTGGACAGAGGAACTCAGGACCTGTCTCTGGCTGGCTGGACAAGGTGCCATTTCCCATGCCAGGGACTGAGCAGGAGGCTGATGATGAACCCAGAATGGGCCTTGCTGGGTTCCAGGGGCCCAATGGCATCCACACGTCTCCAGCACCCCCACCCCACTCCTCCTCCAGGGAGCACCCAGGCTTCCTTCCTCAATGCAGTATCCGGACCCCCCCAGAGAAGGCTGGGCTGCTAAAGGGGGCCCCAGGCCTGATGCCTCCCATCTCTCCCCTACAGGGAACATCATTGGCTCGGGCATCTTCATCTCACCCAAGGGTGTCCTTGAGCACTCAGGCTCCGTGGGTCTGGCCCTCTTCGTCTGGGTCCTGGGTGGGGGCGTGACAGCTCTGGGCTCTCTCTGCTATGCAGAGCTGGGAGTTGCCATCCCCAAGTCCGGCGGGGACTACGCCTACGTCACAGAGATCTTCGGGGGCCTGGCTGGGTGAGTGTGGGGCTCTGGTGGGGTCGGGGACAGTTTCTCGGAAATAGGACGGCTCTCGAACCCTGGGCCTCAGTCTCCTCTTCTACTTCCCATATTACAGGAAAGTGGATGGAAAGAAGGGGCGGGGGTGTCTGGTAGCCTTCTGAGACCAAGGTGGGGACACCTATGCTTACCCCACTCCATGGGTGTCTGCTGACCCCTTGACCTCTCTGTGTCTCCTTTTACATAGAGATTCCTCAAAGCCCCACTGCTTAGGAGGGAGGAACCCTTTACTATCTGAAACCTTTAGACGATGCTGTACCCAGGCAAGGAGGGCTTTGATTTTAGTAAATCCATCTGCTCCATGAGGAGAGGGAGGAGCATGATATCCTCCTCCTCCCAGACCCTGCCACGGGTCCCCCTCACACAGCTTCCTGACATTCTTTATTCATCCATGAACATTTTCTGAGCACCTGCTTTGAGTTAAGGGCTGGGGATGCTGCAATAAAAAGTTCTGTTCGTGTCCTCAAATTGCTCACAAAGCAGAGACGAACAGCCCCTCAAATGTGACATGACCCAGAGGACCCTCGCTTCGAGGGTGTGGGCAAGAGGCAGTAGCCACCGAACAGAGAACAGGGTGCTTGCCAGGAAAATCCACATTTGCACCAAGTATAGAAAGAATATAGTTTTTTTCTCAGCTTCCTGGCCAGTGACGAGGGCATTTGGTGGGAGCAAGCACAGAGGGCATGGTGCCTGGCCAGTGCAGACTGTCTGCTGTAGCTAGCTAGAGGTAAGATCAGATCCCTGACAGGCACCAGGGCTTGAAGAAGATGGGGATTTGGAGTTGTTGCAATTGTCCAGAGTCCTGCCAAGGGCCTTAAAGGTACAGGCAGATACAAAAATCATTTAGGAGCCTAATTCAGGACTGGTAAGGTTAGGTGGATACAGCAGGTTGATATCCATTGTCCCACTTGAGAGGCTTCATAGATGGTGGTCCCTGGGATGGGGATGGGAGATCAGTGTGGAGATTCTCAAGTTGCAGTGGTGTGTGTGGCATGTGCAGGGAGGTCAGGTCTTGGATGGAGGATCCAGGCTGAAGTTACAAAGTTTGATTCTGAATGACTTGGGCCAGAAGTTCTGAACTTGGCAACTCTGCATGAAGCCCTGGCAGGGCATGCACACCCCTATGGATGTCTGTGGCTGTTCATCTTACAGGGAGAAGGTTCTCAAAGGGGCTGGGACTCAAAGAAGTAGAAGAATCATGCTGTGGCCCTGGAGAGAACACTGAGAGAGAAAAGGGTCAGGACCCACAGTCACCCAGCATGGAGGAGAGTTTAGAGGGGACATCCAGCAAGGAAGGACTATCAAGCTAGAATGTCCCAGAAGCCGAGGAGGGAGGGCTGTACAAAGAAAGGGTAGGAGGCTTAGTGACCCAGGAGTTCTGGTATTTCTGATAAGGTACTCCCCATCCTCAAGGGCAGACCAGGACCTAGGACCTAGGACACAAAGGCAGACCTTCCCAAGGGTGCAGGCAAAGACCCTGGGAACAGAGCCCCCAGCCCACCATGCGCCCCCTGCAGAGGTAAGATTCTAGTAAAAGAGACATAAATCATGATTCCCACTACCAGCCCCCCACACACACACACACAGGCAGGGCCCCTTTCAGGGTCCACTTCCCACAGACCAAAGGTCCTGGAGATGCTTGTGCCACCCTGGCCTCTGCTCCTTCCAGATTCCTGCTGCTCTGGAGTGCTGTCCTCATCATGTACCCCACCAGCCTGGCTGTCATCTCCATGACCTTCTCCAACTACGTGCTGCAACCTGTGTTCCCCAACTGCATCCCCCCAGCTACGGCCTCTCGCGTGCTCTCCATGGCCTGCCTGAGTGAGTGGCCCCCTGATGAGCCTCTGTCCCCAGAGCAGCTGACTGCCCCATACCCCATACTGCTCTCTGCTCTGGGTGCAGGGACAGACAGATGGGATCCCCCAGCTGTCAGCTCCCTCCAGTGTCATCTTGAGAACCATGTTCTTGCATTCTGGCTGCTGCCTGGGCTGGACCTGCCTGTGGTCCACATTGAGCCACAGGTCCTCCCTGCTTCCCTCCCCAGTGCTCCTGACATGGGTGAATGGCTCCAGTGTACGCTGGGCCACGCGCATCCAGGACATCTTCACGGGTGGGAAACTGCTGGCCCTGTCCCTCATCATTGGCATTGGCTTTGTCCAGATCTTCCAAGGTAGGGCCAGGGTGTGGGTGTGGGCAGGGATGGGGGGGACCATGCTGATCCCTGATGTCTGGACCCCCAGGACATTTCGAGGAACTGAGGCCCAGCAATGCCTTCACCTTCTGGATGACGCCCTCTGTGGGTCACCTGGCCCTGGCCTTTCTCCAGGGCTCCTTTGCCTTCAGCGGCTGGAACTTCCTCAACTATGTCACCGAGGAGCTGGTTGACCCTCGAAAGTGAGTGAGGCATCTGGCCAGCTAATGGGAGGGGTAGGTCCAGCTAATGGGAGAAGCATCCTGTCTGCACAGATCTGCTGTTACCTGTGGCTCAGACTGGTCATCTGCTGCCCCGTAGGAACAGTCCTGGAAAGAAAGCCAGGACACTGTGTTCTAGCCTGGTCCCATTCTGTGTGGCTGTGGATGCATCAGAGCCCCTTGCTGGGCTTCAGAAAGACAGAGTATCATCGTCCTGCTTTAAATAGATCCAGTGATTTGCATTTGGCCCAAAATTATACATATGCACACAACATGGTGCCTACAAATGAAGCCAATGACTCTATTTGATACTCAGCCAGGGATCTTTGGGCTGAGACAAATAGAGAATCCCCGGGGGGACCCTAGACCTGCAGACTGGGCTTTAGGGGAACTCACAGGATTGTCCAGGCAAATATTGGCTGTATTCAGTTTTCTCCTTATGTGCAAATGTTAGTGAGACCCCACCCTCAGGATAGACATGGCTTCCTCTTTCGTCTGCTCTTTCTCCTCCCAGCCTGTGGTCAGAGAGGAGTGGAAGGAAAGGTAGACAGCAATGTCCCAAATTACAGTACTGTACCCACTCCTGCCCCAACACCCCCAGTGGACCCAGGAGATGAGACTTAATGCTGCTTCTGTTGCTGGGTCCCTTGGCCCCTCCCTGGGCCCCAGATGTCCCCCACCAGGGACTGACACTGACTCCCTCCTCTGATGCCTCCAGGAACCTACCTCGTGCCATCTTTATCTCTATCCCTCTGGTGACCTTCGTGTACACATTCACCAACGTTGCCTACTTCACCGCCATGTCACCCCAAGAGCTGCTGTCTTCTAACGCAGTGGCTGTGGTGAGTGGGGGCACCTGCCTGATCCCCAGCCCTGCCCCACCCTACCCCAGCCTCATGTGCTGCCTCTCTTCTGTGCCCACTCAGACCTTCGGGGAGAAGCTGCTGGGCTACTTTTCATGGGTCATGCCCGTCTCCGTGGCTCTTTCCACTTTTGGAGGGATCAATGGCTACCTGTTCACCTCCTCCAGGTGACTAGGCTGGGGAGGGGGTTGTCATGGTGAGGCAAGGCAGGTGCCTTGATGTCTGTGAACCGTGCTGGGGACTACTGGAAAGGAAAGCTGAGATGATGACCTGCCAGTAACAAATGTGTGATCCCAACCCTAAGGTAAAGCCAGCAAGAAAGAAGCAGGCTAGCTGCGGGTGAGAGCTGCCCTGTGGGGGCTGCTAGGGCCTGAAGTGGGTCAGAGGTGACAGCTTGAGGTCCAGAGCTGAGATCCGGGATCTAGCTGGTAGGAAGGTGCTGAGGCTGGGCTCACGGCCCCTACCCATTCTGTTCCCACCCCCAGGCTGTGCTTCTCTGGAGCCCGAGAGGGGCACTTGCCCAGCCTGCTAGCAATGATCCATGTCAGACACTGCACCCCTATCCCTGCCCTCCTTGTCTGTGTAAGTTGGGGGACCCAGGCCAGGCAGCATGTGGAGCCAGGGCCACCCAGCAATGGGGGATTTCTGGACAATGCCAGGGATGGCCGTGGTGGACAGCCCAGGGAGAATGGGGATGGGGTGGGGATTCATGCCACCTCCAGGCCAGAATGGGAGAGGCCAGGGCTGCCGGGGAGGGCAGAAGGCAGGTGGGAGGCCAGCTGTCAGCCTCAGGTCCTCTCCCAGTGCGGGGCCACCGCGGTGATCATGCTTGTGGGAGACACGTACACACTCATCAACTACGTGTCCTTCATCAACTACCTCTGCTACGGCGTCACCATCCTGGGCCTGCTTGTTCTGCGCTGGAGGCGGCCAGCACTCCACAGGCCCATCAAGGTGAGGCCCAGGAGAGAAAAGGTAGGCTGATATGCCAGAAACTGTCAGGGCCATCCTTTCGTCTGAGCTGGGCACCAGGGACAGGGCCAATGACTACAGTGACAGTGACTACACCTTTTGCAGAAGGCTGGGCTTTCTAAGCACTGATATATTTGCTCCTCATAACGACCCCACGTGGGGAGTGCTTTGAATACTCCAAGTCTACAGATAGAGAAAATGAGGCTAAGGAACTTACTCAAGGTCACACAGCATCCGCCATCCCACGTGAAAGCAAAAGACAGTAAACCAAGCTAAAAGTAAAAGCCCCCCATTTGCACACAAAGCAAAGTGGAGAAGTGCTCAGTGCCTGAAATGTGAAACCCCCCCAAAATAGCTGAACTCCAGCCAAGTGCAAGCAAAAAAAAAAAAATCCACACACAACAGCTGTGTTGAGGTCAAAAAGTGACCAAGGCTCAACAGTTTGGTTAACTGGTCAACCCATGTATTGGCTTCTAGCACAAGGGGCTGCTGGCCAGAAGGGGGACCTCTCAGGCCCCAGCTCCCAGGACAGGAAAGAAAGCCTCAGACCCCGGGGGTTGGGTGTAGGGCAGGAGAGACACCGGGGATCTTGCACCATCTGCAGTCTCGTCCGTCCTTCTGCAGGTGAACCTGCTGGTCCCGGTGGCGTACCTGGTATTCTGGGCATTCCTGCTGGTCTTCAGCTTCATCTCGGAGCCCATGGTCTGTGGGGTTGGCGTCATCATCATCCTCACAGGGGTGCCCATTTTCTTCCTGGGAGTGTTCTGGAGGAGGAAACCAAAGTGTGTACACAGACTCACAGGTGAGCCGCCGGCCTTGCTGAGTGTCCAGGGCTTGGAGAGGGGACCCTCTTGGGATCCCGATTCAGAACAGGGTCTCCCAGACGCTCATCTGGTAACAGAGGGTCCAGCCCCTTCCACATGTCTCCCCAAGATGTGGCCGAAGAGGGAAAAGCGCCCCGAAGACCCCTGCCCAGGGGAGGTGTCCAGAGGTGGGGTCACCCCTGTCCCAAAGGATCAGATCCCAAGGTCCATCTGCCCCTCTGTCTGTCCTCAGAGTCCATGACACGCTGGGGCCAGGAGTTGTGTTTCGTGGTTTACCCCCAGTGCTGCCCCGAGGAGGAGGAGGAAAATGGCCCCTACCAGACCTTCCCACTGCCGGCCACGGACAAGCCCTTAAAGACACAATGAGACATTTGTAGAGACTGAAGCAGCTGTTTCTGTTTACATGTTGTTTATTGAGGAGGTGTTTTTGCAAAAACTTTTTTTTTTTTTTTCTGGAAAGAAGAGATATGACTCTTAGAGGCCTATCGTAAGGAAGCCCAGACAAGGTGGACGGGGTTTCCTGTCTTAGCACTGCCCTGCTAGCTTTTTCTGAAAAGGCCTACAAATAAACAGGGCTGGTTGTTCGCTTGTGCTCAGGGGAGTCCCTGGTGGACCCTGATGGGGGCAGGTGGTGGCATACCTCACTGGGAGGCACGCACATTGCTAGTTGGGAAGATGCCATGGCAGACCCTGGAGGAGATGCCACTGAGGAGGCTCTTAGTATCTGAGGGTCTTGACGCTTGACCTAGGGCTGGCTCAGTGAAGCCCAGAACCAACCTGCCCAAGAGGGACAGTGAGGGAAAGCTGCTCCATCTGCCCCTTCCCTGGGTCACTCCATGCCAACCTCAGGGGAGCCCAGGGATTCCTGGCCAGGATCATCTTTCTTCTCATAAGTCACCAGAGTGAATGTCATGACTTGAGTGCATACAGCCTCACCTTGGTCTACAGGTGGGGAAACTGAGACCCTGAGACAGGATGGGATGGATTTGGCTACTATCCCTTGGTGCCTCAGCTTCTGTCCCCTGAGAAAGTACAGAGCAGGATGTCCTGGGAATCTCAGGGCTTGCAAAAGGTCTCATGGCCCTCAACCTCATACCAACATTTCCAGCCCTGCCATAGTCCCCTGGAGGTTGACCCCTTGGTCAGATCACAAATGGCAAAGGGCACCAGCCTGGCCAGGCCCAAGATGGCTTCATGGAGCAGAACCACCTCGCCCAGCTCCTCGGGGGGCCCTGCTAGGAAGGATGGGAAGAGGGCTCAGTGTGGACAGAGCCCTCACCACTGGTGAAGCCCAATACCCCCAGGGCCCCTTTCAGACCTATTACTATAGCTTCTGGCATAGCTCTGGGAGTAGCTGGTGCCACCATAGGGGGAATGAAGCAAGAAGCCACACAAAACACACCCCAGAGAGCCCTGCCCTGGCCTCCCTGACTCTGTGGAAATGGATTCCCAGGTTTGAACTGGAGTGGAGGAATCGGTAGAAGTGAGACCCCAAGGTGCTTATGTGTGCTGGGACCCCAGAGATAGGCTCGTCACTCCACCCTCTTTCCCCCAGCCAACCCCCAGCCCCTCTCTGCCATGCCCACCCAAGTTGATGCAGGCTGCTGGCTCAGGGCCCAGACCCTCCGATGGGGCTGCTGGTGGGCCTCTCGCTCTGCAAGAAAGGACGCGGAGGCAGGGTAGAAATGACTGTGTATTCCCTGGTTACAAAGCGGGGCTATGGCGGTCACCAGCGTGTGTTGTGGGTCAGCAGACCAGCAGAGCCTCATCGTCACTGGCCTCCAGTGTTGGGGAGCAGGGTGGTGGGGAGCTCCTGCAGACCTCCAGTGGCTCTGGGGAGTGGGGGTCTGAGGTGCTGCTGGCAGTGGGAGCCTGGGGGTAAGGGTCCTGGGCCAAGCAGGGCTCAGGAATTGTGTCCGGAGGGGCCGGGCTATCCACCAGAGGTTCCCTACAGGCCTTTCTGTCCTTGTTCACAGGCCCATACTCTGGGTCTCGCAGGCCCGAGGGCGGGGGTGACACTGAAGTTCCCACCTCTGGTGCATGGCCAGGGGCACTGGGAGGTCCATCCCCAGCTGCTCTGGGGCTGCCTGTGTCTGTGTGGGATGCTGGGGGATCCGGGGCAGCCCCAGGTGCAGGCTGGAGGAGCCCGTCGCCCAGCACCGTCTGTGATGTGCGTGCAGCAGTCAGCAGTGGAATCTGGCCCCGAGGTGCCCGTGACCGGTGAAAAAGCCGGTTCCAGAGGCGGCCCAGACGGCGGCGGGAGGGGCCCCGGCGGGAGGCGTGCCGGCGCATCTGTCTCCGCATGGCTGTGCGAAGGTTCTGTAGCACCGAGGCCTAGAGGGTGGGGCAGCAGCTAAGGGAGTGGCCACTTAGGGGCAGAGGTCAGCACACCCCCAAGGAACCCAAGACCAACTTGCACCCCCTCTACCTGGCTGGGGTCTCCTTAGGTCACCTAGCCCAGGTCTCACCTCCCCCTTCTGTGACCCCTGGACCAGGCTGTCCCACACGCTGTCCTTCCTGGCCCTTTGTCCTCTGGTCTTGGGTCACGCCTGCTGAGGCTCACCTGGGATGCACTGTAGACAGGAAAATCCTCCACGGGTGGGATGAGGCCCTGTGCAATGAGCTGACCGTAGGATGGGGGTGCCTCCCGCCGCACAAACTCGGCCTCTAAGCGCGTCATCTGGGTCTCGAAGGCCCTGAAAGCAGTGGACAGAAGGGAAGTATGGCAGGGCTGGCCAACTTCCTGGTGGTCCCCAACAGGACTCAGGGACTCTGCCCCTCCATCTGGAAAATGTGCTGCCCAGACCCAGCAGTGCCCACCGGGAAGGCCTGAGCCTCCTTGGGCAAACCCACAGCTGCATGCATGGTGAGCAGGGAAACCAAGGGCCCCGGCCACGGAGGGGCACCCACCTGTACTCCTGCGTGCGCAGCGCATAGAGCTTGAACGCGCAGCCCAGGGCGATGACAAGCAGCAGGCCACACACCAGGCTGCCGATGAGGGCAGCGGTGATGACCTTGCGGGGCACAGCGGCCAGGCAGCCGTGCTCATCGCTGCCGTCCTGGCAGTCCTCCTGGCCGTCACACCGCCACGTCTCAAAAATGCACAGGTTGGTCCCGCAGTGGAAGGTGCCGGGCTGGCAGGAGAAGCAGTTCTTCTCGTCGGCGCCATCTGGGCAGCTTTTCTGGTTGTTGCAGCGGTCAGCAGGTGCATAGCAGAGGCCACTGCCACCCTCGCAGGGGTATTGGTCGGGTGGGCAGGCGGGGCAGCCCTGCTCATCCCGGCCGCTGGCACAGTGCCACCAGCCATCACAGCGCTGTGGCTCTGAGAAACAACCCTGGTCTCCGGTGCCACTGTCATCCCCCTCGCTGCTGCTCCCGCACGGCTGCTCCCACGGGAGGCAGTAGCCCTTCACCTGGTAGGTGGCATTGAAGCCATGGCCAGCGCTGCGGGCGCGGGCATGGTAGGCCACAGTGAGGCGGCCCTGCGCGGCCTCGAGGCTCACCGGCCGGTGGTTGCTGCGGTAAGACAGCGTCTGCAGCAGGCGGTCCCCGCGCTCGCCCAGGCCCTCATACACCTGCACGTAGTCGTCGTAACCCAGCCGCAGCTCCAGCTGCAGCAGCACACGGCGAGGGTCCTGTGTGTCCACCAGCCACGTGCAGTGAAGGTCCGAGGGCCCGCGGGCTGCACCAAACAGGTCTGGGGAGGCAAAGGAGCCGTAGAAGCTGCCCAGCCGCCGACCGCATGCCAGGTCCGGGCAGCCAGCCTCATCAGAACCGTCGCCGCAGTCCTGTGTGCCGTCGCAGCGCCGCTCCACAGGCAGGCAGCGCGTGGACCGTGCCCCACTGCAGGGAAAGGTGCCCCCAGGGCACAGGCTGCCTGGAGGCTCAGAGGCAGGGGCAGAGCAGTTGCCCTCATCAGAGCCATCTCCACACTCATCCACAGTGTTGCACTGCCACGGGCCCGGAAGGCACTTGCCGTTGTCACAGCGGAATTCATCTGGCTGGCAGGACACCTGGCCCAACTTCCCTATAGGCAAGGAGGTAGCAGGAGGCAGTTAGGGGAGAGCAGAGCCCCCCTCCAGCATGGGGGCTTGGGGCCAAGAGTGGACAGGAGCACCCCCCAATGCAGCTGGGGCCAGGAAGGGCCAGGCCACTGGGATTCCTAAGTGGGCTCATTCTCTGACCCGACCTTGGGCTGAGGGGCCAAGTCTGTGAAGTGGGGTCAGTGACCTGGAGAGGTTCTGGTGCAGCAGCTTAACAGTCCCACCCACATCCTAAGATGGACAGGGCTGGTCAGAGTGAACCCTGCAAGGAGTAGAGGGCACTGCCCCAACCCAGGAGCCAAACACTGAGCATTCCATGCTGTCCCCACCCTGATCTCTGGTTGGCATCACCTCTGATGTAGGAGAGGCGGAAGCCCTGGGCTTGGCCAGAGCTAGAAGCGTCTGAGTGGAAGAAGATCCAGACATGGTCCCGGGCAGAGATGAAGGCCGGCGGGATGGCAGAGCCGCAGAGCCGGAAGGCCTCTTGTCGAGGCGGGGCCGCTGGACCCAGCAGGAGCCAGTCCAGGGAGCACTGATGGGACTCCTCCACATCAAAGTTGCGGAAACTACAGGGACAGACAGAACCACAGAAATGGGTGGGGCAGGCAGAGATGGCATGGACTGGCAGAGTGGTCAGGCCAGAACTCACAGCAACAATGGCCAGCCTGCCCCACCCACTACCCCTGCCCTCTGTCTCCCAAACTGCCTGCTCTTCCACTCTTAGTCCTGTCCCCACCTAGAGGTCCAAAGAATCATGAATGACATCTGTGGACAGCATCGGTCACACTCAACTTGGTTGCAGCTCCCTGTCTTCCTCCATCACACACACAGCACCCCAGCCCAAAGCCACAGTGGGAGGGTCAGGAGCCACCTAGACACTTTCCCCTGAAGGGTGGAGGCAGAAGGGCCCCCATCCCTCCCAGACCTGGTCAACTGGAACAGACCCAGCACAAACTCCCAGAGACAGGCACTGAAGATAAGGCTGTGCCCACAGGGCCAGTGCTGCAGCTGGGTGACAGCTAATCACCTAGGGAGGAACCCTGGCACTGGAGCCATGGTCTGTGGTCATAGGGAAACTGAGGCACAGAAACCAAGACAGCCCCTGTTCAAGGCCTTCACATCCCTGTCTTTGGGAGCTGTGGAGTAACTGGGCCCTGGGCAGCGGGGTGCCAGGGGTGTTTGGACTTTTGGCATTTAGGAGAACAACAGGAACCCACAGTAACCCCCTAACTAAATGTCCCCATGACCATCTCAAGCCAGGCCTTCCAGCTCCTCAGTGCCGCTATCTGTTCCCACCCCTCGTTTCCTTCTGCACATCTCTGCAGCTCAAAGGCACAGCTCCTGCCTGGTTCCCTTCCCTGCTGAGACCACCACAGGCCCCTTGGGAAAACTGTGATCTGGGCTCTGTGCCAGCCTGGCCTCAAGCCACCCCTGCAGGACAGAGGATAGCTCTGCTACCTCAGAGGCAGTCAGATCAGGCCACCAGTTCCCAGGGCTCAGGACAAGAGACCTGGCTTGGAACACCCAGTCACAGAGGCCCAGGGAACTGGGCATGCTCACATGCTCGTGTGCATTCACATAGGCGCACACATGGTCACACGTGCCCTCTCAGACACCTCATGCATGTGCTCCCTGCATCTACAGACATGGGCTCATGCATGTGCATGTGCTCACACACAGGTCCTTGATGCCTGCTCAGGAATGGGCTTGTGCAAGTCCACAAACGCATGTGCACACTCACGCATCTGTCCATATGCTCCCCCAGCATGTAAGGTCCCACACTGATTGCCCCCAACACCTTCAAGGCCCTCCTACCTGATGGTAATCATGTCCCCACGGTCGCCTTGGATGTACCAGCTGCAGTTGGTGCCTGGTGGGTAGTTGAGGGGCCAGGCCGGGCTGTAGATGACACCGCGCCGTTCTGTGTGCTGCTCCAGCTTCCCACTGCAGGCAGCTGTCAGGAGAGGAGGCTGAGAAGTGCCCACCCCACATCTGGGTGGACAGTGGGTCAGGGGTGTGCTTGAGCGCAGGTCTTTCCCGTGGTGCCATCAAGTGCAGCTAAGGGTAGCCAGGCCATGGCCGGCCATGAGCTCAAGACTTCATAGAAGTAGTGAGGGTGGGGGAGGTCCAGGAAGGTTCTCCTGGACTTGGGGCAGCACAGCGCCCATCCCATGCTGTATGCCAAAGCCCAGGTCTCTGAGAGGGCTGAGAGTGAGCCACCAACTCCCCCTGGCAACCAGCACCTGCAAGTGCAGCACCATTGCCTCAGGGCCTCAGCTCAGAGAGAATTCTGCACCCTAGGCCTGCTAGGCTTACCAGCCATCTCACTGGGGTCCCCTGCCTGTCCTTCCTGGGGCCTGCCGAATGCAGATCAGCCCTGGGAGGAGAGGGGCTTTGCTCACATTCACTGAGCACCTACTCTGTACCAAACAAAAGTGATAGGCATGCTGAATAAGGCAGGCAAAAGCCCTGCCCTGTGGAACTCACAGGCTGGGGAGGGATGCAGACGACTTATACAGAAGGCCTGGTGACGATTATGAAACAGGCCCTAAGGGAGGCAGCAATGTCCAGGATGGCTGGAAACACAGGCTGGGGCTGAGTGCACCTTATATAGAGCTGGGGTCTTACCCTGAGTACACATGGAAAGCCACTGAAGATAGAGGTCATAACCAGAGAAGGAAAGAGGCTCAGAGAGGATAAATGACTTGCCCAGGGCCACACAGCCAGTGAATGACAGAGTCAGGATTCACTCTGGTCCTTAACGAGCTCAGCCTCTCACAGCCAGCCCTAAGCCAACAAGCATTTATAAAGTGTCAACTGTATGCCATGTCCAGGATCGACACAGAGCAGCACACTGGCCAGTGTGACTGAGGAGCCCACCACACTACTGGCTTCCCTTTAACTGATTCATTATCTGCAGCCTCCACCTGCTAGCTGAGAACACCCAGCCTGAAGACACCAGACTGCAGGGGCAGTACAGAATACCCAGGCATTCCCAGGGCCAGGCAGTGGGCCTGTACACTTGGCGTACCTTCTCACAGTGCCCTCAAGCCTGCACCATGTCAGTTTATCTGATCTAATCTGGGACAAACACAAGATCCATTTTATAGATGGAGAAACGGAGGCTCAGAGAAACAAGTGATGATCAAGTGACCCCCCCCCTTAATCCCACTCTGCCCCAGAAGCCACGTTCTCTCTACCTCCTCAGCAAGACTCTCTGGGACCCCAAATGGGGCAGCTGCAGTAAGAAGGAAAGCCTTCTGGTCTCCCTACACTCCATGCTCTTGGGACAAGCACAAGATTCACTCACCCACCCATCAGCCTCATGGCTCCCATAAC
This sequence comes from Marmota marmota marmota, assembly GCF_001458135.2. NCBI lineage: Eukaryota > Metazoa > Chordata > Mammalia > Rodentia > Sciuridae > Marmota > Marmota marmota. The sequence goes on from NW_026000205.1 coordinate 13,204,414, forward strand.
CCCAAGCCCCTTGGTCCTGCACATGGAGAGATTTTGCTCCTGCTGAGCCCTGAAGGGTTTTTCCCTACTCTCCTATTTCATGCCTGCTCAGCTTCAGCTGTCAGGTCCCAGGTCCCTTCTCGGAGACGCCCTTCCCAGGCTGCCCCAGTGAAGTCCCCATCCTCCACCTCTCCTCCCTAGCATCTACCAGGACAGGGATTTCCCTCTCCTCCCCAGAATGGGTTGATGACAGGCTTCCACAAGAGGGAAGGGCTGTGATGCTCTAGCCTAACACCCTGACCCCAGGAGCCTGCCACACATAGCCAGTCACCCTGGACCACTGAGTGGTCAATCCATGTACCCACTGAGCATCATGCTGAGGCACAAGCTGTGAGCTGAGGCTCCTTCTGCTCGGGACCAGTCATGACTGTGGGGTCCAGATTATCCAACATTGTAACCGCAAACTGGTCACCCCCGCTGACTGCTCACAAGAGCATAAAAAGGCTAGAACAGAAATGCCACCCTTGGCCCTAAAGAAGCTTGGCCACCATAAGGCCATCAGAGCCTCAACAGTCCTAGCTCAGCAAGTTTATAAGCCAGTGCCCCTGGACCTGGTGCTTCCACATGGTCCTGGGAGACAGCCTTCTGTGCCTCAGGTTCCTCCCTTTCCAGGAAATGGGAGCCACGTGACCACTCCCAGGACAAGAAGACAAGCACTAAACAAATGGAACAGGTCTTAGCCAAAAGTGTGAGGGACCCCCAGCCCCAGCCTAGTTCCTGTTGATGGGTGAGGCCATTGGTCACATGGAACTCCCAGAGACCTGAGTGCTGACCTGGGATGCCTGGGAAGGTTTCTATCTCCAGAAGGTGCTAGAAAGGAGGTGCCTGAGAATGGAGGGCCCAGCAAGGCTGAGGGCACAGCTTGCTCCCATGTCAAGTCTCTAGAGCACATTAAACCAGAGCACCAGGCCTCTGGGTCAGCAAGGGCAGGAAACAGCCCTTGTTCATCTTTATTCTCAGCTCCAAGGACAGGGCTGCCCCAGCCCCACAGGGGATAGACAGAGACCTACTCGTCTTGTCAGGTCAATAAGAGGCCAGGTATCTCGCCCACACTGGCCAAGGAAAGCCAGGCCCCTCCAGTGTCACCAGCCACTTCAGTCTCTTCCCAACTGCCGTAGCCAGAATACATCTCCCTGCTACCCCCTGTGGCTGGCCATTCGCTCAAGGGTTGGGAAGCCTGTCCGGATGACTGGACCAGTAACTGCCAAGCTCTAGCTTTCCACAAAATACCAGTGACATGTCCTCCCAGATGGCCTCAACTCCAAAGGCCCCCAGCACTTCCCCAGAAATCCCCACGTCAGGGGCATCAAGGGCATTGGCCCTCTGTTAACTGTCTGCTCTTCTCCAGAGGGGGTCACGGGTAGGGGGAGGGTGTCTGCAGCCACCAGCCCAGCCTGGTGCAGACAGAGTGTGGAGCAGAAGGGAGGCTGGGGTCTTCCAGGAACTGGAGCTCCATCAGGGACTCTTGACTGGATGCCACTTGGCCATGGACCTGGTGGGTGCCCCCAGCTCAGATGGGGGTCCTCCAGCTCTGTCTCTGTAAAGGCAGCCTCATCGCACTCCACTGCACCACCCCAGGGCCCGGGGCCAGACAGGGATAAGGTCATGAATCCAATCCCAGCGTCAATATTCTGCCCTGAGCCTAGCTTGTCTGTCAGTAAAATGGAATCAGTGTATGTTGCTTGTCTCAGTGGGATGATTTAAGTGATGGGGGGCCTATCAGTGGGGAAGGGGACTCTCCAGGAAGTGAGGGTCCGTAGGGTGGGTTGACACAGGAGAGGTGGGAGAGAATGCAGGAGAGGGCTTCAGGGGTGTTTGGGGCACACAGAGAGGAATGTCTGAGCTGACCTCACTCTGGCAGAAGATTGCCTCTGCTCTCGATGCCCGCGTAAGTGGGAAAGAGATGACTGGGCACTTTAAAGGACAGTGTCCTTTTTTCCTGGCCCAAAAGTTGTCAAATACTCCTGAGAGGACATGAGCAAGAACTGATGAAGCACAATTTGCAGATCTGATTTCCAGAGGTGAGATCAATACTCTGGACAACCCATCTGTGTAACCTGATGACAGGGAGCTTGGAGACCCACCCCAGACACTCCGGGAAGTCGTCAGGTGAGTGTCAGGCAGCATGAACCCTGCCCAGGCTCACCTCTTGGGGCCACACTGGGTTCTGGGGGATGTGGGAGGTGGGTCCTCTGATCCAGTCAGTCCCTGGCATACCTGGGGCAGGGCAGAGACTGAGGGACAAAAACCTGTGAGGTTCCTGGCAGCCTAGCTGGGTCCTGGAGATTATCTGAGCCCAGGGCAGTTCTGAGAAGGGGCTGGGGGAGTGGTTCCTGATGTGGTCGGTCTCCTTCACAATAGGAACAGCAGAGAAAGTTCTACAAAAACAGAGTCGCAAAACATTATTGGAAGGGGGAGCCTCAGTCAGTCAGAAGCTGGTAGTAATGCTGGAGGGATCAGAGCTAGGGTCCCACACTACCACCTATCACCACACAAGCTGTGTGTACAAATCACAACACCAAGGGCACCATGCATGGGAACTGATGTGCAAACAGCAACCCCTGGAGTTGAGCAATGTGGACCCTGCTCGGGCCCAAGATCTTAAAAGCTAAGAATAACCAAACATGAAGACCCAGACAGGTGTCTTTCTCCCCCAAGCTCCATGAGTGGTCCTTCTCTGTGAAGCATCACTTTTCCAACCCTGAATGTGGCAGATATGTTTGGGGCAACATGCCTACCCACCACGTTAGCAGAAGAACTGGCCTGGGGCTCATGTTTGTGAGATGTGAAACCTTCTTGTCCCTTTCTCCTACTCTACCCTGACCACAAACATCTGACTCTGGCTAAGCCAGTCTTTTCTTGAAAACTGGGATAGGAGACCAGGATGTCCTCTCTGCTGGGACATCAAGCAGGACTAGGCTGGTCAGTGCTGAGCAAGGCCAGGCCCTGGGCCAGCCCAGGTCAGCAGTGGACACGTGGCTGCAGAGAGTGTGGAGCTCAGGTGCAGAGAAACTTAGGAGGTAAGCAGAAGCCAAGTCTTTGAGACGGGCAGGCAGACCAGCCTCTGTGCCCTGACCTTCCTATCCCTGTGACTGCAGCCAGCAAGGGTACCTCCCCCTGAGAGTTCCTAATACCTGAGCCAGGCTCAATGGGTTTCTGTAGCCAGCCAGTCCCCTGAGCAGAACTAGAAACCTCAAACAGCTCCTGCCCTGCCATGCAGCACAGCAGACAAAAAGCAAGTCCAGGGTCCCAGATTGGGCATCACACATCTTCCCTGAGTACTTTGAGTTAACTTTGACCCAATGTTTTTAATGCAAATACCTGTCCTTACTTGAATAGCATTTTAGGGTTTGCTGAAGATGCCTGTATATAGGTGGAATGAGTAAGAGATGGTGAGGTTTATCAGGGTGTATCAATTACAGTACAGGCTCCCCTCGTGTCCTTTCTTAGAACTCTCTGAATGGAAGCGAGGGCCACAAAGGCCTGGATTTATCCATTCACCAATCCCTGGCAACCCCTCAGCGATGGAGGATAGATGTTCTTGGCTGCCCCTCCAGCTCCTGACAGTCTTTGCTATGCTAGGCACCAGGCCAGAGCCCTAAGATGGCCACTGGATGACCAACCCACACTGACAGGCAGGAGGCCAGCACGGAGCCTTCAATGTGCTCCTCGCATCCTGTGTGTACTACTGGCCAAAGTCGATCTCTCTCCTGCAAGTCAGCAGCCCGATGCTCACCTTTCCTGTGCAGTGATCCCAGGTTAGGCCCTCACCTGCCTTCTACCTGCCTCTCACACACCAAGCCCATATTCCCCAGCCCTGATGCATTCTAGGACCCAGGACCAGGAGCTAGAGACCACCCTACAGCCCATGACCCCAGGATTATTCAAAATGGCCTGTCCTGAGCTGTTTGCTCTGCCTGCCTTGACTTTCCCATGGAAACCCCAACAAAGGCTCTGGCCTCTCCTTTCCCAAACCTAGTAATCCCCCATGGCCCTGTGTGGTACAGCATGTCCCCATCTCTCGTGAGGAGTCAAAAATTCTACCAATGGTCTTGGTTTCTCTGTGTCATCACTCAGTCCTACTTCTGTAAGTTGAATCATTATTTTAACACAGATCAGCATCTCAGGGCCCTAAGGAACCCCACGGCCTACAGGAGGCACAATCTGTCAGTTGCACAGGGTGCTGGTAGTTTGCCAGTAGTAATAAGCCACACATGCCAGACACCATGTTGAGTGTCTTGCCTTATTGGTTTATATTTAATATAAAGACCACATTTTGATGTAGACCTTTATTCATCCATTTAACAAAAGAGGAAACTGAGGCTCAGGGAAGTTCAAGCTTGCCCAACACCAAAGAACTCCTTTATGATGGAGAAAAGATTCACAAGAACTGACTTTCTCCATAAAAGGCCAGCAGACTGCCGGGTGGAGCTAGGATCTGAAGGCCGGTCCTCAAAGGTCAACAACCCAGAGGGGATGGAAGGAGAGGAAGACAGCGCTTACTTACCTAGAGCTGGAACTGCACTGCTGAGCTTTCCCGTGAGAAAGAGGTTCACTGTGGGAGACATAAAGAGGGGTCAGAAGGGCATAGTGGCCCTCAGGGTCCCAGGCACCTACTCTGGGCCAGTGGCAGGCCTTGCAGAGGCATAGAACAACACAGCTGAACCCAAGGCTGGTCCCTTTCACAGGGCAAGGCCCAGAGTTCTGCTTGAGGCTTTTGCTCCACCCCTAGTTCTGCTGGGATGCATAGAGGCAAGGACCCCAAAGAGACCTGGCACATCCATGGCCAGAGAGAGCAACATGCTAGTCTGGTCCCGTCACACCACATCATATCACTTAGGGGGTTTCCTCTCGGGGCTACCCATCACAGAGACCTGGTTCAGCCACGTCACCTACCCAGCAGCCAGAAAAGGAAGGGAAGAAGTTTTAATTATCCCCATCTTACAGGGACACTCATCTAGAACAGCGACCCTCTTCCCTGAGCCACTCTGACCTTGAGAGGGAAAATAAAGAATTATCCTGCCACCCCCTCAAGTACCCACCTCCATAAGGTTCTTTTGATTTTATCTACTGCTCTGATCAGGGGGTCTCAGGCCCAGAAGAGAACACAGATAAAGTGGAAGGCAGACCTAAGTTCCTGGGGTTCAGAGTGCTTCCCTCCCCCATCAAAGATGCCAGTGAATCAGGGAGCATTTCTGGAGGGTCACTGCAGACCTGGTCACCTGTCCTGGGCCACTTCAGGACAACCAGACTCTGCCAGGCAGAGCCATATCCCATATCTGAGCAGGAAGGAACTGCTCACCAGGGGACACAGCAATGCAGAACCCAGAACCCATGATCACAGCCAAATTGAGAGGTGGACATTCTGAAGGTTATGTCCCTTATTAAGACCAGCTCACACAGCTGGGGGACAGCCCCCTGATTGGTAGGGGACAGAGGAGGATACAGCTTAAAATCAATGGAGTTGTTCTTCACTTTGTCGTTTCAGTCGTTTCAGCAAACTGGTCAGGTTAAAGAGCCCTCATCAGTGACATCACCCTGTTCCTTAATGACCCTCAGCTCTGCTAAGGGCCTCCCTCCTCCTTCATGGAGGTAAATAAAGGAGCCATGTGAGTTGAGCATTTAACTCCTTCCTTCCCCTCTGCGCAAGGTGGGTCGTGGAAAAGTGGACAGAAAAACTCTTGAGGAGGAAAGGAGCCCTGGCCCAGGTGCCAGGCCTGGACAGGTCTTTGGCCATCCAGGAACTCGCCATCCTGTGCTGTACAGGCCCACCCGCTGGGGCTGAGACGACACAAAGGGAAAATGAGTCATTCGCACAGCTGCCTTCTCTCTGGAATCCTCCCCCGGCCCCGCATCCTGAGTCCCCTTTTGGCTAGCACCCACCCCCGCCTAAACTCCTGGCAGGAAACAGTTCCTTCTTCAGGGGGCCTTTGTCAGCAGCTCTGGAGGCCCAGATCGCCACCAAGCTGAGTGCCGGCCGGCGGGGCTGAGCTGCTGCTGCCAACCGCAGACCCTGGCGGACCCGTCTCCTNTATGTTGAACCAAGTTGGAAAGGTTAATAAAAAACTCTACAATCATAAAACATGACCATATATAAGGCTTCATGTTCCTCAATCTGTTCACAGCCCACTGTCAAACCCACCCAGCAAGCAATGACCAAAATATCTAGGAACCTAGGGCTGAAAGGAAACTACTGTCCCCATTGCACAGTTGTGCAGGATCATAAAACAACTGGTCATTATATCAATTCCTCATTGTGTTCATCATGTATATTTTTTACAGTTGTTTGGATTTCTAAATTTGCATTAAAATTTGGTTTATTTTTAGTATTGAGTTTTATGGCACTCAAATTTTGTGCCCATGTGAGTGTTTCCCTGGTATACCCTTGCCCTTGCACATACTGAGATCTGGTTATCTGACACTCCATTTCTCACATAGCCTTAAGGTGATCTAGAGGCTGTCTCACCGGGTAGGGGCTTGCTGGGGGTCCTCTGTGTAGCCCTTGCCTGGTCTTCTCCCTCATCCACCTTCTCACCACTTCTCGAATGGTCCCTGACATCTCTGTCTTTGCTGCGTGTTCCTCTGTCCTAGCTACAGCCACCTGGATCCCCCCTGTTCGCAATAAATACAACTCAGCTTGAGTTGTATTCAGGAGGTTTCTAGTCATCACCAAAACCTTCCAACTACTGGGAAAGGAGTGATGTAAATAATAGATCTGAAACAACAGGATGGCTAGGGCAGGTGAGGGAATTGCAGTGGAGTGGAGGAGCTCAGATACAGGACAAAAGTCCCAGCAGGAAGCTGGGCTTCCTAGTTAGGAGGAAGCAAAGCCCTGTTTTTACTCCCATGCATCGCACTCCCGGGCATTTCCTGAGGCATGGACCATAGGCCCAGGAGGCCTTCAATATCTGCTCCAGAAGTAAGGAGCAAGAGGGCAGGCAGAGAGGAGAAGGCACACAGAGGCATCCCACATTAACTGCCTTCCCAGACAACAAGGCCACTACTGTTGCTCACTTACCAGTCACACACCCAGAACCCCACCTGACATGGAGAAAGCCAATGTCACAGGAGGGTCTTCTCCTCCATCATTTGCCCCCCATAGATGCAAACTCAAGCCTCTCAGCCAACTGCTTACTGGATACTAATTAAGAAGATCCTGAGCTGGATCAATTTGCCTTGATTTCAAATCGCTAGAATCTATTCAAGCGTGAAAAGTCGAAGTGGCTTTTGCAAATGAAGATGAAACGAGATCTTACAACCACCTGGTTCATCAGAGGTCTTCCCAGGAGGGTAACCCCTTCATTGTTCCAAACAGAGCTGCAGACCAGATACCTCTCACTCCTGTGATCTGCCCCTGCTTTATTGTTCCCAAATCATTTCATGACCACATCACTTACTGACTCAATAACTTTTACTGCAATCTCTCTATGTCCAGTCCATCACTAAGACCTGCTGGTGCACATGGTGTATCTCACATCTGCACATATCTTTCCATCACCAAGGCCAGTCCCCCTTCTTCCAGTCACTGTCTCCTCTCTCCTGAAGCTCTACAGAATGCCTCCAAATCCATCTCCCACATTTTTACCATGCACATTGGATCACACTCCCTGCAGAAAGTGTTCCAGAAACCTCAGAGTTTTTTATCTTAAGCTGTGTGATCCTGTGTGACCAGCTCTACCTGCTACCTGTCCAAACCTCTATCCACCATCAACTTGTTCTGGCCCTAGAACTTTTCCACTCTTCCCAGAGCTATTTCTACTCTTCCTCCGTCCCACCAAGAGGACATCCAAGAGGTAGAGGCAGACATAGTTCAGAGGAATGTTCTCAGCCTTGGGAGCAGCCTCTCTAGCACACACTATGTGGACATAGCGATGAATCCCCAGGCCTCCAGGGCTCCCTTGGAGAGAACTTCAGGCACCCAGAACCAGCTGCTCACTCAAGCTAGCAGCAAGAGAAGAAGGTCTGTGTGCATCTCTTTGGCCATTTCTTCTCGGGAAGAAACTGTCTTAGGATGCTTTATAAGATCCCGTCTTATAAAGACAATGTCTTCTAAATGGTTTTTTGCTCTTGTATATTAAAATCCATGTTTCTCCAATGATTTTTTTTCTTTAATTTACTACTACTATCCCTTGCACATGCTAGGCAAGTGCTCTACCACTGAGCTACTCTCCTTATCTCTCCAATGATAATTTTAAATCATAGCAATTCAGGTAGAAATTAGCATGAAAACCGGTGACATGACATGTCTAAATGGGAGATAATGTCGTATAATTTTGAAGTGAGGTGGTGGGAGGATAGAAAAGGGAGGCAAGATGACGGGAAATGGCTCTGGAGAAAGGAAGCTGAGGTTTAATTGGATAAAATATAAAAACCACAATGAGATAGTACTATGAATTCATTAGGATGACTATTGGGGAGAAAATACGCTAATAATAAGTGTTGGCAAGGATGCGGAGAAACTGGAACTCTTGCTGGTAGGAATGTCAATAGTGAACTCTATAGGACACTATGGCCGTTCCTCAGATAATTAAAAATGGAATTACCATGTGACCAGCAATTCTACTTCTGGGTATATACCCAAAAGAATTAAAGGCAGGGACCTTGACAGATACTGTATGCCCATGTTTGTAGCTGCAATGCTCACCAGAGACAAAAGGTGGTCTGCTCACTGATGAATGGATACACCAAATGTGCTATAAGCATTCAATGGACTATTAACCATGGAAAGAAAGGAAATTGTGATGCCTGCCACAACATGGAGACACCTTTAGGACATTATGATAAATAAAATAAGCCAGCCACAAAATGACAGATGCCATACAATTCCACTTAAATGAGGTTCCTAGAGTAGTCAAATTCATATAAACAAGAAGTGAAGTGGTGGCTACCTGGGCTAGAAAGAGGGGAAAATATCACTTTGGCAAAATGAAAAGAGTTTTTGAGACAGATGGTTGCACAAAAATGTAAATCTACTTAACACCACCCAACTGTGCACTTAAAAATGGTTAACCCCAAGCCAGGCATTATGGCACATGCTTATAATCCCAGCGGCTCAGGAGGCTACGGCAAGAGGATCGTGAATTCAAGAATGGCCTTTTTAAAAAGGCTATGGATGTAGCTCAGGGGTAGTGTTTCTGGCTTCTATCCCCAGTGCCAAGAAAGAGATGGGAGGGATTTTAAATCTTTAAAAGTTTACCACAGGGGCTGGGGTCGTGGCTCAGCGGTAGAGCGCTTGCCTAGCATGTGCGAGGACTGGGTTCGATCCCCAGCATCACATAAAAATAAATAAAGTCTATTGACAACGAAAAAAATTTTTTTTTAATCTACCACAATAAAAATTAAAAATAAATTAAAATTCTAAAAATATGTGGCAAAATTTGTGGCTATAACATTTGCTTATAAACTTGGGGTTTGGTGTAGCTTTCTATGGCCTCTGTCTTTCCAGAGCATTGGTCTGCCAGAGTGGGGAGAGGAAAGCTCAGAGCTGAGAGCCCACTCTACTGTGTCCAAATACTATTTTGGTCAGCTTTTCATTGCTGTGACACCAATACCTGACAAGAACAATTTAGAGGAGGAAAAGTCTATTTGGGGCTCACAGTTTCAGAGGTCTCAGTCCCTAGTCAGCCAACTCAATTGCTCTGAGCCCAGGGTGAGGCATCACGTCATGGCAGAAGGGCCCAGCAGGTGAAAACAGCTCCGCTCACCACAGGTCGACAAACACAAGTAGACTGCCCACAACCTGAGAGGCAGGCCCCTTCCACGCTGAGAATGACAGAGGCATGGTCCCCGCCCTCACGCAGCTGACAATCCAGCAAGGAAGACAGGTGACAGCCACAGAAGTGAGGCCGCGAGAACAAGGGGAACTTGCAGTGAGGCAGAACCGGGCAGTGACCTGGGGCCACTTCAGGAGGCCTTCCCTGGGAGGTGGCAGTAGAGCTGAACCCTGGACGAGGAAGAGAGCCAGCCAGGTGAAGACCCAGAGGGAGCCTCAGTGCAAGGTCCCAGCAGCAGGAGCCAGCCGCCCGAGGGACAGGATGGAAGGAAGCCAGCAGAGCCCAAGGGAGGGACAGAGTGACAAGCATCGAGGTGGGGAGGTGGTCAGGGCTTTGCAGGGTGCAGGGGGCTGGGCAGCAGACTTGAAGGCCTGGGAGGCTTTGGGGGCTGGGCCTGGAACATGAGGGATGGGCCTTTGCAAAGATCCCTGAGGATGGGACCCACAGGGAGGGAGGCCTGTCCTCCTGGGGGGCTGCTGTGTGGATGGGAGTCGAGTCCTGCCCCCAGGAGCAGGCCCAGAAGGCCGGGCAGGACGTGGGTGGTGGGCAGGCCCCAAGACTGCTGCTCTTGGCCTGGCTCTGGCGTTGGCTTGGGGTGCAGCCGCAGGGGAGCTGTGTGTGGGCACGTCCTGGGGCTGCCTGCCCGCCACCCCAGAGACAGGAGCTACAGGGAAGCCGGTTCACCTGGGCCCTGCTCTCACGTGGTGGAGGTGATGCAGGAAGGTGAGGCAGGTGGCAGGGTAGCAGGGACCTCCAGAGCCCTGAAGTCAGCCCAGAGGACAGAGAACTCCCGGGCAAGGCCTTCAACTATCTATCCAACCGCTCTGTATGCAGAGGCCCCCAGTGAGCCAGACAGCGCCTATGCTAGGGGCCATCTAGCCAGGTGGACTGTGTTAGTCAGCTCTGCATCACTGTGACCAAAACACCTGACTAGAACAACTTAGAGGAGGAAAAGTTTATTTTGGCTCACCGTTTCAGAGGTTCAGTTCACAGTGTGCTGACTCCATTGCTGTGGGCCCAACGTGAGGGAGAATGTCATGCAGGAAGGGCCTGCCAGAGGAGAACTGCTCGGCTCATGGTGGCCAGGAAGCAGAAAAAGAGAGCATGTGGAGGGACCATGGAAAAATGCACCTTTCAGGACATAACCCATTACCCAACTTCTCCAGCCATGCCCCACCTGCCTACAGTTACCACCCAGTGAGTCCATTCAGACTAGGATGGAATGACATAGCTCTCACAATCCAATCACTCTGAAACATTCCTGCAATAATACAGGAGCTTAGCTGGGCACAGTGGCACACACCTGTAATCCCAGCAGCTCAGGAGGTTGAGGCAGGAGGATCGCCAGTTCAAAGCCAGCCTCAGCAATTTAGCGAGGCCCTAAGCAACTCAGCAAGACCCTATCTCTAAATAAAAAAATAAAAAGGGCTGGGGATATGGCTCAGTGGCTAAGCACCCCTGGATTCAATCCCTGATACCAAAAAATAATAATTATTATTGTATTACCAGAGCTTTGGGGAAACATCTCATATCCAAACCATAGCACATACCCAGGCACAGCCAGCCACAGTCCACCCACCCAGCCCTGCCGCATCTGCAGTCATATCCTTGGCAGTGTGCTCATACAGCCAAGTGCATCTAGCCATAGCTCCTCTGCAAGCCATTGCTGGTTCCTACAAATTTAATAGACCATCAGCAGTAAAATCATTTTACCTTCAGTATTCAGCAGTAATTTTTAAATTATAGGTCTGGAACAGTCATACTAAGTATGTCATAAAAGCACCATTCCAAAAACAGGGCTTTTATTGCCATAAAAATGTCAGCACCCGGGGCATGCCTTGGTTTACATAACTCTGTCTGCAGTAACTCTAAGTAGTGAGTGCAGTTCCAATGTTCAATCAGACAGCTCCCCTCTGCCTTGCTGAAGCATCCCAAAGTGCCCTGAAACGATAATCATTTGCGTATTGATTTGGGGCAGAATCAATCCAGTTCAGTCCACCTCACTAAATTATTAATGGAGCAAAGCCATTAGAACCCCCGGGGTGGGGTAATGGGTAAGGTTTGTTTTTTTAACCCTGTTGCTGCTGCAGGAATAAAGGTGACACCCTGAGAGAGCCTGAGTCCAGAGACACAAGTAAAGAACATGGAAACCAAGACTGGAGGGGTAGATTAGGAGAGCCTACGTATTTCCCAGGAGCAGTTTTTTTTTTTTGGTCCCAGGCACTGAAACCAGGGGTGCTTAGCCACTGAGCCACATCCCCAGCCCTATTTTGCATTTTATTTAGAGACAGGGTCTCACTGAATTGCTTAATGCCTCACTAAACTGCTGAGGCTGGCTTTGAACTGACAATCCTCCTGCCTCAGCCTCCAGAGTCACTGGGATTACAGGTGTCCACCACTGTGCCCAGCTGGAGCTGCCCCTTTGTGATCATGAGGAATCAGAGATGGGCAGGCCATGCTCACTTTCAGCACCTGTGAGAGATGAAACCAGCCTGAGGTGTCTCGGAACGAGACCACCATTCCCTTTAGAGCCCTGGGACTCTCTGGGGTGACACACTGAGGCTAGGGTAGTACTATTGACCTCTTAGGGCCCCTTCACCACAGACAGCAAATCTTTATTATGGATTTAAAGGTTGTATTTAAATTGACTTTTTTTTGTTGTTGTTGAAGTATTCCTACTTCAAAAGAAAGTTTCATATCATCATCTCTAATGTAAAGTCAGATCACTAACCATAAATAGATAACTACAAATATAAGGAGAACCGGAACAAAACATAGATTGTGTTGCCCAAATCTATGTCTGTCTTCCTCCATCTCTCTCTGTTTCTTCCTCTCTCCCTCCCATTCCCTCCACCAGGGAGATTTAGCAATTTGTCTAGAGCATTCAAGGCACAGAAGCATTAAAATTGAGAGTTGCTCCTCAACAAAGTGAGAAGCACTCAGAGGGAATTGAATGAAGAATGATGTTCGCAGTGCTTACCGTAGCCTATGACAGCTCTGATCATCTCCATCCCACCAGAAGTCACCCCTGACAGTAGGAACACCTGGTATGATCAAGTGCGGGGACTCTCAGGTCAATTCAGCTCTCCCATTGACTCTTGACTTCCACATGAGCTTGGTTCTTTACTTTTGTGTGCCTTGGGTATGTGGGGACCTGACGATGCCTCCTTCACTAAGAGCTAATAGAATTGACATCTATGAGGTACTTCCAACAGGTGCCTGGCACAGAGTAAGAGCTTTGTAGATACTAGCTCTGATGGGACTGGCCCCTCTGGGAAAACTCCTGTTCAGTTGTCAGAACCCAGGGCCACTATCCTCTCTCTGCCCTTCAGTTTCCTCCCCACTTACTGCTGCCTCCGTACTGTGAATGGGAACCTGCTGCCACACACATCATCCTCTTGTAATTTATGAGCTCATTTTCATGGTCATCCTCATCATCCTCCTAGAAGTTCTAATTTGCCTTAGACATGCCCATCACCCAGAGCAGCTCTGCTGGCACTGTGTACAGGTGGTCAGCAGGCATTCCCCCTCTTGGGTTGAAGCAGGTGACAGCACAGCTCAGATGCCTGCAGGTGATAACCTGCACTTTCATCATGTCTCCTGTCTCTCATTCTATCAGTTTTAAGGTCACAGTCTATGGGGAAAGTCCCATTGGACTTTCCAGCTTCCCCTTGGATCAGGTATCACCTCTGGGGAATCCTGCCCACTCCCTCCCTAACTCCAATCTGAGCTCAGTGCACACTTCCTCTTCTGTTTTTATGTAGCCATGCACCGCACTGTGATATTTCAGTCAACAACATATCACATAGACAACTGTGGTCCCATTAAATTACAATGGAACTAAAAAGTTCCCATCACCAGCTAGGCATGAGGGTGCATGCCTGTCGTCCCAGTGGCTCGGGAAGCTAAGGCAGAGGGACCACCAGTTCAAAGCCAGCCTCAGTAACTTAGGGAGAGTCTCAGCAACTTAGCAAGATAAAAATAAAAAATACAAAGGGCTAGGGGGCTGGGGTTGTGGCTCAATGGTAGAATGCTCACCTAGCATGTGTGAGGCACTGGGTTTGATTCTCAGCACCACATGAAATATAAATAAATAAATAAATAAATAAATAAATAAATAAATAAAGTCATTGTGTTCATCTACAACTAAAGAAAAAAAAAGTGGGGGTAGGGATGTATCCCAGTGGTAAAGTCCCCCCGGGTTCAATCTCCAGTGCCTTAAAAAAGAAAAATGTGAAATGTTATCCTGGTAGCAGCCTCATGCATCTCACATTCACGCCATCTCTTGATTGTATCAAGAGGCCAAGTCAAGTCGTTGACCTACACCATCTAGGTTTACATACATTCACTCTATGCTATTCATACAACATCGAAGTCATCAATAACAAGTTTCTCGGGATGTGTCCCCATCATTAAATGCACGACCACACTCTTGGTACATCCTTAGTTAGACATGACCAATGTCTACTGTTTTGTGTATTTTATACTTCTACCTATTGCTTGCTTCCTGTGACACCTGGCCTTATCCCATTCGCCATTATGTCTTTGAGATTTACCACCCCACGCTGACTTACCTAGAAGCCACGGAAATGCACGGCTCCCAGGCCACACTTCTTGCCTGCTGCTCCTGGCCGCTGGCTGAGCATGGAAAGTCTCCAAATGCCAGCCTATTCCTGTGGGATGTGGGCCTCCTCTAGCATGCAGTTTTGGCTTGAGGACCCCCCAATAGCCTGACTAAACCTGTCTTTAAATTCCCACCTCATCCCTCTTCCTCCCGCTTTGACAGGGGTCTGCATCCTGGCCTGGACATTCTATCCCCTTTCTTGGGCCCTGTCCCTGTAATAATTCAGATATTTCCTTCATAAAATATGTGTATATCTAATCACATATTGGTGTCTCCTTCTCAGAGTACCAAAGCCAACACAGTTCTTTTTAATTTTTTATTTATTATTACCCCACTGTACCCAGAATGAATGATTCCATGTATGGATGAATGTATGTACCTGTTCCTCTGCTAATGAACATTTGGACTGTTTTGGAGTTTAGCAATGACCAGGAGTACTGATATATGTGATAGTTTCTGAGTCATGGGGGATGCACAACTGAGTTCACCCCTGAGCTTTGTACTGGAGTTTCTGGTCAGCAGCCTACAAAGGGTCCTAATGTGTCCTAATGATCCCAGATTCCTCATGTGTAGTATTCTCCCTTGAGTATGCAGTGGGTGACAAATGCTAGTCTCTCTTCCAATGAATAGCAAATGCAACAGATGATTAGGTTATTACAAATCTATGGCTTCCATCTTGGACTGCCCTCTCTCACCCTTTCTCATTTGCTCTAGTTGGTAGCTCATCCTAAGAGAAGCCACACTGTGAGCTGTTCTATGAATAGGCCCAGATGGCAAGGACTGAGATAGGACTCATCAAAGCCAGAGAGGAATCATGCTAGCAGTCATGGGAATAAGCTTGGTTGGACATGGATCCTCCCCCAGTGGTGCCTTCAGATGAGACTGCTGCCCAGACCCTCAATTGCAGCCTCATGAGAGACTGAGCATCCAGAAGCACCCAGCTAAGCTCTGTGCAGATTCCTGATCCACAGGAACTACAAAATAATACTTATTTCCTTTTTTAATTCACTAATCTTTGGAGTGATTTGTTATGCAGTAGTAGACAACCAATGTAGAGCCCAAATGTGTTCTTCAACATCTGGCCACTTCCTCCTGTCCAAGAGCTAGCATTGGATCCTGGGTTCTTGCCCATGAGGAAGACTTGGCCATCATCCTCAGCCCTCAGAGGATGCTCGGGGCAGCGCTGTCATGAAGCTGGGCACACATGTTGGGTCTTGACTCCTCAATGCTCTCATACTGATTCAGTCCTTCTTTTATTCTTAAAATATATTTGAACCCCCACTACACACTGGCACTGTTTCAGGATCTAGTGACGAAGCAACAGAGCAGATCAGGATTGTGCATGAGGAATAATGCAGAGCGACTGTAAACATGCAGGTAAGTAAGTGAACACAACACTCTAGAGAAAGCCAAGGGCATTGGAGAAAATAATACAAGGGACCTCAGCTGGCCTGGCAAGGGATGCACCTGAGCAGCCAAGACCTGCCACAGGTAGCCTTCAAGCTGAGAATTGAATAAGGGGTCTATCATCTCTGCTTCCTACCCTGATCCCACACCACTTTTCTCCAACCTTTGCTCCGGAGTCGGGAGGGAAGGGGCAGGAAGCCCTGGACGGGTCCTTGGGATAGCTCCCTGTTCTGCCAGTGCTCGGCTGGCATGCAGCTTTGCTGTAATGGGTTCCATAAACCCCAGAGCTTCCCCCTCCTCTCCAGATACCCACAAATCCCACTGGCAGCCAGAAAATGGTACCAATAACTCAATCCATGAAGGCAGTGGTGTCCACTTCTTCATTCCATGAAGGCAGTGGTGTCCACTTCATTGTGAATAAGAATGCTCTATAGGAGCTGAGAACTAAGCCAGGTGGCAGGATCCATAGCCAGTGTCGGTCCCTCAGCCAGTCTTGGGAAGTTTGAGGTGGGAAAGAGAGGAGCAAGGGGAATAAGAACTAGACATTTGCCTCCAAGTTAAACTTTTCAGACAGAACCACTTAGCGGCAGATGGGGGCGGGGAGCGGGGCAGGCTCTGAGTATACATAACATTTCTTAATTTGAACAGAAATAGAGATACTCAATGAATCCATGATTCACTAGCTGGCCAAGATGATCTCGTTGAATATAAAAATATTGTGTGCTCACTGTAAAGAAAACAAAGACTGACCACCCAAAGAACAATGCCATTACTTTTGCAAACATCCTTCCAGCTATTTTATTTTTAAGAAAAATGCTATTGTGGTAAAATATACCTAACATACAATACACTGTTGTAACCATTTTTAAGTACCTAGTTCTCTGGCATTAAATACAGTCATATTGCTCTGCGATCATCACTACCATACGTCTTCAGAATATTTTCATCTTCCCCAATTTCTATTAAACAGCAACTCTCATAACCCCACCCCCAACCCCTGGCAAATTCCATTCCACTGTCTCTCTAAATTTGACTACTCTAAGTGCCTCAATAAGTGGAATCATATGATATCTGTCCCTTTGTGATTGGCCAGACTGCTTTTTAAAATGCACCTAAACCAATTTTTTTTAACAGAAAAGGCATCACAATAAGCATAGTTTTGTAACTCCTTGTTACAAGCAATTCATCAGCAACATCCCTTTTCATTCTCATATGAAGTTCTGCGTCCTCGTGTTTAGTACCTGCCCTCCATTCCATGAATAGCTGGACAGTCATTTAGCTAACCAGTCCCTGTTGGTGGACTTTAGGTTGTTTCTAGTCTCTCTCCTGAGCCTCCTTCAGTCAATGACCTCAGTGTTCATCCTCAATCAAGTCCTTAAGATGAGCACTTGGAAGTCCGTTTTCTGGGCAAGCATGCACGTTGAGGTGTTGATGTACATTACCAGATTGCACCTAAGGGTGGGCCGATTCACACTACCCCCAGGAAAGTAGAAAAATCACTTGCTTTCTCAGCAATTCAGGGGCTTATCATAAGGCTTTGTATAATACAGGCATACCTAGAGGATATTGCAGGTTCATCTGAGACCATTGCAATAAAGTGAATATTGCAGTAAAGTGAGTCAGACCCAAAGCTTTTTGTTTCCCACTGTGTATAAAAAAATATATCTACACTCCACTATGATCTGTTAAATGTGCAAGAGTATTATATCTTTTTTAAAAAACAGTGTTCATGCCTTAATTAAAAATCACTCCATTGTTAATGATCACATGCGTTGTTGGGAAAATGGTACCAATAACTCATTCCATGATGGGTTGCCACAAGCCTCCAATTTGTAAATAATGCAATATCTGCAAAGCACAATAAAATAAAGTAGGCCTGTATTTTTTTCTTATGAGGTAGGAGGGAAAAAAAACCTCACTATTTCAATTTGCATTTCCTTTGTTGCACATATTTTCATATGTTATTGGCCATTTGTCTTTCTTCCTTTGTGAACTGCCTATTCCTACCTTTACTGATTTTTTTTTTTTTTTTTGAAACAGGGTCTCACTTAGTTGCTAAGGCTGGCCTCAAATTGCAACCCTCCTGCCTCAGCCTCCCAAGTGGCCAGGATTCTTGGCACTTGCTACCATGTCTGACTTTTTTTTTGTGATTTCTTTCAAGGGAAAAAGGCATTCAAAAGTAGAGAGAAATTGTGTCTCTTTAGGCATCTCCGAGGGGCACATTTGTCAACCAAATGAACAAGCTTTGAAATTCCTCCATCAGCAGAGGACTTCTATGATATTTTATTTTTTCAATTACTGAATCATTAGCATCACAGCAGTCAAAATAATCAGCACCAAGAAGCTTATAATACCATTCCAGCTCCTAAATTCAAAGGGAAAAAAGGAGGTATTTGGCACTGGAAATACACATTTCCATTCCCATAGGCAATTGAAACCAAATTTGGCGTAACTTGTTCCTGGCACCAAGTGAACTATGTACAGCCAAGGTCATCAAGATCCTTGGAGTAAGCTGTCCACACTTGACTCCCTATAATGTAAACAAAGGAAGTCATGCAAAAACAAGGGAGAAATGGTTTTCTCCCCAGAAAATGAGCATCAGTAATGGCCACCCAAAAAGTTCATTTAACTTTTTATTTAAATAACATTCTATGCCACTTAGAAAGCAGAGGTAATGTTATTTTCATTTTTCTTTAGTTTTTTATTTGTTTCTATAACCAAAGAGCAGAAAATAATCCCAGTTGCCTTATTTTTAACAACAAGAGCCACTACTTAATTTAATTTTTTCTAAAGTGTAGCCTCAGGTAGCCATGAACTGGTAAACATTAGGAAACAGAAAGAAAATTAGCATTCCTAGATCATTGTGAGCATGCCCAGGGTCACTGTGAGCATACCCAGGGTCACTGTGAACAAACCCTGGGACACTGTGAGCCTACCCAGGGTCACTATGAACATATCTAGGGTCACTGTGAGCACACCCAGACTCATTGTGAGCATACCCAGGGTTAGTTTGGGGATATACAAGGTCACTGTGAGCATAGCTAGGGTCACTGTAAGCATGCCCAGGGTCACTGTGAGCTCATCCACACTCAGTGTGAGCATACCCAGACTCATTGTGAGCATGCCCAGGGTCCACTGTAAGTATGCCCAGGCTCACTGTGAGCATAACCAGGATCACTGTGAACATGCCCAAGGTCACTGTGAGCATGCCCTCACTGACTGTGAGCATACCCAGGCTCACTATGAGCATGCCCAGGGTCAATACCCAGGATCACTGTGAGCATACCCAGGGTCACTGTGCACATACCCAGGCTCATTGTGAATATACCCATGGTCACTGTGATGATACACAGGGCCAAGTGTGGTGATGCATGCCTGTAATCCCAACATCTTGGGAGGCTGAGGCAGGAGGATCACTGTCGCGACCCCTCGCCGGCAAGGGAAAACACGACACAGGATTCTTCTTTCAGCAGTTTATTCAGGCCTTGAGTCATGTATCATCTTCTAGCGCCCGCCGCCCGAACACACCCAAGCACAGCTTAATAAAGCCCCCCGCGTCCCAATCCCAAGCCGCCACGCGGATCTCTCTCATAGGGTGGTAAGGGATTGCGCGCCAACTCTCCATAAAAGGAGTTGTTTATCACAGGCCACAGTGGAAGCCGGCGCCATCTTCTAATGGCGGCCACGGTCTATAAGAATGGCTTACCACAGATCACGAGTTCAAAGCCAGCCTCAGCACAAAGTGAAGCACTAAGCAACTCAGCGAGACCCTGTCTCTAAACAAAATATAAAATAGGGCTAAGGATGTGGCTCAGTGATTAAGTGCCCCTGAGTTCAATCCTGGTACTCCCTCCCCCCCCAAAAAAAGATACACAGGGTCACTGTGAATGTAACCAGGATCATTGTATATAGTAGTAACAACAATGAGGATAACTACAACAATAAAAGCTCTCAAGGGAACTGTAACACCTTCAAGGCAACAAG
Organism: Marmota marmota marmota; assembly: GCF_001458135.2. Lineage (NCBI taxonomy): Eukaryota > Metazoa > Chordata > Mammalia > Rodentia > Sciuridae > Marmota > Marmota marmota. The sequence goes on from NW_026000205.1 coordinate 13,224,241, forward strand.
CTCTTTTTGAGCTCTGGGAAAGTAAAAATCTGAAATCATTATCCTCATTGTCATTGTTACTCTTCAATATACATCAGCCCAGTATTCAGAAGATCTCAGGCAAGCCTTTGTGTGTCTTTTGACAACATCCTTGTCATGGTTGTCCTTTGAACAGTTTATCCAAGCTGAGATGAAGTATGTATGTCTTGGTCACAGTGGTCCGCCTCTTAGACTAAGGAGAGAGAGGTCAGTTGGGGGAAAGTGACAGGCGGCATGGATTAAAACAAACAAACAAACAAAAAAAAACCCCTCCTCTCAAATTGTCCAAGGACAGAGAGGCACTTTAGCATTCAAATGTTCTGGGCTAGCCCAGGCAGGTGGTGGCACATGCCTATAATCCCACAGGCTTGGGAGGATGAGGAAGAAATATTGCAACTTCACAGCCAGCCTCAGCAACTTAGCAAGGCCCTAAGCAATTTAGTGGGAACCTGTATCAAAATAAAAAGGGATGAGGATGTTGCTCAGTGGTCAAACAACCCTGGGTTCAAACCTCAGAACCCCAAAGAATGCTCTGGTACTTAAGTAACAAAACCCACCTTAACTTTGCCTAAGGGACTCTAGACTGAGGTCCTCATGGAGCTCAGAATAGGAATGCAGAGAGCGGCGACTTGAGAGCAAATCAGTGTAGTTTGGATTTTTCATCCCAGCCCCTCTCTCTGGACCTGACCTATTTTCTTGCCCAACATCTTCTGTTTCCTCCAGCCACGTGGCAGAAGACATGGCACCCCACCACAACCACCACCTTCTACAGCAAGAGTCTGCACATAACAGGCCAGCCACTGAAATTCCAAATTCTATGAAAAGGCTCAGACTGGACCAGCCTTGGCTAGAGACTTACTGCATGGGTTCATCGTGGGTCAGGTGTCCAGCGATGGTTAAGGATACCTGACTGGTTTTTAAAGACCAGAGAATTGATACCAAGCAGGAGTTATTCCAAGAAGTTCCTGTAGGAGTCTTATAATGTACCATAAAACTTCTGAATTGAAAGGCTTTGGTGTACACATAAATTTTCAGTTTCCATCAGGGAATACCTAGGAGTTAAATTGCTGAATTATATGGTAAGTGAATGTTTAATCTTATAAGAAGCTACCAAAGCTCACACAAGAAGAAATAGATAATATGAATGGTGCTGTGTCCATTAAGAAAATTTATTTTGTGATTAAAACCTTCCAAAAAAGAAAGCTTCATGCCCAAATGTTTTCACTGATGAATTCTACCAAATAATTAAAGAAGGAGTCATACCAATTCTGCACATTCTTCAAAAAAGAAAAGAAACAGCAGAAAACACTTCCCAACTCACTTTATGAAATCAAAATATTCTTGATGCCAAAACCAGTCAAACACTTTGCAAGAACAGAAAATTATAGACCAAAATGCCACAGAAACATAGACACAAAATTCCTTAACAAAACATTTTTAAAATTTAATCCAGCAATATAGTAAGACAATCATATTACAACCAAATGGAATTTATCACAGGAATGCAAGACAGGTTCAATACTAGAAAAACCATTAGTGTAACTTGTCAAAAAAAATGAATTAATTTATTTTATTTATTTTTTATTTTGGTACAGCGATTGACCCCTGAGCCACATCCCCAGCCCTTTTAAAAAATATTTTATTTAGAGACAGGATATCACTAGGTTGTTTAGGGCCTCACTAAATTGCTGGGGCCAGCTTTGAACTCACAATCCTCCTGCCTCAGCCACCCGAACCACAGGCGTGTGCTACCACACCTGGCTCAAAAAGTGAATTTTATTGTAAGAAAAATTTTAGAAATCACCCAGAATATTGGGGGAACCCAAGATAGAATGAACACTATGACGAATGAATTTGTTTACAAATAGATATCTTAATTCCACTAATGACAAAGAAAACAAAAACTAAGACAGTGTTTTGACTAGCTACTCTAAAGGGGAAAAAAAAAAAACGAATACAAAGTGTGTTCTAGTTGATGTATTTGCCTCTCAAAAGGATACAGGTTTTGAAAACTACTTTTCATGTATAGTAGGATTGAACAAATAAGAAAATGTACCGGAGATGATAAAAGACAGGCTGTTTACTGAATGATCAAGAACTAACCACAGAAAGCCAGGGGGAATTCTAGTAGAACTGGACATCTCAGTATGAATTCATCTATTAAAATATGTACATAGAAAGCCATTGCAGTTCATTGAGCTCCATAGAGACAGCGCTGGGGCAAGTGAGAGCCGGATGGGCACTGGGCGACTCTGTGCTCGCTGAGGAAGAATAACTAAACATGGGCTAAGATCCCAAGAAGCTGAGAGACCAAAGGTCATCATAGGCATTCTTTGTGCAAACTTGCAGGGAGGAGCCCAAGAAGAAGCACCCAAATGCTTCAGTCAACTTTTCAGATTTTTCTAAGAAGTGCTCAGAGAGGTGGAAGACCATGTCTGCTCAACAGAAAGGAAAATTGGAAGACATGGCAAAGGCGGACAAGGCCCGTTATGAAAGAGAAACGAAAACCTATATCCCTCCTAAAGGGGAAACAAAAAAGAAGTTCAAGGATCCCAATGCACCCAAGAGGCCTCCGCTGGCCTTCTTCTTGTTCTGTTCTGAGTATCGCCCCAAAATCAAGGGAGAACATCCTGGCCTACCCACTGGTGATGTTGCAAAGAAACTGGGAGAGAGGTGGCATCACACTGCTGCAGATGACAAGCAGCCTTATGAAAAGAAAGCTGCTGAGCTGAAGGCAAAATACGAAAAGATGAAGAGGAGGAGGAGGAGGAAGATGAAGAAGATGATGATGAATAAGTTGGTTCTAGCACAGTTTTTTTTTCTTGTCTATAAAGCATTTAACACCCCGCCCCGTACACAACTCACTCCTTTTAAAGAAAAAAATTGAAATGTAAGGCTGTGTAAGATTTGTTTTTAAACTGTGCAGTGTCTTTTTTTGTACAGTTAACACACTACCAAATGTGTCTTTAGAGAGCCCTGTCCTGGTGGTATTTTCAAAGGCACTAACCTTGCCTGGTACAGTATGGGGGTTGTAAATTGGCATGGAAATTTAAACAGGTCCTTGTGGGTGCACAGCACAAATTAGTTATATATAGGGATGGTAGTTTTTCATCTTCAGTTGTCTCTGATGCAGCTTATATGAAATAATTGTTGTTCTGTTAACTGAATACCACTCTGTAATTGCAAAAAAAAAAAAGTTGCAGCTGTTTCGTTGACATTCTGAATGCTTCTAATACAATTTTTTAATTAAAAAAATATGTACATAGATAGATGCAGACAAATATGCATGGTTTGGAATACATACATAAATTTCCTAGCTGTCCACTGAGAAGATTCCAGGAGCAGCTACTCCCCAGTAGCAATGAGCATGCTCAACACTCAAGTCTTGATCTCTAAATCCCATTCTCCAATATAAGGAAACAGGGATCCCTGGAGAGGAGGTAGAATGGGTTGATTCCAGGATGGGACAGGTAATACAGAACATGAGCTGGCAAATCCAAAAATAAAGAAGTGCTTTAAAATTTTTTTTTTCTTTGGTATTCACTCTCTAAATCCAAACTTCACTCTAAGTATGAAAAAATATCAGACACATCTAAATTGAGGGAGGTGCCACAAAACACCTGACCGGTATTCTTCAAAAGATCCAAGGTTGGGAAAAGCACATTCAATACCAGGCTCTGGAGTGAATCCTAAAGTCAAAAACAGACATTGGTGAAAAGCTGGGGAAATCTGGATAAAATCTGTAGTTTATCTAACAGTACTGCACCAATATATAATTACTTTGTTTTGATAAACATAATGTTAGGTAGGAAGCTGAGTAAAGAGTATATAAGAACTATCTGTGCTATTTTTGCAACTCTCTTGAAAGCTGAAAATCATTCCAAAGTAAATATGTTTAAAACACAATGAAATACCACTACACATTTACTAATAGGACTAAAAAATTTTAAAACAGTATATGAAATTATAATTATACCAAAGTTACAGAACAACTTGAACTCTCACACATTATAAGTGAAAATGCAAAACAGTATAGGCTGAAAAACAACGTCCAGTTTCTTATAAATGCAAACATACATTAATCCATGGCCCATCAGTCCCACTCTTAGGTATTTACTGTAGAAAAATAAAAACTTAGGTTCACACAAAAATCTGTACATGAATATTTATATCAATTTTATTTGCAATCTCCAAGAACTGGAAATGACTCAAATGTCCTTCAACAAAGCAAATAAACAGTGGTATATCCAAATGATGGAAAATTACTCAGCAGTAAACAATGAATAAACTGTGGATCCACACAACACCTGGGATGAATCTCAGAAGAATTATGCCAAGGAAAAGAAACAGACATAAAAGACTCCATACTGCAAGATTCCATTTATCTGACACCATTTAAAAGCCAAAACTCTAGGAATGGAGAATACAATGGTTGCCAGAGCAGAGGCTGGAGCTTATGAAGGGGTTAATAGCAAAGGGGTTAATCAGAAGGGATGCCTTGGGGGTGAGAGAATTGTTCTCTACCTTGATGGTGGTGGTGGTGATACATGACTCTATGCATTTGTCAAAACTCATAAAACTATACACCAAAATTTCATTATCCATTAATTAGTTTGAGTAAATTTAACAATTGGTCTCATAGAGGTCAAGCTGAAGCTCTCTTCACTCCCTGTGTCATACTCCCCACTTTCAAACATGACCCTGAGATGAATTTCATATCTTCCTTCTGGCCTTCAGAAAAGTTCTTCACATAGCTATATGTGAACCCATGGAAAATATACCAATCAAATTTGGTTTTGTGGTGTGTGTGTGTGTGTGTGTGTGTGTTTTACTGAATCCAGGTGCTTGTACTTGCTAGGCAAATGCTCCACCACAGAGCTACAATCCTATTCCCTGTCCTTTTGTGTGTGTGTGTGTGTGTGTGTGTGTGTGTGACGGGGTCTCACTAAGTTGCCCAAGCTGGCCTTGAACTTGCAATCCTCCTGCCTCAACCTCCTGAATAACTGGGATTACAGTCATGTACCACTGTGCCTGGTTGGTTTTGTGCCTTTAAGCACAATCAATTGTACTGCATGTATCTTCTTGCCTGTTTTTCTCACTCACCAATAAAGGATCCCTTCAGAAATTCTCTGGTATAATAAACATACGTTCAACAAATGGTGCTGGGGAAACTGCAAATCCATATGTAGCAAAATGAAATTAGACCCCATCTCTCACCCTGCACAAAACTCAACTCAAAGTGGGTCAAGGACTTAGGCATTAGACCAGAGACCCTTCACATGCTAAAAGAAAATGTAGGCCTAAATCTCCATCACGTCAGCTTAAGAACCAACTTCCTCAATAAGACTCCTAAAGCACAAGAAGTAAAATCAAGAATAAATAAGTGGGATGGTATCAAATAAAAAGCTTCTTCACAGCAAAGGAAACAATCAAGAATGTGAAGAGAGAGTCTAGATAATGAGAGAAAATCTTTGCCACCTGCACCTCAGATAAAGCATTAATCTCCAGGGTATATAAAGAATTCAAAAAACGTAACACCAAATACACAAATAACCCAATAAATAAATGGGCAAAGGAACTGAACAGTTTGCAGAAGAAGAAATACTATTGATCAACAAATATAGGAAAAAATGTTCAACGTCTCTAGTAATTAGAGAAATGCAAATTAAAACTAAACTGAGATTTCATCTCACTCCAATTATAGAAAATACAAGTAATAGTAAATGTTGGTGAGGATGTAGGGAAAAAGTTACACTCATACATTGCTGATGGGACTGAAAATTGGTGCAACCATTCTGGAAAACAGTATGGAGATTCCTTGGAAAACTTGGAATGGAACCACCATTTGACTCAGTTATCTCACTCTTCAGCATATACCCAAAGGACTTCAAATCAGCATACTATAGTGATGTGACCACATCAATGTTTATAGCAGCTCAATTCATAATAGCTAAGCTACAGAACCAATCTATGTACCCTTCAACAGATGAATGGATAAAGAAAATGTGGTACATACACAGGATGAAATATTACTCAGTCATAAAAAAAGAATGAAATTATGGCATTTGTCAGTAAATGGATGATACTGGAGGCTATCGTGCTAAGTGAAATAAGCCAGTCCCCAAAACTCAAACCCAAGGGCCTAATGCTGTCTCTGATCTGTGGATGCTAACACGCAATAACGGGAAGAATAGGAAAGAATAGAAGTCCTTCAGATTAGACAAAGGGGAATGAAGGGAAGGGAGGGGAGGGGGGATGAAATCAGGAAAACAGTAGAATGAATCAGACGTAACTTTCCCATGTTCGTCTGTGAACACGGGACCAGTGGAATTCCACATCATGTTCAACCACGAGAATGGGAAGTTATACTCCATGTATGACAGGTCAAAATACACTCTACTGTCATGTATAACTAAAAAGAACAAATAAATTTTAAAAACTATTCTCTGGTACAGTTTGGATCTGGAGTGTGCCCCAGAGGCTCGTGTGTCAAAGGCTTGGCTGCCAGTCCCCCAGGGAGCTCCAGCTTCCGGTCCCCCTGGGGTAGTAAATAGGGAAAAGTCCCAGGCACCTCTGGCCCTGCCCCCTTGACCTTCCTCCTCTATTCTAGGAAGTTTCTGAAAACCAGGACATTTGGGCCTCAGAGACAGGGTGCATTGTGGGCCTCTCCCACCACGCCCCTCCCCCCCTCCCCGCCTCCTACCCGTGAGGCCCCTGAGACGCACAGGAGCCATGACACTCATCTGTGTCAACCGAGGCCCATGCCTAGGGGAGACAGCACCCTCCCCCAGAGGGCAGCAGTGCCTCTCAGTTCTGAGCACACCTTGAAGGACGTCAGGAGTGGAAAGAATCGGCATCCTGGATCTAGCTGGGATATGGGCAGAGAGCAGAGGCCAGAGTGTAGGGAGAGTCCAGTCCTGGCCTGGAGGGGATGACCCCAGAGGCAGAGGGAGCCCAGTGCCTGGGGGCAACTTATCCTTTGTGGAGAGAGGCCCCAGGTGAGGTGGCAAGTGAGTTAAATGACTGTTAAGGCCTCTCCCACTTGAGTTCTCAATCAGGGCTAAAGCCCAAGCCAGGAGGTGCTGAGTGAAACCAGGAGGCAGGGAGCCCCAGGGCAGCGGAGTCCTGTCAGGCAGACCCAGGAGCAGCCTGAGACACCAGACAGCTCCCAAGCCAGGCCGCACGCACCTCCCTCTGGGATCAGCACTGGGTGTCCTCAGTGTCAGACCAGGGGAGCAATGCAGGATCCATGAGAACCTTCGTGGTTCCCAGGGAAGGTCCTGGACCTGGAGCAAGTGTCCCCAGCACTCTGGCCTCTGCTGGCATCAAGATCCTCTCCAAGGAGAGTGGGCTGGTCCTCTCCCACCGACCAACCCAACGCCAGCAGTCCATGGGCGTCGGAGAGAATAACTAACACAGTTCAGCACCTTTATGAAAACACAAGAAGACAGAAGACCCGAAACGGATCAGCAAGCTTTCCTTTATGTCACAGCAGAGTTAATCAACTGGGCCTGGGGGTGGGGTGGGGAGGTGGAGATCATTTTCTAGTAGAAAAATGGCCGCCAGTAGCAGAGGGGCTTTGAGTTTTATAGTTTACAATGAGGATGGTTGAATTATTGGAAACTGAGGCAGAATGTCGATTTGGGCAGGTCAGGAAAGAAGTTGTAAAAAGCCCCCAACTCACTGTCACTGGGAAAAGCTCAGAACTCGGTGTTCCCTGCTTCTCTTCTTCCTCTGGACCCACTGTTACCCAGAGCTTGGCGACTTGCTCTTCTCCTTCCAGGACTCACTGGCAACGGGACAGGGTGAAAGTCCAGGGCCCAGTGTTTCAGTGCCACCCTCCCTGCAGGTGCCACTGTGGTTGGGAAGCGGTGGATGTTTGCTGCTGGTGGAGACGTGGAGACGAACCCAACCCGGGGAGCGATGGAAGTTTGCTTTCTTTCCCTCGGGGCCCATTGTTACTTCCTCTTCCCTCTTCCTCCACGTCAGACAGTTTTGGGGGGTTATCATTTCCCGTCCTGGGGTTGTCATTTTCCATATCCTTCAATGGGTGCAGTCCCTCTGAAACACTTGGCTGTAGGGGCAGTTCCTTTAAAACAGTAAGGGTCTCCCTCACCCCCAGGCTGGCTGGGCTGTCCCTGATGCTAAGGCCCAGCAGCATGAGGGACTTCCCAGAGCCCAGGGCCACAAGCCTCCATCCGGGGGATCTGAGGGTTGAGGATCTGGCCATCCTGTCCCTGGGTTCTCGGGCAAGTACTTCAGATCTGGGAATTCCCTCCCAAATCCCTCCATGGGCCTAGACAGCAGGGTTCCCAGACCACTGCTTCCTCTTAACATCTGGCCACCCCTGAGGACTACAGGGTGGGCCTAGCCTTGCAATCCTTTTGGAGCCCCCTCACTAGGCCCTGCCCTGCTCACTGAAGACCCAAAAGCAGGACCAAAGGCACAAGTCCCAGACCCAGAGAAGCCAGGCTCAGCCTCAACCCAATCCCTGGAAAGGGAAGGCATCAGGGGTACCACGGGCCTCCCGGCTGCTAGGGTGAGGACTGAGGGAACCAAAGCCCCGATGTACCTGGCCATTCCTGCAGTTTGGCCCAAGACAAGACAAGCCCTTTAGAGTAGTGTTGGCTACCTGAGGCCTGCACATGCCCCATAAGGCCAAGACAGTGCCACCTCACTTACTCAAGGGGGCAGGAATGGCCAGGCTCCAAGGCCCTGAGCAGCCACCAGGACACAGGTGGGGCAGAAGACTGAGACCAAGCTGATACACCAGGGTCCTGCTTCCAAAATCCAAAAACTCTCCTGTGGGACCAGAGGAAACTGGGCAGGTATGGGCCCAGAAGGCCAGGGTCCTGGGTCCACCATCCTTGACCGCTGCCTTTAAAGTCCCCAAAACTCAGGAGATATGGCCCCCTTGGAGTAAGGAGGCTCTAAGGTGGAGCCCAGTCTAGATTCAGTGCCCCCTAAGAAGACCTCCTTCCCAGGAATAGGAGCCATCCCTTTGGCCTCAGCCTCCCCTTCCTTATGACCCCTGTTTTTGCAGTATCCAGAACTCTCTGCAGGAAGCTCCAGATACCCTGAGCAGGTGGGAGGAGAGGACAGTACTGCCCAGGCTGCCCGATCTCACAAAGGAATGTTGTGAACCATGGTCTCCCAGCCTCAGCCAGACACCAAGGTCAAGACCTCCAAGTGATGTACTGTGATTCAACCCGTGTGCAACGGAGCCCTGGAGAAGGCCGGAAGGAGAGCAAAGGCCTGGGGTGGCTGTGGTGCTTGGGACAGTTCATGACAACATAAAGATTGTCAGAATCAAAATGGAGTGACACATGTCAGAGCCTAACTAAAAATAAATAAATAAAGCAGGGAGCTTACGAAGGGTGGGGATCTTACACACATGTTCCTGGTAATAAGAATTGCTCATGGAATATTCTGCCAGAATCACAACCTTGCACAAAGACCATGCAACCTTGCCCAAAAAGTGCTTCTGCAAGGACGTCTGCCCAGCAGAAATATGTTTCACCTTGGACTGATGCCACCCTTGTCATTGATCCTCATAGCCAAGATTCATTGCTTCCAAATATCTCGCATAATTTTCCTCATTTCACTTTTGAAAATTTCCCTTTGCCTCAACCTTTTGGAATCGCTCCCAACTTACCATGGCATGCATATTCCCATTGAGATCTTCCGCTTTCATTATTTCTTGGAGAATCTCTCTGATTGTCATTTAGGTTGACAACAGTCTTTTGCAGCTCGCACATGGGAGGGTCTTACAGACACCTCTGTTCACTATCCCTGGGCTCATGGAGCCTCAGTGATCTTTCCTTCTCTTCCCCTTCCTTCTGTCTGTGCCTTGTCCACACAGCAGACACCTCCATGGCCAGAGCATGTGTCAAGGTGGGACACAAAGAATTCCTGGAGCACCAGCAGGGTCAGAGAAGTCCAGGGACAACATAGTGGCTGTGGTGACTTACCTGGCTGAGCTGGGAGCAGACTAAAGCCATGCAAACATGTGCTCTCATGCATGTGTGAATGTGCATGTGTGTGTGCACATGTGTACATGACTGTATGTGTGTGTGTGTGTGTGTGCAAGTGCATGCACACCTGTTTTGCCCAGTTCCTGCTCTAAGTCCATATCCATGACCCCAAGAGTGTCCTAGTCTGGTGCATACTAGATAGACCATGTTGCATCATTAACCTTGGAGATGTAAAAGTGACAGAAACAAATGTTCTTCCCTTCAGATGGGTGGGGAAATGTCATATTATTGTTTTATTTTATTTCCATTGATTTTTTTCCCCTTCCATCTCCCTTTTCTTTCTGCTTTTTCTTGAAGGGAAATGACAGAGGGAGATAGCTGGTAAGAAATGAGCTGCTAAGAAACTAGCCAAGGCTCTTTTGGCTTGCAGGAAACAGCCTTCCTGTGGCTCCCAGTCCAACTTGCAGGGTGTTGGGCAGGTCCCCCCATGGCGTCTGCTCTGTATCTCCAGAAACCTGGGCTCCATGGGAAGGTCCCTGTGAGATGAGAGCAGGACAAGAATGGGACAAATGTTCTTCTATTGCTCTAGCTCTGCAGCTCAGGAACAGGTCACATGGAATGTCCAGGGGGTGCCAGGTCACCTCACTGTTCCCTGTGAGATGAATTCAGAGTGCCAGGCACAGTGGTGCATGCCTGTAACCCCAGCAGCTCAAGAGATTGAGGCAAGAGGATCACGAGTTCAAAGCCAGCCTGAGCAATTTAGTGAGGCTGTAAGCAATTCAGTGAGACCCTGTCCCAAAATAAAAAGGGATGAGGATGTATCTCAATGGTAAAGCACTCCTGGGTTCAATCCCCAATACCAATCAATAAATAAAAGTTCAGAAATTCTTAATTTTGATGAAGTGTGATTTATTCATTGTTTTATTTTATGCACCACCATGCTTTCGTTGATCATCTAAGAAATCTTCATCTAATCTAAAGTCAAACTAATATGCTCCTTTCTCATAAAAATCTTATGGTTTTAGGTCTTCCATTTGGGGATATGATCAATTTTCAATTAAATTTTGTATATGCTGCCACTTAGGGACTGAAGTTTTTTCATATGCATATCCAATTGTTCTAGTACCGTTTGTTACTAAAAGTCTCCTTCCACCACTGAATTTACTTTTTACCTCTTTCAAACCAATAGAACATATATGTGAGGGTCTATTTCTGCACTGTCTATTCTGTACTCTTGATCTATTTGTTTGTCTTGACTTCTAGACCTTTATAATTTGTCTTGATACGAGGTATTGTAGCCCTTACACTTGATTGACTCTTCCTTTTCAGAGTTATTTTGACTATTCTAGGTCCAATACATTGCCACACACACAAACCTGTGCCCCTGAGCATGTGTACCCATGCCACAAGGACATTATGACCACGGGGAATTTAACCCAGGAAGACAATGCAGATTCAATCTTTAAAATGAGCCAATGTGATTCACCATATTACAGATGAAAAGACCAATCATTTCAACAGATTCAGAAAAAAAAATTCTGCAAAATCCAATAACCTTATAAAAATTTCCAGCAAACTAGAAATAGAAGGGAGTTTCCTCAAATGTATAAAAAACATTTTATCAGAAAAACCCAAAGTTGATATTTAGTGGATCTGATGTTTGGTGATTGTTTAGTTTTTTCATTGCTAAAACCAAATGATCTTACAAGAGCAATTTTAGGGGAGGAAAATTTTTGGTGTTTGTAGTTTCAGAGGTCTCAGTCCGTAGATGGCTGACTCCATTCCTGAGAGCTTGAGGTGAGGCAGAACATCATGGCAGATGAGTGGGGCCGAGGAAAACAGTTCAGGAATGGCACCAGGCAGCAGAGAAGTGGGGGGGGGGAACACTCCCCTCTCCAGGGACAAAATATATACCCCAAAGTCACATCCTCGATGACCACCTCCTCTGGCCACACCCTACTGCTTACAGTCCCACCACTCAGTTAATTCCTATCACCAGTTAATGCACTGATTAGGTTAAGGCTCTCATAACCCAATCATTTCACCCCTGAACTTTCTTGAATTGTCTCACACATGAGATCTGGGGGGACACCTCATATCTAGACCATAACAGTGTGAGAGACTGGATGCTTTTATGAGGTTCTCCCTACTTCAATTCAGCATCCTGCTGCAGAGTTTACCAATGCAAAGGGATTTATTCCTCTGTGTATACCTGGATTTCCATCTAATATCATTAGTCTCTTGCTTGAAGGACAGTCTTCAATATTTCTCATACTGCACATCTATTGAACATGATTTCTTTCATATATTGTTTATCTGAAAACCTGTTTTGACTTTCTGTGTGTGAAACAAATTCTATTTTTTTCTTTGAAAATTTTTGTAAACTTGGGATTGAACCCAGAGGCATTTAATCACTGAGCCACATCCCCAGCACTTTATTTATATTTTATTTAGAGACAGAGTCTCACTGAGTTGCTTAGGGCCTCACTAAATTGCTGAGGCTGGATTTGAACTCATGATCCTCCTACTCAGCCTCCCAAACCGCTGGGATTGCAGGCATGTGCCACCATGCCCAGTTCTTTCAATATTTTCTCTTTCCCTCTTTTAAATAATTTTCTCCAATGTCACACAATTTACATCTTTCCAAGAAGAAATTTGTTTCATCCTTTTTTATCATATATATATATATTTTTTTTCTTCTCTGTCTGCTTTTGAGATTTTCTCTTTACATTGTTTTAGAGCAATTTGATTATGGTGTGATTTTGCCTAGTTTTCTTTCTTTCTTTTTTTTTGGGGGGCGGGGGGTGCTGGGGAATCAACCCCAGAGTCTCTTACTTCCTAAGCACATGATCTACACTCCAATCCCAGTCTAGTTTGGGGGTTGTTATTTCATTTCTTATACTGGGGGGTTCATGAGCTTCTTGGATCTTTAAGGTTTTTTTTTTATCAAATTAGAAAATTTTTGTCCATGATTTCATATCCCCTTTTTTTTGTGGCTCCAAGTACACAGGCTGTTTTGATTTGGATGTGAGGTGTCCCCCAAAAGCTCACATATGAGGCAGTGCAAGAATGTTCAGAGGAGAAATGATTGGGTTGTGAGAGTCTTAACCCAATCAGTGATTTAATCCCCCTGATAGGGATTAGCTGAGTGGTAACTGAAGCCGTAGGTGTGGCTGGAGGGGGTGGGAATCGGGGTGTAGCTTTTGGTATACATTTGTATCTGGCGAGTGGAGACCTCTCTCTGCTTCCTGATCACCAGGTAAGCCACTTCCCTCTGCCACACTCTTCCATCCTGTTGTTCCTGTCTCACCTGGAGCTCTGAGGAATGGAGCTGGCTGTCTACGGAGGGAGACCTCTGAAACCATGAGCCTTCAAATAGACTCTTCCTCCTTTAAAATTGCTCTGGTCAGATCTTTTAGTCACAGCGGTGAAATAGCTGCCTAAAACCCATGCACCTAGTTTCTTGAGGTTGTTTTACACCTCAGTGATGTTCCATTCCTCATCAAATAGGGTACGGTGCTTGGGTACAGTCCCCATGCCTTTACTCGACAGACTCCACCCATTTCCAAAGTCACTGAGGTTGGTACCTTTCCCTCTCCCTCCTTCAGCAAAATTGCTCCCTGCATTCATAATATAGTTAAGATTCTTTGCCACATTCTTCATTCCACCCCGGATTCCCTGACATCCTAAGTGACTTTTCTTTAATTTGCATACATTAAAATTTTATGGGTTTTGACAAATGCATGGTGTCATATCTCCACAATGACAGTGTCATACAGAATATCCTCGCTGCCCTCAAATCCCCTGGCATCCCTTTCCAACCCTCTCCCCTCCCTAATCCTCTAGCCACCAATCATCTGCTTGGCATCTTTACAGTTTTGCCTTCTCACTTATAAATATGCATGTAGGCCAGATGCAGAAAGAGAAGTGTTGTATGTTTTCTTTCATATGTGGAATCTAGGGGGAGAAAAGAGTAGAAGGAAGACCATTAGAGAAGGAGGGGATGGGGGAGGGGGAGGGGAAGAGGGAGTACAGAAGATAGGTAGGATCAAACTGTGTTATATGTGTGTACAAATATGCTGCAATAAAGCCCATTATTCTGTATAATTTAATATGAGCTAATAAAAAAGGAATACACTGTTAGAGTCTGTAAACAAGTCAGGATGGCGCCTGGCATTTTGCCAGAGAAATGTTAGGGTCTGTAAAGAAGTCAAGATGGTGCCTGGCAAAATGCCAGAGGGAGTGGTTTGTGAAGTAACACCAGCGAGCCATTAAGTGTGGAGATTCCTTATTGGTTGACTGCTGTATCGAGTTTATGTTAATTAAGATAAGCTGTGTGGAATGTATAAATACCTCTGTTGTCCTACAATAAACGGCTCCCACTCCTGCTGTATCAATGTACACAAGTTGCTCGTCACCGCCCCCCCCCCCCCCCC
>NW_026000205.1:13238691-13244237 GCF_001458135.2 Marmota marmota marmota
CATGTATCAATGTAACCCCCAACGTTGCTCGTCACCGACCCCCCCCCCCCCGCCGGTTATTTTGCTGCAGCCGGACTGCGGCAATACACGCTTGAGTTTCCTTCATATTTTTGTGTGGCTTGATGGCTCATTCTTTTTACCATCAAGTCCAAGGATTGTTTATCCATGCATCCAGAAAAACATCTTGATGACTTCCAGTTCTTAGTAACTAATAATAAAACTGCAATCAACATTTACATGCAAGATTTCCATGCCACAAGCAAACCCTGAAATCCCCCTAAACACTACAGCTCAGAGATCATGGAAACTTGACAAGATGTTCCCAAATTGACACACTCCTGAAGGAGTTACAATTGGAGAAACTGAAAGACATCTGACAGTACTCTCAGTATTAAAAGGAATCTGATCAATCACACCAGAGGGAAAAAAAGCAATGGCTGGGGGTGGGGTGGGGGTGCTAAGTAGGCTTTCTGAAACCCACCTGTCCTGTAGAAGCGCATCTGTGCCATGACTCCTGGTGCAATACTGAAATAACCTGCTTTTGAAATTGTTGCAAATGCTTTTCTTTGACATTTTCATTATTTTTGCTTTACAAGTAATACATATTAATTATGGAACAATCGAAAGTATAGATAAGCAAATAATAATATCAACAACAACAACCTGTAATCCTACCACCGAGAGAGAATTCATTGACACTTCGATCATCATCATCACATTAATAACATTACTTTGAGACCAGGTCTGGCCAATAGAAATATTACACGAGCCACAGATGTGATGTTACAGTGTCTAATAACAGGAAAATTTATGAGAAAAGATTCATAGTAAAAGCAAGAGTGGAGAATGTCTTAGCGAGAGAGCATGTGCTTAGCATGTGCAAGGCCCTGGGTTCAATCCTTAACACCAAAAATAAAAAGGTGGCATTAATGTCAGTGATATACTTTATTTAGGTAAATATGTTCAAAATATCATCGTTTCAACATGTAAGCAAGTATATTCAAAATCATTGAGATATTTTATGTTCTTATTTTCTTGCTAAATAAGTCCCCCAAGTCTAGTGTATTTCTTCTACAGCCCATCTCGGTTCAGGTGAGCTACATCTCAAAGCCACGTGTGGCCATTAGTTGCCTCATGTGTCAGCACATGAGGGGGTGTGTGTGTGTGCGTGTGTGTGTGTGTGTGTGTGTGTGTGTAGGAAATGTACATGTAGGAAATGCCTGTTTCTTTTTAATTTAGGGAATTTATTACTGAAGGGTATAGACACCCACAGGCAAATCCAAACAGGGAGAATTCAGAAATGAGATTAAAATGGCTACTGCAAACACCAGGAGAGAATCTGAGGGTCTTCCTCTTTCTGGAGGTAAGAGCTCAGCTCCTGGGGGCAGCCCATGAAGCTGGGCCGGCTGGGAAGGAATCACCTGCTCCCTCTTCTGGACACTGACTGACAAGATGTGAGAAAGAAATCCTAGTGGACAGACTCCTCAGTGGAGAGGCAGGGGATGCGGATGGATAGACAGGCAGCAATTCTGTGCCCATCCACCCCTCCACAAGCCCCTGTTTAGCTTTTCTTATAGACGTGAAAATGCGACAAAGAATATTTGGGGGATATTTTCCCAAGTTCATCTGGTTTTAGAAACTACAGAAACCAAACACAGCTTGAGAGGCTAGTGAGAGGTATAAAGCACAGCATTTATAAACCGGCCTGGCTGTTGCTGAATCCTGAGCAGTGATTTGAGTCCAGCATCAAACAGTAGGAGCATGAAATTCTGCAGAGAGGGAAAGAATTCATTTCAGAAAACCAGATAAGACCTGCCCTTAGGGCTCTAGTGCTGTCTCTCTCTTTGTGTCTCGTTGTGATAAAACATTCCTTTCATCAAAAACTATTTTTTGTAACTTCTTTTTCAGATAAGGGTAATACACATTCTAGAAGAAGTTTTTATAAAATTACAAGCACAAGTAAGTACAGTGAAAATCAACCATAATCCTACGACTCAGCACAACATATTCCTAAAACTTTGGTGTGTGTGTATGAATGTGTGTATTCATATGCGTGTGGCTATTCATATGCATGTGTGGATTTTTAAATAAATGTATATTCATGTGTATGTAGAAATGCACATATATCTGTTTTATTATTACACACAGAAACCATATCCATCCCATAGCAAGCACGAGGACTGACCTACCATTTTAAAAACATGAATAACCCTTGAAGAACCCTCTCCCATCAATCCTGTAATCTTCCCCTCAAAAGGTAACCACTAACCTGAGTTTAGTCTTCATTATTCCTGTATTTCCCTTTAGGCTTTATTTTGTATGTGTGTGTTCCTAGACCATAGAGAGAATTATTTTGTGTATTTTGAACAATTTATAATTTATGTACTGTGAGCATCCTTCTGCAAGTTACTTGTTCCATTTGATAAAATTTGGGATGATACAATGCTGTTCATTCATTTGAACTGCTATAGAGTCTTCCTTTGCATGAACAGACCGACATTTATTTTTTACTTAAGCCCCTGTTGCAGGTGATGCTGCTGAAAATATACTTCATATTTCTCTTTGTGTACTTGGAGAACACAACAGGGTAGATGGGTCATCGTGTGAACAGTCTCATGTGTTCACTTCCTCCTCCAGTGGTAGGGAGAATATATACCACCCCCAGCAGGGCATAGGATTTCTCATTGCTCTGGATCTTTACCAGTAATCCATTTGGCAGTCTCAGTCTCTCCTCCCCCGACTTAAGAATCTGAAACGATATCTCACTGTGGTTTCAGCTGGCATTTCACCAAGTACTAGTGAGGTAGAGCCAGTTACCATCTGGATACTGGCCCTTCATACTTTCCTGAGTTGACTGTTTCTACTCTTTGCACATTTTTATGGACTTGTTCAGAAAATTCTTCGAAACATTTTTAGAATGTGATCTGAACAGTTCAGATTTTTATCCATATCCAAAACTATATATGAGTTTTGAAGGTATGGACTGAATTAGAGAGGCAAGATTACAATCACTAGTTCCACCAGCAAAATATTTACACAAGGAGATGTTATCAAGAACAGTGATAAAGTAGAACACCAAAACAGTTCACATAACCCAAATAAAGGCAGAAAAGAGGAAATTGAAAAACTGAAAACAGATGGTGCAAATAGAGAACAATAAAACATGGAGCTAAATCCAAATGTGTCAATAATTATATTAATGCAAATAGTATAAACACATTAAGATGGATTTCCAGAATGCTTTTTAACACAATGTATTGTTGTTTTGTAACAGTAGCTATAATAGATTATCCCTGTACATATAAATATCTATATACAGAGCATCTGAAATATTTGTTTGTTTGTTTGTTTGGTTTGAGATAGAGTCTGGTCATGTTATCAAGTCTGGTCTCAAACTCCTGGGCTCTAGCAATCCTCCTGCCTTAACCTCCCAAGTAGTTGGGACTACAGGCATGAACCCTAGACATTTTATTTTTTAAAAAGCAAATTTAGGGCTGCGAATATAGCTCAGGAGTGGAGCACTTACCTAGGGTGGTCAAGGTCCCACATTCAGTCCTCAATATTAAAAAAAAAAACATGTTTATGACCCCCATAAGAAATTCATTTTGAGTGTAATAATATAAGTAGGTTAAAAATCATAAAACAAAGGGAAGAAGATATACCACACGAACACCATAAATTTCAGAATTATGAAATATGTTATGTGGCACAATGGTACCAGTCTAGATATCGTGAAAAGAAAATTGAAGTGTCTATACTAATCTATCAGACAATTTGGACTTCAAAGCCAAGAAAATTACCAGGAACATTTCATAATGATAAAGGTGTCAATTTATCCAGAAAACACAACAATCCTAAGTGCTGATGTGCTTAATATCAGGGTTTGTAAATAAGGAATCAAATCCTGGCAGAACTTTAGGGAGAACTTGACAGATCAACAGCGATGTCTGAGGATTTCAACGCTGTTCTATTAGCAATAGATGGAACCAGTAAAGAGAAAATTAGCCAAGATGGAGAAGAGAAAACCACCATCAACCAACTGAATTAATTCAACACTTCGAGACCCTCCACCCAATGCAACAAGACACACATTCTGTCAAGTGTACAGGAAATGTGCACTATGATAGATGATAAATCAAACCTTAGCAGAATTCAAACCATAGAAATCATATAAAAGGGGCTGGGGATGTGGCTCAAGCGGTAGCGCGCTCGCCTGGCATGCGTGCGGCCCGGGTTCAATCCTCAGCACCACATACAAACAAAGATGTTGTGTCCGCCGAAAACTAAAAAAAAATAAGTATTAAAAAATAATTAAAAAAAAAAAAGAAATCATATAAAATATATTATGTGACACAATGGTACCAATCTAGATATTGCTAACAGGAAGATAACCCCCAGACACCTTACACTTTAAAATTAACCATTTTCCTTCTAAACAGTCCATGAGTCAAAGAGAATATCTCATGAGAAATTAAGAAAAATTTTGAACTAAGCAAAATACAAAATTTATAAAATGCAGATAAGGCAGGGCTGAGAGGGAAACTTACAGTATTAAAATACTACATTGCAAATAAAAAGATGGGTCTCAAATAAATTAACTGAGGATTCACCTTAAGAAAATAGACAAGGATGGTATGTATATACAATGGAATATTACTCAGCCAGAAAGAAGAATGAAATTATGGCATTTACCAGTAAATGGATGGAACTGGAGACTATCATGCTAAGTGAAATAAGCCAGTCCCCAAAATCCAAAGGCTTAATGTTCTCTCTGCTATGTGTAAGCTAACACACAATAAGGGGGGCAGAGAATAGAAGTTCATTAGATTAGACAAAGAGTAATGAAGGGGAGGGAGGAGGACTAGGAATAGGAAAGACAGTAGAGTGAATCAGACATAACTTTCCTAGGTTATTATAAATACAGCTGGTGTAACTCCACATCATGTACAACCACCGGAATGGGATCCTAATAGGAATGGGTTGCACTCCGTGTATGTATAATATGTCAAAATACACTCTACTGTCATGTATATCTAAGAAGAAAAAGAAAGCAGATAAGAAAGATGATGATGATGATGATGATAATTCCAAAGCAAGCAGAATAAAGGAATAAAAGATATGAACAGATATTGATAAAACTGAAAACAACAACAACAAAAACAATCAATGAAACCAAAAGCTGGTTCTTTGAAGTTGCCAATAGGCTGATTGATCTTTAGGAAGAACCCTATGGATAAAGCTGAACTACCCTATTTTATAAATAATTGTGGCCTAGATATCACGGCAGAAGTGGCATCTCTGGAAGAGAGTCCCAAGAAGTTCCCCTGGGAGGGTGAAGGACTCAGTAAAGACTGGTGGGGTCCTTGACATGTGTAAAGGAAAAGAATTTCAGCCAGTTATATTGCATATGCCTATAATCCCAGAGCTCAGGAGGCAGAGGCAGGAGGATTGCCAGTTCACAGCCAGCCTCAGCAACTTAGTGAGGCACTAAGCAACTCAATGAGACCCTGTCTCTAAAAAAAAAAAAAAAAAAAAAAAAAAAAAAA
>NW_026000205.1:13244256-13297743 GCF_001458135.2 Marmota marmota marmota
CAAAAAAAAAAAAAAAAAGATTAGGGATGTGGCTCAGTGGTTGAGTGCCCCTGAGTTCAATCCCTGGTACCAAAAAAAAAAAAAAAATAGTTTCAGCACATGTCAGTAGAGGTACGGAAATTTCTTTAGGGAAAGAAAAAAGTATGTACAATGTAGACCACCTAGGAAGTGAGAGACACATGCTGGGGTTTGTGGCTCTTTTAAAGGAAATTTGGTGAAGGGTTAGTATAAGAGGTGTATCGAGATGACATCAGTCTTGTGATCTCAATATGGCTTAGGGTGGTCTGGTCTTTCTAGTATCCATTCGAGGTTGAAGTGCTCTTCATTTTCTGATCCATAGATAATGCTAGAAGGTACCCTAAATTATAGGTTTCTCAAGATATCATATCTCTCTTAATCTATTTATTGTTGGGCTAAGTAACCGTGCATGGGGTAGATTTACAGATCTCCCAGAAATCTGGGAGTGACGGGCTGGGGGAGAGACGAGTTTAGGGAGTGACAGGCCTGTAAAAGTATGCGGAACTTCTGGATTAAAAATTTATTTCCTTGTCCTTCCTCTTTTCTGCCTCATTTTTTAAAAATTTCTTGTACCGTGCTTATAGACATATTTGCTAGATGACATGGGTTTGTGTGATTCTATTTCTGCACCTTCAGCTATGGTGGTTAAAACAAATTATTTTACTCTCCTGCACTAAAATGAGCTTTAGGATTCTCTGAAAGGGACTGAATCAGAGAAACATACTCTAGTACCACAATGAATCTGAGCAGCCTGGCCATCCCCAGGGCTGGATCCCCATAGATGTGTATTTGCTGGAAGTCACCTGCTTGGCAGCTGGCTCAGTTGCCTGCCCACATACCTGCCGCTCTCCTTAGCTGTGTGTCCCTGGGGCTGTGCCAGGGAAGCTCTGTGGGAGCACTCAAGAGCAGACTGGCTCCCTGGAGCATCAACCTGCATTTTGCCCTCTTCCTAGAGCAAGGCTGTATCCCAAATAGAGCACCCCAATAATCTACCACGCACACCAGAGAGAGCCTGACCAGTGGCCAACTTAGTAGCATTTTATTTTGTAAAATAATTGATCACAACAGGCTTTCTAAGAAGCCACTCTCTGTCCAGAGGTATGACAAAAGAAAGACTCTGAGGTGTCCTAAATTTAGCCACAAGGGCTAGGAGGGTGGAGGGAAGATGAGATGGGTAAGTTAGTTAATAGCTATGTGCCAAACACAACAAAAGATCATTTCAAGTTTTGAATTCCTGAATGTGTGTGGTAAAGTCCTTCCCTAGCATGCATAAGGCCCTGGGCTCCATCCCCAGCACAGCAAAGGAAAAAAAAACTTGAAATGATCTTTTNTCTCCTATGCACGCACATTTACACACACACCACCACCACCACCATCATCACCACCACATCCTGCTTGGGACTCCAGCCAAACTTGCAGTAACAAATACTCCTCATGGACTACCCCCTCATCCTGATCCTCTGATCCAGAATCAGTGAAGCGTCAACATAAACAACTTGTGCTTTCCTTCCTTCCCCCAGTTTTCACTATAAAAATACTTTTGGTTTTCGGCCCAGTGGACATTGCTCTAGTCTTGCTGCTGGAAGTGGCAGGAACTTGTTCCAGACCGTGGACCGTTGTTGGCTAGCATCTGTTGTGGCCCCAGTGAAACTTTTATTTCAGAGATCCCTCAGCCTCAAGAGTTCTGGCTTAACAAGTACCTCGGGGACACAGATTGGTGAGAAAGAAAAACATGAAGGTGGAAAGCCAGTCCACACAGAGTCTTAGAGTGCCTTTCCCTCCCCCTTAATGCCACTCCCAGCCTGAGTTTTCCCCTTCCAGACATGAACTCATATTTACAGCTCCCAGAACACACAGTAAACAATCCTCTTGTAGTAGAAGTGTTTGCTGAGTTTAAACATTTTGATGAGTTTTTGTATGAACTAGATGTTACGTAAGAAATTATGTAAAAAAATTTGCATGTGGTGCAAAATTATGGTTTCTGTCTCCATATTCGTTAGCCTATTACATAATAAAATCTGAATATAATATGTACAAATATTTTCACCATTCCATTTTTTTTTATTTTTGAAAATAACCACGTGATTGGAAAAGGTTGAAGCGAGGGAAATCTAGGAATGACTTTGTCTCCTGCAACTAAGAATCCAGCACAATAAGGACCCACCACCACCATCACCACCACCGTGGCCACCCTCAGTTCTTCCTGGGTGGCTGGAGACAGCACTCCTGTTGCAGAGGGCATCTTTCCCAAGGCTGAGGCCACTTCTCCAGACAGTCTTTAAATGTGAAATCCTACCCAGGAGCAGCTAATGGGGTATGCATATCGCTACCGCTGCCCTCCTTACCCAAATGAAACTTCCCTTCCTCTGTCTGGAACATCTCAGGCCAGAATGGTATAGGAGGTAGAGATAGGGTGTGATGGGACAGCCTCCCAAATGGAGGACACAGGCCATGACAAAGAAAAGTTCCACACACATGGAGCTGAGAGGCAGACTGGGGTGAACAAACAGATTGCTCTCAATGTGACTTTTATTGTTTCAACGTTCTTATTGAGATTATCTTTCGTGCAGTGAAATGCATAGAGCTTCAGCATTCAACATCCGCACCAAAATAAAGAGCATGTGTATCTTGCCCAAAAGTTCTTTTTTTGCCCCTTTTCAAGAAAAATATTCCTCTGCTGCACAGGCAACACTTGATCCGCTGTCACTATAGATTAATTTGCATTTTTTAGAGTTGCACATAAATGGAATCATAAACTAAGTTCTGTTTCCCCTCCAGGCAGTGTGTAAATATCAGTAATCCATTCTTTTTCATTGCTGTATAATGGCCTCTTGTCTGGATATACCACGATTTATTCCTCCCCATGAGGACACCAGGACTGTTCCTGGTTGTTGTCGTGTGTTCAGAGCACTTGTGAACATACGTATACAAGTCTTTTTATGGATTTTGTTTTCCTTTCTCTTGAATTAATACTAAAGAGTGGGATTGTTGGTAACCTGGCTTCTCAAATTCTGATAAAATTAGGGAATTTCCACTGTTCTCCTAACTCACTGGGCCCTTCTCCTGATGAAAGTTGTTCTGTCACTTATATGAATTGCAGATCTTTGGGGGGTGACATCTTTTTTCCCCCTTAAGATCAAATTTCTCATTCAATATTCCAATTTGCACAATATGGAATATGCCAAAAAGTCTGACAAACCATTGTTGATACTAAGAGGGTCAAACAAGAGGGCTGCTTTCAAGAGTTATATCCAAGCAACAAAAGCACTCCTCCACAGCAGGATTGTGTAATTAAAAATAAAATAGGAAAATTATCTCATTCATCATACCTAGAAATAAACTCAGCAAGAAATATTCAAGACCCAGACTAAGAACACTGTAACCTGATCTAAGAACTTGAAAGATGACTTGAGTAACTGGAAAGATAAAAGATACCATAACAAAGTTAAAAGGCAAATAAACAGACTGAGAGATGATGTTGATCACATCTCTAAAAGGCCAAGACTCTTATCCAACAAGACTCTCTTACGTACAAACCGGTAAGAAAAACAAATAGTACAACTGAAATACTAAGCAAGGGATGTGAACAGGAAACTTCACAGAAGAAATACAAATGGGCAAAAAACATGTAGATGAATGCCCAACTATGCTTGTAAGCAAGGGAAATGTGAATTAAAACAACAACGAAATGGTGTTTTACAAAGCTTTCCATGATGTTCCAGGATCTAGCGCAGGCAGGTGTGAAAGAGGACAAGGAAATCAATATGGCCTTTAGAGAGAGCTATTTGGCATCAACTATTAAGTAAAACGTGTACAAGCTACGCTCAGTTATCCTATCTCACCTTTATCCTAGAAAAACTCATGTGCACAAGAATCCATGTGTGAGGAAAGCACCATCCTAGCTTCCCAGCTGTGTCCATTGCAGTAGAATCTCCAGACCACCCCTACACCATCACTCTATCCACCACCTAGTTAGGGGCCCCTGATTCATGCAGTGGCCACAGGCAAGCAAAGAACACTCTAGAGCAATACATAGAAATATAAGGAATCTAGGGGCTCTCACCTGTAAAGATTTATAAGATCTATTTGCTGATCGTTTATGTAAAAAAAAAAAAAAAAAACTGCACATGAAATTTAATCCCAGGAATGCAAGGTTGGTTGAATATCCAAAAACAAATTATCGTATCAATAGAACAAAAACCAGAAATCATATGATCATCTCAACAAATGCAGAAAAGCATTTGACAAAAACCCAACACTTTCATGATAAGCACACTCAACAAAACTAAAAATAGAAAGAAATTTCAACCTGAAAAAAGGTAACATTACCCTTAACATTGAAAGACTAGATGCTTTGCCCATCAGATCAGAAATAAGACAAAAATGTCTGCTCTCACCACTTCTATTTTACATGTTACTGAAGGTTTAACAGGGAAATTAGACAAGAAAATTACATAGATGGAAAAAGAAAGTAAAACTATCTCTATTTACACCTGACACAACACTGTTATATAAACATATGCAGAAAATACAAAGGAATTCATGAGAATGAGTGAGGTTTAACTAAGAGTATGAAGAATAAACAAAGACTCTTTAGTTAAAAAAAAAGAAAAAGAAAGAAAGAAAAATCATGAAAATATTAAGGAATTCACTTAAAACTATTAGAACTAGTAAATGAGTTTAGTGAGGTTGAAGAATATAAGATTGAGACACAAAAATCAATTGTATTTCTACACATTTGTAATTAACAATATAAAAATGCAGTTAAAGAAGCAATTACCTTTTTAGTTACATCAAAAAGAAGAAAATACATCAGAATAAGCTTAACAAAATAAATGCAAAGTTTATGTTCTGAAAATAAAATAACATTGTTCAAAGAAATTAAAGAAGACCTAAATAAATGGGAAAACATATCGTGTTATGGAGAGAAGGATTTAATATTATTAAAGGTTAACAATATGCCCATAAAATGATCTACAGATTCAACACCGTCCCTCTCAAAATCCCAGCTGGATTCTTGGCAGAAATTGACAGACTGATTCTAAAACTCATGGAAATTCAAGAGAATTAGAATAAACTGAACAATCTTGAACAAGAATAGCTTTGGAGAATTCGGTTCTTAATTTGTGCTTAAAACTTAGCACAAAGTCCCAGTTATCAAGACAGTGTGGTATGAAATTGGACCCCTACTTCATATCACAAACAAAATTAACCCAAAATGGATAGGAACCCTAAATGTAAGAGCAAAAACTATAAAACCCTTAGGGGAAAAAAGTCAACATAAATCTTAGTGACCTTGGATTTGGCAATGGAATCTCAGATATGATATCATAAACAACAGAAAAGAAATAGATTAGTTAGACTTAATCAAACTTAAAATTTATTGTACTTCAAATGACAGTTTCAAGAAAGTGAAGAGAACCAGTTGTCATGGTACACACCTGTAATCTCAGCAACTCAAGAGGCTGAGGCTGGAGGATCACAAGTTCAAAGCCACCTCAGCAATCTATCGAGGCCCTAAGCAACTTAGCAAGACTCTGTCTTAAAATTTTAAAAAATTAAAAAGGGGCTAGGGGGAAAGTGGTAATGCATCTCTAAGTTTAATCCCTAATATCAAAAATAAGGAAGAGGAGAAGGAAGGGTAGGGGAGAAAAAGGTTGTAGGAGCTAGGTGCAGTGGTATATGACTATAATCACAGTGATTCAGAAGCCCAAAGCAGGAGGATCACAAGTTCAAGGCCAGCCTCAGCAACTTAATGAGGCCCTAAGCAAATTAGTGAAACCCTGTTCAAAATTTAAAATAAAAAGGGCTGGGGATATACCACAGTGGTAAAGTGCCCCTGGTTCAATCTCCAGTACCAAAAAAAAAAAAAAAAAAGCAGTGAAGAGAGAATTCTCAGAATGGCAAAGAGATTTTCCATTTATATATCTGATAAGGGATTCATACCAGATTATATGAAGAATCATCACAGCATGATAATAAAAAAGCAGGCTAAGGATCTGAGTAGACATTTCTCTAAAGAACACACATGAGTAGACAAGAAGCATACAATAAGATGTGTGCTTCATTAGTCAGCAGAAAAATACAAATCAAAACCAACAGCAAGGGCTGGGATTGTGGCTCAGTGGCAGAGCACTTGCCTAGTGTGTGTGAGGCACTGGGTTTGATTCTCAGCACCACATATAAATTTAAAAATAAAATAAAGGTGCATCAACAACTAAAGAAAAAAAACAACGAGATACCACTTTTTATCCATTAGGATGGCTATAATCAGAAAGACAGTAATAGTAAGAGTATCAAGGAGAAATTGGAAGCACCTTGATTAACAGTTTTTGGGGGGTAAAATAAAATTAACATGATGGTTAATTTTATGTGTCAGCTCAACTTGGCTGAGACTCACATCTGAATGTGTGGTCAAAGTGAAGCAGACTGCCCTCCCTACTAATGGTGGGTGGCCATATCCAATCAACTGGAGACCAGACTAGAACAAGACTGGACTAGAACAAAAAGTCTGAGTAAGAGGAAAACTCCTCCTTCCTAAATGCTTGAATTGGAACATCGCTCTTCTACTGTCTTTGGACTTAAACTGAAAAATTGATTTTTCTTGGTTCTTGAGCTCACCAGCCTTCAGGTTGGAACTTGACATCAGCAACTGCAGCTTCCTGACACATCTTGAGACCTCTCAATCTATAACCATATGAGCCAATTCTTATGAGAAATCCCTCTCCTCTTCCTTTTCCTCTTCCTCCTCTTCCTCCCCTTCTTCTGCTGCTTCTTCTTATGATTATTACTATTATTCTTCTTCTTCCGCTTCCCCTCCTCTCCTCCCGCTCCTTGTACCCCCTTATCTGAAATGTGTGGGACTAGAAGTGTTCCATTCTGACTTTTTTCAGAATATTTGCATATATATACTGAGATGTCTTGGGGATGGAATCCAAAACTAAACCCAAAATTTACACACACACACACACACATATGTATTTTTTACATAGTCTGAATGTAATTTTATACAATATATTTAATGATCTTGTGCATGAAACAAAGTTTCATGGTGTGGAATTTTCCACTCATGGTGTCATATCAGCACTCAAAAATGTTTCAGATGGGCTGGGGATGTGGCTCAAGCGGTAGCGCGCTTGCCTGGCATACGTGCGACCAGGGTTCGATCCTCGGCACCACATACAAACAAAGATGTTGTGTCCACCGAAAACTAAAAAATAAATATTAAAAAAAAATGTTTCGGATTTTGGATTTTGGAATTAGATATGCCTAACTTAAGGGGTGGGGATGTGGTCACTGGTGGCAGATTTGCCTATCTTGGACTTGCACAAGACCCTGGGTTCAATCCCTAGCACCACAAAAAAGCTGGGGTAGAGGGATACTTTGCACATGAACACACACACACACACACACACACGTGCACACATTTTCTCATGTATTTATTATGTTTCTCTGGAGAACTCTCATACAAGGGAGTAATGAAAATGTTATGGATATGATTATGGTGTTGGCATATGTAACTTTATAAAATAAACTAAAAAACACTGAAATACACACTTTAAGCTGGTGAGTTGTGGGGTATCTGAATCATGTCTCAAGAAAGCTATAATCAACAAACACATCCCACACACCCTCTTACACTCTACACATGTCACCTCCACGGGAATGCCCAGAGAAGGATCTGGAAGGAATGGGAACTGATAAAGGATTTTCCTGTCTTACTCCCTTTAACAGAAACCCCTAAGGTAGGTAGGAATTTCTGTCATCTAAGGGTGAATATAACTCATTTGGTTCTTGGGACAACCCGATGAGGTGTCTACTGCTAGGAACCCCATTTTACCCAGGCAGAAACTGAGCTACAAAATGTGTGTGTTTAGCATGAGACAGAGTCTGGCTCTGGTCCCCTGAACCACAGGGGAAAAGAGAAAGAGAGAAATTCAGTGAGAGTGAAATGGAGAAATGTGCCCAGTGTTTTATCACTGGCCTCAAATACTGTGGTTGCCAATAAATGCACACAGCTATGTGGCAAACGGCTTTGTCCCTGGGCATTCTAACCTATTACGCTATATTGCTTCTCATATATTTTGGTTCTCATTTCTTACTTGAATTTTCATCATGAGGGTGTATTGAGATGATGGTTTGATTCTAAAACTTTATTGAAATAATAATTCTATCATCTACTCAAGACAATTCACTCAACATTCTGAAAGGGGTTCTCAATGAACAGGGAGCTATCCTTATATTTGATCCATAATTTGAAGAATTCATCTCAGGGAGAGACATCAGGACAAACCCCCACATCTCCAATACTCACACTTACCCTGCTCTCTGATGATCCTACAAGGCCCCACATGTACTTTCTGTGATTCTCAAACTTCTTAATCTTGGGATCTCTTTGCACTCTTAAAAAAAATATTGAGGATCCCAAATTAGCATTTGTGTATTTAAATTATATCTATCGACATTTAAGATATTAATTGGGGGATTGGGGTTGTGGCTCAGTGGCAGAGCACTTGCCTGGCATGTGTGAGGCACTG
This sequence comes from Marmota marmota marmota, assembly GCF_001458135.2. Classification (NCBI taxonomy): domain Eukaryota; kingdom Metazoa; phylum Chordata; class Mammalia; order Rodentia; family Sciuridae; genus Marmota; species Marmota marmota. The sequence goes on from NW_026000205.1 coordinate 13,252,812, forward strand.
AGTTTGATCCTCAGCACCACATATAAATAAATAAAAAATAAAGGTACATCAACAACTTAAAAATATTTAAAAATTTTTTTTAAAAAGATATTAATTGGGTGCAGTGGTGAACACCTATAATCCCAGCAGCTTGGAGGTTGAGTTAGGAGAATCACAAGTTCAAAGACAGCCTCAACAACTTAGCTGTCTCAAAATAAAAAATAAAAAAGTTCTGGGGATGCGGCTCAGTGATTAAGCACCCCTGAGTTCAATCCCTGGTACACAAGAAGGAAGAAAAGATATTAGAAGTTAAAGCTGAGGAAAAAATATGATACTTATTCATTTAAAAACAACAATAATAAGCAGGTTACATGTTAACACAATAACATCTGTATGAAACTATTTGAAAAATAAAACAAAAATTTAATGAGAAGAATGGCATCATTTTACCTTTTTGCAAAGCCCTTTTGAATTTTTTTATTGATGCGCTATAATTATATATAGTAGTGGAACTCTGTGACATACTTGTACATGCACATAATACAAAGCTATTTCATGCTGGGTTCCACAGAAGACAGCTGGACTGTCATATCTGTTCTTGCATTTGGTCTGTTGTGATGAGTTATTTTGGTTGAAGCACATGAAGAAATTCTGTGAATAAGTAGGTTGCTATGCTGGACGCTGACCTAGGGGACAATGAGAGGAGCCTGCTCAAAGGGGTGACACACTGAAGGACCAGAAATGTGAAGGACCCATTCCTGCAAAGTCTCTGGAAACAGCATTCCAGACACCAGGCACAGCACTGCAAAGGCCCTGAGGCAGGAATATCTAGGCATTTTTTAAGAATGGAAGGAAAGATAAACTTCACACTGGTCCATTCTTTTTTTTTTTTTTTTTTTTTTTTTTTTTTGGCTTTGCTTACTGCCCAAAGATACTTATTCCATTAGATGACTTCAAGTCATCTGCTGCATACTATCCTTGGTTCACAAATGCTTTTCTTTAGCTGACCACGCCCCCCCCCACGCCTAAATTTCAGACTCACACCCCCAACCAATACCCAGCTCAGCTTAGGAATAAAGACCAACTAGAAATATCCAGCTCCACAATGACCCCAGCCCAGTTTCCAATAAATTTATCACTGATTGGGTGTTCCTTTCAGCACTGCAAAGCCTCAAAATAATCCTTGTCTTTTAATATTTCTTAGTTGAATAGGTGGACACGCTACCTTTATTTATTTTTATGTGGTGCTGAGGATCAAACCCAGTACCTCACACAGTGCCAGGCTCTACCACGGAGGTACAACCCCAACCCCAAGTTTTGGATATTTTATTTTGGGTTTTTCTATCCCATCAAGTCTAACAAAATATCATGTGTGTCTCCTGCTGTGTGAGTTAAGTGAATACACATATAACCATTGTTTTTTTCACTTTCAGTGTTCAGAAAATACACAAGATATGCAACACGCTTTATTATAAAACGCACTTAATGTTACATCATTTTGCCCAGGTGTAGGCTGGGCCCCCCAAAAAAGTGTTCGGAGGAGGTGAGGCTAAGCTATTATCTTGGATAAGGTTAAGTTCATTTACGACGCGACAGTTTACTGGTGTAACTTTCCAGTAAGTGGAGGAGCCTCTGCACTTAGCACACAGCCTCGTGCCATGTCTGCAATTGCTGCAGCTCACTGGAACTGTCTGAGCTAAATGAATTCCCGAGGAACTTTTTAAAAGCTTCAATGCGTCCCTCATCCCCACCCCGCACCCCCAAAGCCCTGGATTCAATTGCTCTGGAGTAGGTCCCCAAGTGCCAGAGTATTTATTTACAGGGCCTCAGCACAGCAATCAGCAACCACCGGCAAGCTTAGGTTCGTCCCCACACTGGCGTCTGAGCTCGTTTTGAATGCGTTCTGCCAACTGTCACACTGGTGGACTCCACTCCGCAGGCCTCCCCTTTGGGCCGCACTTGACCTCGCTAAGCCTCAAAGATATGCAACAGATTTATTATGCGTGTATGGAGGGAGAAGGGGAAATCAGCAGTGCTTGTAAGGTAGCGAAGCATGGTTGCAGTTTCCTGGCGTGCAGAGAGGCAAAGTCAGCTCTGGGGAACCCGGGAGAGCAGAAGCTGAGGCCGGTCACACGTAGTCTAGCACGCAACCCTGACGCCACGCCCCGCCATCAGCTGGGGCCTGGATTAAAAGGGTCTTTCTGGTTCGCCCTTAGGTCCCATGAGAGAGGGGGTATTGGGCGGTGGGCGGGGACGCAAAGCGGAAGCAAAAGGGTAACGAGAGAGCTGGAACGCTCGGTTGAGGCACCGCTGGGATTCGAACCCAGGATCTCCTGTTTACTAGACAGGCGCTTTAACCAACTAAGCCACGGCGCCGCCCGTGTAAGCAGCGCGAGAAACTATTCCCCATCTCTAGTCACTCCATGAGCCACGCGCGTGCGCAGAGGCTTTTTGATTTTTGAGTTTTAGGCGGCGAGGAGGCTGGATGCCGGCGCATGCGTGGCGTACATGCTTGCTGGCCTCGGAGAAAGCGAACTCCACTTGGCGCGTGGGGCCTGGGCGGGCCTGGTTTCCCGGTGCCGGTAGCGTCTCCTCGACGGAAACCGGATACCTGCCTGTACCTTTGTGGGGTCCTCGTTCAAGGTCTGCGCTTTTTGCTCGCCAGGCGTGGCGCAGTCCGGAGAACCCACGACCCGACTGCGCAGCGGGGCTGCTGGCTCGGCCCTCGGGACACCCTGGGAACCCCGGCCCCACCAGCACCGCGCCCTCAGCCAGAGCCGGCCGCCGGCCCTGCCAGCCCCCGGGGGCCCATAACTTCATTTGGGCCGCTTCTTCCTGAGTCAGGGTAGCATCGCAGGGTACTCAGGGGACCCTGAGCTATCACAGCACCCAGATAGGGCAAGTAGGAGTCCTCCCACCCAGGCTCCCCTCTTGCTCCCCCGGGGTCTCCGCCCCCAGGCATACCAGCTACTTGTCCCAGCACTTTTCGGAGGGCTTTTGGGTAACACAAACGCGTGGAAGAGTCAGCCGCAGAGCTGTTGAGTCTGTACAAAAATATGAGCACGGGAAGGCTCGCTCTAGTCTTTTTCGTAATACCAACCTAGGTGCCCATCGGTAGGGGCAGTGTTCATAAATGCTGTCTAGCTGTCCTCCACAGCCACAGTGATGACTACGTCTGTAGTGTCTTCACGTGTTGGAAGGCCTCAGAACATCTGCAAGGAGGGAGGCCTCTTGCTGGGAAGGTGTAAGTGGAGTTTTGACAAGTTCATAATAAGTCGTTGTAAGTAAGTGAATAAATACTAAGCAGCCAATTTTAATCTAAGCAATAACCCTACACACACCCTCCCACCCTTGTGACTCACAGGGAAGGCACTAAACATGGGGCTTCCCTAAATGATTCTCAGATTATTGTGCTAATGCACAAAATCTTTGGATGCCAAACAATGGATACTGTAAATCAGTCCTGCAATCAAGTTTCTAAAATGGAGCACAGAACATATTAATGATATTGGGCCAAAAAAATCATGTGAAATTCACCAAATGGAACAGGAGAATCTTCACATTTTTTAACTGAAAAGTCTTTCTGGATCAATGTTCTACAATATGCAGTGGAAGCAGGAAGACCGCTGCACATATGCATGGGCATTCTGGAAATTCAAAAGTCTGGGGCAGAGAGCATGAAACATCCTGTGGTGGAAATACCACCACCACCTCTTGCATATTCAGACCTTCCTCTGCTCTAGGCAGATGGCCATCTGGGAGCACTAGCCAGTGTCTTAGTTGGTTTTGTTTTACTACAAAAAAATACCTGAGTCTGGGTACTTTATAGAGAAAAAATATTTATTGAGCTCATGGTTCTAGAGGCAGGAAAGTTCAAGATCATGCAGTGACATCTGATTAGTGCTTCATATGGTCATAACATGGCAGGTGGCATCACATGACAGGAGCACATGTAAGAACAGCAAGTAGCACATGTAGAAGAAACCAAACACAGGGGTGGCCTAACATTATAACAATCTGCTCTTGAAGTAGCAAATTCAGTCCCCTGATATCTAACCCACTTCCAAGAAGCAGGTATTGATACCTTCCCATGATGTGTCCGCCATTGGGGACCAAGCTTCCAGGATATGAACTCTTAGGGAACAAATCATAGTCAAACCATATAAGCCACAATGCCTTGCCATTGTGGGGACCCCCACACATCTTCATGTTCATTTGACAAACCCATCCTCGGGAAATGGTGATACCAGTCCCAGAGGCCCAAGACTCCAGAATAGGAGTCCATAACACATCCCCAAAATGAGACAGAATGAACACCAGGACGTTAAGCTTAGAAATAGCAAACTGCTTCTACAATTCATATGCACACTTGTTTTCCAAAGGAATCTAGATTTATTCTGCATGAAAACTGAAGTGTTCAACCCTCAAGGATGCTGTGGAGCTGAGGAGGTGGCCCTGCACTGAGAGCCCAGCCAGGGATTGGCCCCTACCCCAGTCTCACAGGCCCACTCAGGTGGGGAGGGACCCTGAGAAGGATCCCTGCAGAGAGCCCCACAACCTGGGTGACAGGTGACCCATGATCAAGTCAATGAAAGGGCCCAGTGGCCGTCAGTCCTCCTTGTTCTCTGTTTCTGATGATGATGATGAAGCCGCTGCTGGCAAGTCCATCGCATCTCTCCGGCAGAAGATACATTTGGTGACTATTTCAAATGAGCTGTCACTTTCCAAGGTAGAAAATGGCCTGTCACATCCTTCGCACTGACGTGAAATATTTTAAGAGCAGAAAGGAGGTGCTGGTCAGAAAAGATCAGGGCATTAAGTTGGAATCCTCCCCCCATCATCTGACTACTTTGGACTGGGCTGAAGTAAGGGCTCCCCTCTCAGGAGCCTCTAACCTCAGAGTAGAGTCCACCCTACTGAGCGAACCCACATGGGCTTCTGCTCTCCCCCAACCCCACCTCCAAGCTAAGCAGATGCTGCCAGCTCAGGTCCCCTCCTGTGAGGGCCCTGAGGGCAGGAGTGGCAAGCCCCTGGGCAGCCAGGATGACAGGGCAGGTGTCCAAGCCTGTCTGGTGCTCTGTGCAGAGCAGAATTGTGGGAAAAGGGGGATGTCCTACCTCCCTGACATGCTAGGGAACACCCGACTTTTACCAAACCACAAGAGGTAAGCAGACAAGATTGCTGAACAAAACAGGGATTTCGACTAGATTGACATAGGTGCTGAGCACACTCTTCTATCCTGAGCCTTTGTCTGACCAAAACATGTAGAATGGTGGATACAGATGGCACAGCTCACCACATCAACTGCAGCCTACTAAGGAGTGAGCAGTGCCAAGCAAGGGTGGGGGACTCTTAAGGCCACAGCAGAGGCCAATCAGCCGTTCCCACCCCAGCACAGACCCCTTGGGACAGGCCTGCACAATGGCATTCCCCTGTCCTGGCACTCCAAGCCCCTGTGCTTTTGCCTACTTTGCCCACACTCTGGCCAGCTGGAGGGACTTGACAGACCCTGCCTGGGGCAGGCCTTTTGGGAAATCTGCCCTCTGAGGTTTCTCCTGTTGATTCAGAGCAAGTCAAGTGCAGTGGGTTCATCTTTGCTACAGCTTCAGGTAGGTCTCTTTCTTCTTTCTTTTGCAAGAAAGATATTTGATCCTTTACCTACCTTCTTCAGCAGCTCCAGGTCTTATGGAACAGTCTCCGTGGGTCCAACCCCAAAACAACAAGGCTCCCAGAGGAGGAAGCTCCAGGGCAAGTTGGTAAGGGACAGAGATAATCGGTGCTTTGTGGCTAGTCAGCTTCCAGGGTCTAAGGACTAACATGGTCACAAAGGCCTTGAGGACTAGCTGGCCACAAAGACAAGGTCCATGTGGGTCCCGTCTCTCACCTCCCTGCCCTGCAACACTGCTCACAGATTAGCACAGTCCCAGAAGCAGTACAAGAACTTTTTTTTTTTGTACTGGAATTGAACACAGGGTTGCTTTATATATACGAACTATATCCCCAGCCCTTTTAATTTTTTTTATTTCTTTTTTTTTTGAAACAGGGTTCACTAAATTGCTTAGGGTCTTGCTAAATTACTGAGGCTGGCCTTGAATTTGCAACCCTTCTGCCTCAGCTTCCTGAATTGCTGGGATTATAGGTGTGTGCCACCCCGTCTGCCACCCACTCTGCCAGCCAGAACTTCCGAGGGCTTGGTGGTAGAGGGGCACATCTTCTGCCTCTGTGGCTGGACCTTGAGGAGCCGGGTGAAGCAAAACATGGGCCCACCCTACTACCAAGCACTTGCACTAGAGAAACATGGGTTCCTGAGCCTGTTGCATGGAAAACAGAGAACTGGGGCCCAACCAGTTTCTGCGGCTAGAACATAGAAGGCTTACACAGTCCAGCTGTGTGTCCACCATTTCTCCACTGACCAGAACTCCCCCGGGCCCCATCTTCTCCAGGCCCTCTCATTCACTCCACTCCACCTGCCTCAGGGGCCCTGCACTGGCTGTCCCCACTGCTGGGGAATCCTTCCCCTAAATATCTGCCCAGCTCTCTCCTTTAACACCATCCAGTCTGCACATGTGTCACCTTCTCAGAGACCCCCACCTTTTGAAATATTGCAACTCCAAGCACTCCCATTGTCCTTTCCTCTGTTATTTATCTTAGAATTATTGATCATTATGTGACTTACTGCATATTTTTCTTGTGTCTTTATACCTTGTCTCCTCTTTTAGAATTTAAGCTCCACAAGGCAAGAAATTCACTCTGTTTGTCCACAGTTATTCCCCAGTTGCCCAATACATGTTAGCTCAAAGAATAAATTAAACTGTACAGGGTTAATAAACATCTTCACTGAGCTTAATTTTACCCAATACCCACCTGTTTCACTAGAGTCCCCATAGCCTTTTGGTTCTCAATTACCAAAGGAACTTGGTCGATCTTTTCAATATTCCATAGTCTCATGGTCCTATCCTAAAACAGGTTAAACAGTAAACCAGCTGTCACCAAAAAAAAAAAAAAAAAAGACTGTGGTATATCCTTACAATGGAATATCATTCAATGGCCAAAAGAAACATGCTGTCAAGCCACAAAAAGACACAGAGGAAACTTAAATGCACATTATTAAGCCAAAGAAGCTATTCTGAAAAGGCTACAGACTACATAATTCCAATGATATGATATTCTGGGAAAGGGAAAACTATAGACAGTAAAAAGAGCAGTGCTTTTCAGGAGTTCTGGGGAAGAGGAGGAAAGATTTTTAGGGCAGTAAAACCATTCCACATGCTACCCAGTAGTGGGTACATGGCATGCACTTGGCAAAACCCATAGACTGTACAACACAGAGTGAAACAATATAAACTATGAACTCTAGTTAACAATTCCAGAAAGGAATGCAGTCTTGTTGACATCTTGATTTTAGTCCAGTGAAACTTCGTTGGACTTCTATCCTATGGAATGTTAAGACATTAAATTTGTGTTGTTTCATGTTTAAACAGTGCCGTCTGTGGTAATTTTTTATTGCATCAATTAAAAAAAAAACTAATAAACTGAATAATGTTACAGTTCCTAAGTCAACAGTCGCAACTAAATGTCTTACAGAGAAACAATGGGAAATTTAGGGAACAGGCGTGTTGGCCCCTTGCAGTACAGAGTTGTCAGTTTTTACCAACAATCACAGTTTCCGCATATCAAATGGTTTGTCAAATCAGGGCAAAAAAGAAAAAGAAATGTTCCCCATAGTTCCTAGATACTTTGATTCCAAAGTCAGAGTTTCAGATTCTCTCCTGGATTTCCATAAAGATTATTTTACTTTATTTTTTGGTATTGGAGATTGAACTCAGGGGCAGTTACCACTTTACCATTGAACTACATCCCAGTCCTTTTTATTTTGAGGCAGGGTCTAAGTTGCAGAGGCTGGTCTCCAACTTGTGATCCCCCTGCCTCAACCTCCTGAGTCACTGGGATTAGAGGGATTTGTCACAGTGCCTGACTTTTATGAAGATGTTAATGAATCTGCAAAAAAACATTTTTAAAAAGCCTGCTGATATTGGGCTGGGATTGTGGCTCAGCGGTAGAGCACTCGCCTAGCATGGGCGGGACCCAGGTTTGATTGTCAGCACCACATAAAAATAAAGGCATTGTGTTGTGTCCGTCTTCACCTAAAAAATAAATATATTTATAAAAAAAGTCAATCAGGGTAAATAATAAAATATTTTAAAAAGAAAAAAAAGCATGCTGATATTTATCTAAACACAAACTAGGCTTTACTCACTTATCTACATATTCAGCAGAAAGTGAAAATGTAAACTTTGGCAAACTCCGTTCATTCTATAAACTTTTAATGAAAGTAAATGAAAAGCTAAATGTCCAGCACACCTTGCATCACACATTCCTAAAAAGGAGTGCAATTTATTTACCTATAATGTTGGGTCTTTCATAGTAAGAGTTTGGGGTACTTTTCACCTTCCTCAATCTGTATGAAGTACTAAGTTGATTTTAGAAATGGAAGGAGACATCTCCTTTAAACATGTGCCTGCCACTTGGCTATTATTATTTCTAGCTATCAAAAGAAGTTTAAGTGATGAGTTGCTGCAAAAATCATATTTTTAAGGTATAGAAAAAGACGAATGTTACATAATTTTGAAATACATCAAGGAAACAGAGAAAAGAATAACCATAACACAAATTTATTTACTAGTTTTCTAAAACTATTTGATGATCTTTGAAGAGGCCATCATGAGTCAAAAAAAAAAAAAAGTGATTGCACCTGAGTTGTTCAATGTTAGTGCAGCTTATGACAAAAATTATATGGTGTAAAGTTGCTCATTTTCTGAAAAATACTATAATGTATTTGGAATCCAACTAATATATCACAAGTTCAAATTACCTCTGTGATTTAAAACAATTTTCCCTGAGAAAGCAAGATCTAAATTATGATGTCATCCAATGTGCTTCAGAATGTTTAAAAATAATGGACATTTTACATGGGTGCAGTCTGCATGATGAAAATCTGAGGGCAAAGGATCTGGATGACAAATATCTGGTCTATTAAAACAAGCCTGTAAACTAAGTACACTTGGATGTTTTTGGAGAGCTGAAAAGTAATTCCTACAAAGCTAAAAACCTGATGTTGCTAGTAAGAAATTTCTAAGTATTCCATGTACAAATCCTTTTGTTGGGGGAATATTTAGCTTTATGTTCTGGGCTGACCTAGGAATTACTATCATGTGAACTTGATAAGAACAGAGTTGCAAGAATTTTGTTTGACAGGTTTCAGCTTCACCTTTTCATAAAAGAAAAGTATGTCCTAGCTGGGCACGGTGGTACATATCTATAATCCCAGTGATTTGGGAGGCTGAGGCAGGAGGATTGCAATTTTGAGACCAGACTCAGCAATTTAACAAGGTCCTAAGCAACTTAGGGTAGAGTGTCCCTGGGTTCAACCAGAAGGGAGAGGAGAAGGAGGCAGAGGGTGGGGAAAAGGAGGAGGAGGACCTAAAGAATCAGGCAGTTCAAAAAAGTATGAAAAAAGAAAAGTAAAAAATATCCTGCTATATTATGGTCAAAAAGAAATATGTCATTGTTAGGTTTATTATGGTAAAACATATAAAACATTATCATTTTAGTCATTCATAATCATACAGTTCAGTGATATTTAAATACATTCACCAAGTTGTGTTACCATCACCACTATGATCTCAGGTTTTTTATCATTCCCAATAGAAACTCCACTATCAATAATAACTTCCCTTCACCACTCCCTCCAGCCCAGGCAAACACCATTCTACCTGTCTTTATGAATGTAACAACTCTACGTCCCTCGTGTAGGTGCATTTATACAGTATCTATCCTTTGCAACTGGCTTAGTTCATTTAGCATAATGTCTTCAAGGTCCATCAAGGTTGTAGTATGTCAGAACTTCCTTCCTTTAATGGTCAAATAATATTCTATTTTATGTATATGTCACATTTTGCTCATCCATCATTCCTTCTACCTTTTAGCTACAGTCAATAATGCAGCTATGAACATGGATATACAAGTATCTTCTTGAGTCCCTGCTTTCATTCTTTTGGGTATATACCCTGCAGTGGAATCGACAGGTCCTGTGGTAGTTTAGTTCTACATCTGACCTTTTGAGAAACTGCCAAACTGTTTTCCATCGCAGCGACACTACTTTACATTCCCACTGGCAAATGCACAAGGTTTCCAGTTTCTCCACATGCTTTCCAACACTCCACATGCTGTCCACTGTGGTTTTGACTTAGATTTCCCTAAGGACCACTGATGTTGAACACCTTTTCATGTGCTTATTGGTCAGCAGTTTAATTTTCTTTGAAGGAATGTCTATTCGAGTCCTCTGCCTATTTTTGGATTGGGTTTTTTGTTGTTGTTGTTGGGCTTTAGAAGTTCTTTATATACTATGGACATGAATCCTTAAGAGATACATGATTGGCAAATATTCTCTCACTCTGTAGGTTTTTTTTTTTTTTTTTTTTTTGCTAGTATCTATTGACATAAATGTTCTTTGATAAAGTCCAACATATTTGTGTGTGTGTGTGTGTGTGTGTGTGTGGCTCTTGTTCTTATATTCGTGAAACTGTTGCCAAACCCAGTATCATGAAGATTTTCTCGAATGTTTTCTTTTAAGAGTTTTGTAGTTTTAGTTCTCAAGTTTAATTCATTTTGAGTTAATTTTTATACAGTTGTCCCTTCATATCCACAGGGCATAGGTTCCAAGATTTCCCAAGAATACCAAAATCCATTGTTAACTGAATCCATGGATATAGAACTCAGGAAAATAGAGGGATGCCTGTATATGGTATGAGGTACAGGTTCAATTTCATTATTTGGATGAGGATATCCAGTTTTCCTAGCACCATGTTATTTACTAGTTTTCTAAAACTATTTGATGATCTTTGAAGAGGCCATCATGAGTCAAAAAAAAAAAAAAAAAGTGATTGCACCATGTTGAAAAGACTGCTTTTTCTCCCAAAATCAATTGAACAAATAAGTTAGGGTTTATTTTTGATTTGCTATTCTATTCTATCTATCTATATGCCTGTCCTATGCCAGTACCATATATTTTTGTTTGTTTATTTTGGTACTAGGGATTGAACCCAGGGGCATTTAACCACTGAGTCACATCCTCAGCCCTTTATAATTTTTTTTTTTTAATTTTGAGACAGGGTCTTGCTAAGTTGCTTTGGCCCTTGCTAAATTGCTAAGGTTGACTTGCAATCCTCCTGCCCCAGCCTCCAAAGCAGTTGGGATTATAAGCATGCACCACTGCACCCAGCTCAGTACCACAAATTTTTTAAAATATTTTTTAGTTGTCAATGGATTTTATTTTATTTATTTATATGTGATGCTGAGTATGGAACCCAGTTCCTCACACATGCTAGGCAAGTGTTCTACCACTGAGCCACAACCCCAGCCCGGTACCATACTTTTAATTACTGTAAATCTGTGGTTAATACTGAAGTCAAAGAAGAGTGAGTCGTGCACCTTTTTCCTCTTTTTTTCCTCCACCTCCTCCTTCTTCATTCCCTAGGACCCTTCAACTCCTTAAGAACTTGAAGATTGGCTTTGCCATTTTTGTGAAAACAGCTGTTAGAACTTTGATAGGGGTTGTTTGGGATCTATAAATCACTTTGGGGACTGACTTCTTAAAAATGGGAAGTCTTCCTATTTATGAATGTAGGATGTCTTTCCATTTATTTAGGTCTTCCTTAATTTGTTTCAGCTTTCTGAGGCCTTTTTAAAATCATAGATGGGTTTTGGATTTTTCAAATGCCTTTTCTGTGTCAATTGAGATGATCAAGTGTGGTTTCCCCCCTTGTTCTATTAATGTTGTATATTATATTAATTGTATTTAATTAAATTTATATTAATTAAATTTATATTGAAGTACCGTTGTATTCCTAAGAATGGTAAATAATGGTTTTATTTGCTAATATTTTGCTTCTGTTTTCATAAGGGATGTTGATCTGTAATTTTCCTGTGATATATTTATCTTGTTTTAGTATCAAAGTAATGCTGGCCTCGTAGAATTTAGTTTTATATTAGTATCTGTTTAATCAGTTTAGTTACATTTATGTTCTCTTTTTTTCAAAAGTCTTACATCTTACATCTATATCTTTTAAAATATACAATAATATAGCCTACAAATGCAGCTGTAATTTTCTCTTCTTGTGATATTTTCATTGGACTTTGGTATCAGAATAATGCTGGCTTCACAGAATGAGGTCTTTTTTTAATATTAAAAGTAAGCAGTATCTGTTCAACTAGTGCTGTTGTATTTAAGTTCTCTTTTTAAAATAATGATATATCTATGTATTTTAAGAATATATATTGCCAGGTATGGTGTTGCATGCCTGTAGCAGCTCTGGAGGCTGAGACAGGACAATTGTAAGTTCAAAGCCAGCCTCAGCAAAAGTGAGGCTCTAAGCAACTCAGTGAGACCTCGTCTCTAAATAAAATACAAAATAAGGCTGGGGATATGGCTCAGTAGTTAAGTGCCCCTGAGTTCAATCCCCATTACCCAAAAATAAATAAATATTATAAATATTATATATATATAAATAAATATTTGTAAATAATAAATTGGGCTAGGAATGTGGCTCAGTGGTTAAGTGCCCCTGATTAAATACAGTATCAAAAATTAATTAATTTAATTTAATTAATAAAAAATAAAATGGGCTGGGAATGTGGCTCAGTAGTTAAGTGCCACTGGGTTTAATCCCTGGTACAAAAAAAATTTACACAAACACATATATTGTTATATATATATTATACATACATCATTACATATGTATAATATATACAATATATTATTATAAATATATAACATATATTATACATATATAATAATATATTATATATATTAATATATCCACAAATTTTAAATATCCAATAAAGATTTTTTTTAAATCACAGTAAATTGCTCTTCCTGGGGATAGGAGGAAACATTATAAAATATTTTTATATTTTTAAGCATATTTGTTCAATTAGCCCTACTGTTAATTACTACTAGTTGCCATTATTAACTAATCCTGTTGTTATAACAGAAAAGTTAAAAAATAATAATAATACAAAATAAAAATTTTAAGTAAACACTCAGTTTTTTCTATCTTTATATTAATGTAATAACATAATGACATACTTTTGTTTGTTTGTTTGTTTGTTTGTTTGTTTTGGGTACCAGGGATTGAACTCAGGGGCACTTAACCACTGAGCCATATCCCTAGCCCTATTTTGTATTTTATTTAGAGACAGGGTCTCATGAGTTGCTAAACACCTCACTTTTGCTGAGGCTGGCTTTGAACTTGTGAACCTCCTGTCTCCCTGTCTCACTGGGATTACAGACGTGCACCAACGAACCCAGCAGCATACAATTTTTTTTTTTTTTAGTTGTAGATGGACACAATGCCTTTATTTATTTATTTATTTTTATGTGGTACTGAGGACTGAACCCAGTACCTCACATGTGCTAGTCAAGTGCTCTACCACTGAGCCACAACCCCAGCCCCTATGATTTTTATTATATATTGTATTATTATATGCTTTTAATCTGGAGTGTCTGTAGCCAAGGTTGACTCTCTAAAATGTTGGTAATGTTAGGCAGAGTCTTCCTCATAGTTTCATAGACCTAGAGATCTCTAGCACAGAAAATTCTTGGATAAAGGTTGAGGGCCCTAACTCCTCTATACTCCCACCGGGAGGACAGCCCTTGGGATATCCAGAACTAGCTGTGATGTGCCAATGGAATGGGAATCGCAAGATGCAGTGATGTAGATAGAAGGGAGGGAAGACCCACCTGCTTGTCCATGAGCTGCTGCTGCCCTCCAAGGCCCTTGCTGTCTTCATCACTTACCAGCAACACTCAACACTTTATCACTTTCTCCAACAACAATCAAATGTCAATGACACAGACACAGAAATACCTGGAAAGTCTCCACATTTGCAGATGGTAGGACTTACTTTCCACATTCCCAGGCTACTCCTGGAAGCAGACATCAGACTGAGCCTGCCCAGGAATTTTATACTTGGGAATAGCACTCCTGCTGTCACCAATTCTCATAAACATGGTAGGCATTTTAAGTCACTCAAAGCTTGGCCACTTTTACCTTCGAAGCAGATAGGATCCATTTCTTGTTGTTGCTGATAGCAACATCCATTACCCAGTCCTCATGGCCCTGAAGAAAAATAAAATTTTACCAAAGACCTAGGAAAAATGCCCTTATAAGAAAAATAAAAACAAACCCAGGAACCCAATGTTGCTTATGTTTAAGAGCAACTAATTGTACTTCCCTGGTTTCATCAACATTCAAGGTGGAACACAAACTATAAAGACATGTGATATGTAAGTATATCATGGCACTGTATATGTTTTTTTTTTAAATTTTTTATTGTTGGTTGTTCAAAACATTACATGTTACTGTATATGTTTTTTAAAAGTAGTTCTATAGTGTTTAGTAGGATGGAAGGAAATTAAAGGTTGTATACCCATCCGGTCCTGGGTTTTTGTTTGCATTCTTTGTTCTAGGAGACACTACTTGGAGCTTTTGGCTGTAAGAAACTACAATCTGATTCACTGCAGCTTTAGCAAATGGTCGGTTGTTTTCCCCAGGTAAAAAAGGAGCTCAGAGAGATAGATGCCACTGCTTCATGATGCTGGGATTCTGTGTCAGCACCTTTATTACACTTTGGCCTTTCTTTTATGGAAAGAGGTAAAAGTTGAGGCAATAGGGCATAGTAGGAGGCAAAGGAACAGGAAAAGTTAAACCGTTGTGTATAACAGGGTTAAGGAATAGCAAGAGAGAAGAGAGAGACTAGAACAACCTGATAGTGGACAAAATGATTTTTAAGCATTCAATTTTATGCTATTTATTTGTTGTAAATGTAAACTCCCTCTGCCTCCCCAAACCCTAGGAGGAGAGAGCTCAGAAAGACCAGCCCCAGAAGCCTGGACATGTGCTGCTCAAGGTGACACAGTATACATTGGGTTTCCGGGGACACAGAGATGAAGAATCATTGGCGCAAGCATCTACAACCAAAGGTGACTATGAGATTGTGAGATCAGGGAGTATGCAGAAACCACGGGGCATGGGACCTCTGGAACAGGGGCACAGAATGAACCAATCCTGGATTCTTGTTGTGTCAGATGACATATACCTAATTACAAAGCTATTTTGAGTTAGGCCTCCCCTAACTTTCAGCCAAAAATACTCAGTAAATGTTCCTCATTTTGGAACCCCATAGCTTTCAATGCATGCCTCATTATGGAATTCATCCCTCTGCATAGTAACTTCTATTCTTCTTAGAAACTTTCCAACCCCTTGGGTTTATATTTACTCTTCCATCTGCATAGAATGTCCTTCCTCAATATCCTTATTTACCCAGACCCTCCATGCCACGCAATTCTCTGATCAAGTATCTCCTCTGGGACATTCTCCGTGCTAAGCCACTGATGGTTAAACCCCAGAGCCTGTTTCTATCACGTCACCTTGTTGTGGTTTCCCCATTCTGTTCATTACTGTTGGTGATTCTCTTGGTGGTTTCTTGTCTGTCCTTCCCCACAGATGAGTCAGCTCCATTTGGAGGCACCTAAGACTGTCTCACTGCTGTAGCCCCAGCCTCTAGCACCCAGCATGGAATGACTAAGGAATGAAGCTCACAGTCTCTCTCTAATGCTGGCACTTGTACCTTCAAGGAGAGCTTCCGGTAGCCTTCTCCTACATCCCAAATAGCCACAGACTTGTCGAATCCTCCAGAAATGAGAAAAGAGTCTGCAACACAAAATGAGAGTTTGGGTGGGAGATTATCTTCCCTAGCCAAGTGTGTCCTCCTCTGATGAGGCCAAAGCAGGCTGAGAATGCATTTGTTAGGCACCACTATGGTTCACTCTGATGACAATAAAATCCCCTCCTGGTGTGGCTTAATGATCTCCAGCCAATTACAATCAGAGTCAACTCTTTTTTTTTTTTTTTTGTACCAGGGATTGAACTCAGGGGCACTCGACCACTGAGCCACATGCCCAGCCCTATTTTGTATTATATTTAGAGACAGGGCCGTTGTTGGGCTGGCTTTGAATTCGCGATCCTCCTGCCTCAGCCTCCAGAGCCACTGGGATTACAGGCTTGCACCACTGTGCCCGGCTACAGCAAACTCTTGTTATTCACTGCAGCTACATTTTATGAAGTTATTACAAACACTGAATTAGCAAATATTGAACCATTGCTCCTAGAGGAAATACAGGGTTGGGATCCTACAAGCCTCTGGTCACAATATCTTCATCAATCAATCAATGTATAACTTTATTTAAGAGCTTTCTGTATGAAGACACCTTATTGTATTCATATAACACACACACACACACACACACACATATATGGTTGACTGATTAACACTGAACTCACAACCAACAGAACTGTAACTCATGCCTAATGAAGCATATATAACACTTTTTCTGTATGAGATACATTCTTGTACGTTGGAACATGAGGCAACACTTCAAATCTGAGCTTGGGAGACATTTTAAACATCAAAATTACTTGCAAAAGATACCAAAAGGCCAAAAAAAAAAAAAAAATGACACTCAATAGGCCATAAAAGGACACTGCACTATGAGCTGCACGAAGGAGTCAGAACATCACATTGTTCATATTCAAATTTCTCACTGCTCTGCACATGTCTGAGTGACCTCAAAAGGGTATTGATTTTAGGGTCACATATAAATTTTAGTGACTAGGTAAATTTGAAAATAACAGAATCTGAAATAATAACAATTTAATGTATGTGATTCTGAACTTAATAAACCAAGGACAGAGCTGGTGGGGCACCTCCTAGTAGGAGTCTGACTTAGACACAGGATGCTTCTGAAGAGGGAAAGTTGTTCAGAAGTTTCTAGAATTTCCCAACCCAGACCCTGATTGTGTGTACCCTGGCTGGACCCCTTGCCAGCCCCACAGACCAAGCCCACTTCTTATTAGGATTGAGGAGTACACATTTGGCCCCTGGTTCTAGCCCCAGTTGTACTTTCCTCACCCATGGCAGCTTCCTGTCATTGTCCTGGTTCATGTTCTTGTCCCCTCACCTGACAGCAGCTTCCCAGGTTCTTATGGGAAAACACCCCTAATCAACTCTCAGTCTGTAGTTCAGACAGTATAATCTCTAGCTCTGGGGATAGACAAGTCCCCCAGATCTGGCCAATCACAGTCTTTCACCTCCTGATAAATGACTGGTTCAGAGATGGGCGTGTATCCCAAGCTGAGCCAATGGGAATCTTCCCTAGGATGTGTGTGTGTGTGTGTGTGTGTGTGTGTGTGTGTGTGGAGAGAGAGAGAGAGAGAGAGAGAGAGAGAGAGAGAGAGAGAGAATTGTAGCCTCTGGAGAGAAAAGACCAATACAAGAGGGAAACAGAGTTGAGAGACAGTGGAGGTACTGGATTCCTAATAGTATTGTTTGAGTCTCTGAACCCAGCCATGCCTGAAGTCAGACCTACTTCTGGACTTTTCATTACAGGACTTGGTAAGCTTCTGTTGTCTGGGCCACCTTGGACTGAATTTCTGGCATTTATAAACTTGGGCCTATGAATGTTTTTGTCCTCATGAGGAGGGAGGAAAAACTCCACCATCACTGCTAGAATCATTAGAAATCACTTCTCTGGCTGGGTACAATGAAGCATGGCTGTAATCCCAGCCGCTCAGGAGCCTGAGGCAGGAGGATCTCAAGTTCAAGACCAGCCTCAGCAACACAGTGAGACCCTAAGCAACTCAGCAAAACCCTTATCTCAAAAAGGGGTGGTGGGGGGAGTGGCTGGGGATATGGCTCAGTGGTTAAGTGACCCTGAGCTCAACAAAAAAAAAAAAAAAAAGGAAATTAGTTCTCCTTCTGTATTCAGGAAAGTCCACATGAGTGGAACATGAAGAATTTTGCCCAGCACACAGAACAGAGTCCTCTATGTATTAATTACTCACTGTCTCTGGCAAAGCAGCAGGAGCTCACACAACCTTCGTGGCCCTGCATTAGAGTCACACAGGCTCCACGGTTTCGAAACTCCCCTGTATGGACATTCCATATTTTTAATTTTTTATCCCAGGAGCTGGAACACAGGAAATGGCCACTGAAGGTAAAACAGCAGTTGGAGATTGCATTTTCATGTGCCCTGAAACAGATGAGGCAAATGTTTGCTCTGGGAGGACCTGAAAACATACAGAAAGCGGGAGGGGACATTGGAGGGGACACCATCATTCATCTCCTGAGCAAATGGATGTCATTCCTTTAATCACTGTCTACCATGATCCAGATAGGAATTTGTCAGACTGTGTCACCCTACTCTAAGGCTGTTTAACCATGCTAATATGAACATTTTGTGCTGGATAATTCTTTGTTGTAGAGGCCTATCCTATGTATTATAGGGTGTTTAGCAACATCTCTGGCCTCTCTACCAACTAGATGCCAGTTGCTCCCTGTTGGGGTAAACACTAGTCAGTGTCTGAGAAAGTTTGTTGCTCAGCTTATTTTTAAAATGGACGTGTTTCTTGCTCTTCCTCTCTCCCTGCTCTTCCCTAATCTCTACCCCTCCCTAAAATCAGGGGAAACTGGATTACCTCTGTTCCCCATCCTAGGCAGAGTTATCTGTCCCTGAGTACACACCCACCACAGGAATGAAGTAATGCAGACTTTGGGGATGGTACCTGAAGGTCTCAGAAATGACTTTTCCCAAATTAACAAGTAAATTACAATTCCAACAGAGAACACAAGGAAATGAACCCTTTGAATCACCTCTTTAAACGCCCCCTTTGGGACAGGAGTCCCCAGTGTTTCTCCTTTGCTAGCACAGCAATAAACCTTCTTTTTCCTTTTTCTAAATAAAACAGCAAAAAAAGTTTGTTGTTCAGCAGTGAAATAAGGACTCTAAAGAATGTGACAATGAAGAAGATGGAGCCGGGAAGCTCTCTCTTATCTTCAGGTGTGGATCAAAGTAGAGTGACCTTGGTGTAAAGTGAAAGAATGTGCTTGTAAAACATCTGAAGAACTCCCCCTGTGCAGTGGGCAGCATCCTATCCCATAAATTCCCTCTGGTGGAGGCAGGGTGTGGCCCTCCTTTGTAACCCAGCCTTTCACTGCCAGGAGTGAGTGAGTAATAAAATGTCAAAACCCTCTCCCTGAGTCTTCCAAGTTCTTTCTTTGGGACTGG
The DNA here is from genome assembly GCF_001458135.2 of Marmota marmota marmota. Taxonomy (NCBI): domain Eukaryota; kingdom Metazoa; phylum Chordata; class Mammalia; order Rodentia; family Sciuridae; genus Marmota; species Marmota marmota. The sequence continues at coordinate 13,271,977 of NW_026000205.1, forward strand.
AAAACAGAATACCAGGGCCTTTGCAGCCCTGGAGTTGAACCCCTTTATAACAGCCAAAAGCGTGTCCAAACATTGCCAATGTCCACTGAGGAACAAAACTGCCCCCAGTTGAGAAGCAATGGAATATTCAAGAGCTTCATATGGTTTGAGAAAAAAGAAGCTGGAAAGTCATCAGTAGTAGCTAGTTGTCTTTCAAATTTGGATTGAATTCACAAAGAGGTCTTCTCCCACTCCTTCCTCTCCCTGGTATCCAGCCTTGGCTCCTTCTCCTCCATCCCACCTCATCTCCCCTGTCCCACTCCTCTCCTATTTACTCTCCCCTTTTTTTCTTTCTCTTATCAGTCTTCAGTGCCATTAAATCATATTTTAATTTTGTATATTTAATAAAGTTTTGAGTCATTCATATTCTCTCTCTCTCTCTCTCTCTCTCAAGGTAACAGGGCTTACTGAACCCAGGAGCACTTAACCTCTGAGCCACATCCCCAGCCCTTTTTAAATTTTTTATTTTTATTTTGAGACAGGGCTTCCTAAGTTGCTGAGGCTGGCTTTGAACTTGCAATCCTCCTGCCTCAGCTTCCCAAATTCCTAGGATTAGAGGCGTGCACCACCACTCCTGGATTGTTGTCAACTTTAAATTTCTTCTTTTCTTGAAAGAAAAAATATCTGTCAGAATTTGATCACCTTTTGTTTAGTTTGTGGTCCTCAAAGTATTTTCCCTATGACTCTCATTTTCTCTTAGAAACAGTTTTCATTTGGACCTTAAAAGTGTGTATCTCTGGGGCTGAGGCTGTGCTCGGTGATAAAGTGCTTGCCTTACATGTGTGAGGCACTGGGTTCAATCCTCAATACCACATAAAAATAAAGATACTGTGTGTTCATCTACAACTAATATATATATATATTTTAAAAAGTGTGTATCTCTGAGCAGCCATGATCATAAAAATCAATCATTTCACCTGAAGAAAGAGTTGAACTAACTGTTTTCTACAGCTCAGGCCAAGTTTCATGCCCTGTTTCAGCTCATTGCAATGCACACTGAGCAAGTTCACAGGAGAAGAAATGTCAACTCCCCAGGGGTGTCCAGGGTAAACCTCTCCAAAACCCATGGCCTGGTGGGCTAAGAACCATCCTAGCATATACCAAGGTAGACAACAGGCACTTTCCAGAATGCTGACACTCACTGGGGTGTAAACCAGGACTATCTCTTCCTATTTTCCAGGATGGATTCTAATTTCAAATAAATTTCAATACTCACTAAAGACTGTTCTACTTGTACGAAAGTTTGCACTTATAGTGCACTTATGTACTAATGTTGCACTTATAGTTCCAGACAAGATAGGAGTCTTGTTCTCCCTAAAGCCTGTTCTCCACTTCTCCCTACTCATCCCGCTAAGTACATCTAATAACCCTGGATAGAACTTATAAAATAGATGCTAAAACTACGGAAGCTGAGTGCAGTGGTGCATAACTGCAACCCCAGCTACTTGGGAGGCTGAAGCAGGAGGATTGCAAATTTGAGGCCAATCTGGGCAATTTAGTTCTACCTGTCTCAAAATAAAAAAATAAAAAGGGCTGGGGATGTAGCTTAGTGGTAGAGCAGCCCTGGGCTCCATCCCCAGTACCACATACAAATAATAAGTAAATAAAAATTAAAAATAAAAAGGGCTGAGACTATAGTTCTGTAGCTCAGTGTTCTAATGCCCCTGGGTTCAATCCCTAGCAAGAATGGGGGACAGCTATTGGGGCAGAGAGAAGAAGAAGAGTATAGAAGACAGACAAAAGAGACAGACCAGCTAAGTATCTTGGGCCCTAAGGACAGGATGCTATGAGTAATTTGGGATTTCTTTTTGTGTCACATATCTTGGACTAGGTGCTGGAAAACAACAACAATGTATGCAAGCAAATTTAAAAATTTTTTTTTAAGTTTTCAGCGGACACAACATCTTTGTTTGTATGTGGTGCTGAGGATTGAACACGGGCCGCACGCATGCCAGGCGAGCTTGCTACCACTTGAGCCACATCCCCAGCCCCAAATTTAAAAATTTTTAAAAAGCCCCCAAGAAAAGCCTATTTTCCCTGACCAAAGGGCCAAGAAAGGACAGACTAGCAAGACTAACTTACGATAGTGACTGCCCCACTTCAGCTAAACACCTCAGGAAAATCTGCAGCCCCACCTGACTCATGTCAGCAAAAGCTAAATAGGGAGCCAAGATTGCCATCCTGTCAGGCTGTAACAAGGTGACATGCTCAAACACAAGGTTTCAATCAGACTCCAAGTCTCATAATACCCCAAACATCAAGATTCAAATGAAAATCCTTCATCTTATGGGAGTGAGAAATATAATCAACAAATGCCATTCTCTGAGATGACAGAGATAGTAGAATCATCTGACCAGGATTTTTAAGCAGCCATCATAAAAGTGCTCAGAGGGACAATTATTATAATCATGGGCTTGAAAAAAACACAAAGAGAAAAACTTCAGTGGTATAGGATTGGGGATGTAGCTCAGTGGTACAGTGCTTGCCTGGTTTATGCAAAGCCCTGGGTTTGATTCCCCAGCAGCGTACACACACACACACACACAATATATATATATATATATGAAAAATATAAAATTTTAGAAATGAAAAATACAGTAACTGAAATAAAAAATTAACTGGATTGCCTAACAGTATAATTGAGAAAAGAATTAATGAACATGAAACCAAAACAACATAAATTATCCAATCCAAAAAAAACAGAAAAAATAGACTGGAAAATAAAGAACAGAGCCTCAGACACCTAGAGGACTATAACAAAAGATCTAACCTTTGTGTCATTAAAGAACTGAAGGAGGAGGCTGGGGGAAGCAGGGCTGAAAAAGAAAAAAAATAATGGCTGAAATATTACCAAATTGGGCAAAAGATATAAATCTACATATTCAAGATTCTGAATAAACCCCAAACAGGAGAAATCCAAAGAGATTCATACTCAGATATATCTGAAAACTAAAGATAAATTATCTGGCATAGGGTGTGGTGACACTCACCTATAATCTCAGCAACTACAGAGCTGAAGCAGGAGGATCCCAAGTTCAAAGCCAGCCTCAGCAACTCAGTGAGACCCTGTCTCAAAATAAAAAATAAAAATGGAGACTGGGACTATAGCTCAGTGGTACAGTGCTAGCCTGGCATGTGTGAGGCACTGGGTTCGATCCTCAGCACCACATAAAAATAAATAAATAAAATAATGGAATTGTGTCCATCTACGACTAAAAAAAAAAGTCTTTTTAAAAATTTAAAAATAAAAATAGGGCTGGGGTTGTGTCTCAGTGGTAGAGCACTTGCCTAGCATATGTGAGGCCCTGGGTTCAATCCTTAGCACCACATAAAAATAAATAAATAAGGGCTGGGGTTGTGGCTCAAGCAGTAACGTGCTCGCCTGGCATGTGCGTGCTCGCCTGGCATGCGCGGGGCGCTGCGTTCGATCCTCAGCACCACATAAAAATAAAATAAAAAACAAATAACCCAATCAACCAATGGGCCAAGGATCTGTACAGACACTCCTCAGAGGAGGATATACAATCAATCAACAATTACACGAAAAAATGCTCACCATCTCTAGCAATCAGAGAAATGCAAATTAAAACCACTCTAAGATACCATCTCACTCCAGTTAGAATGGCAGCCATTATGAAGTCAAACAATAACAAGTGTTGGTGAGGATGTGGGGGAAAAGGTACATTGCTGGTGGGACTGCAAATTGGTGCAGCCAATTTGGAAAGCAGTATGGAGATTCCTTGGAAAGCTGGGAATGGAACCACCATTTGACCCAGCTATTCCCTTTCTCGGACTATACCCAAAAGACCTAAAAAGAGCATACTACAGGGACACAGCTACATCAATGTTCACAGCAGCACAATTCACAATAGCTAGACTGTGGAACCAACCTAGATGCCCTTCAATAGATGAATGGATAAAAAAAAATGTGGCATTTATACACAATGGAATATTACTCGGCACTAAAAAATAACAAAATCATGGCATTTGCAGGGAAATGGATGACATTAGATCAGATTATGCTAAGTGAAGTTAGCCAATCCCTAAAAAACAAGTGCCGAATGTCTTCTTTGATATAAGGGGGGTGACTCAAAATGGGGTAGGGAGGAAGAGCATGAGAAGAAAATTACCTCTAGATAGGGAAGAGAGGTAGGAGGGAAAGGGAGGGAGAAGGGGAATTGCACAGAAGATGGAAGGACACCTTCATCATTATATAAAATACATGTATGATGATGTGAGGGTAAAAAAAAAAAGAAATGTGTCACATTAGATTGGGTAGAGAGAAGTGATGGGAGGGGAGGGGGAGGGGGGATAGGAAGGGCAGCAGAATAAAATAGACACTAGTATTGCTGTATGTATATACATGTCTGTATAACCAATGGGATTCTGCAACCTGTACACTCAGAAAAATGAGAAATTATACCCATTTGATTCAAATGTATGATATGTCTAGATCTTGTATTGTCATGCGTAACTAATAAAAAAATGAAAAAAAGAGGTTGTGTCCACCGAAAACTAAAATAAATAAATATTTTTTAAAAATTCTCTCTCTCTTTAAAAATAAATAAATAAATAAAATAAAGACATGTGTCCAACTACAACTAAAAAAATAAATAAATATTTTAAAAATAAATAAATAAAAAATAAAAATGGCTGGGGCTCAGTGGTAAGAGCTCCCGTGGGTTCAACCCCCACTACACAAAAAGTAGAAAGATAAAATGAAGAAAAGAGAATGATCTTGAAAGTAACAAGAGAGAAATGACATCTTAAACAACATGACTGGTAGTGGATCTCTCATCAGAAGTCACAGAGGCCAGAAGAAAGTGACATGACAGTTTTTTAAGTTTAGAAAGAACTATTATCTGAGATTTCTAATCCAAAGAAAATATTCTACAGGAATGAAAGATACATCAAGACATCTTCAGATGAAGAAGAAAAAAGAGAACAGTTTGCTCACAGACTCACTATAAGAATTTCTCAAGAAACTTTTTCTACAGAGAAAGGAGATTTAAAAAAGGAAGCTTGAACTTCAGGAAGGAAGACAGAACACAGTAAGAAGATATGGGTAAACGCAGTAGACCTTTCTTCTCTTGAGTTTTCCAAATTATGTTTGACAGTTTAAGCAAAAAAAAAGGTATAAAGTACTTATGTTTACTCCTTGCAAGCTCAAAATCATTTGAGATTATAAGTTTTCAAAATCCTCAGCAAGACCAGCTATATAATCTTCAGTGCCCAGAACAAAATTAAAAGGTAAAGTCCCATTTCCTCAAAAAGCTAAACATAGTATTACCATATGACCTAGCATTTCCACTCCCAAATATATAACCAGAAGAATTGAAAGTGGGGACTCAAATAGGTACTTATATTTCAGCATGCACTGCCACTTTATTCACAGTAGCTATAAAGTAGAAATAACCCAGGTATCCATCGACAGGTGAATAAACAAAACATGGTATACACACATATGATGAAATACTATTCAGTTATAAAAAGGAATGAAGATCTGTTACATGCTACAACACATATGAATCTTGAAGACATTATTTTAAGTGAAATAAGCCAGGACAAACATCCTATGATTCCCCTTAGGAGAAATATCTAGAATAGGAAAATTCACAAAGGCAGGAAGTAGAATAAAGTTTACCATGGGCTGGTGGGGGAGTGGGAGTGGGAAGTTATTGCTTAATGGATGCAGAGTTTCTGTTTGGGGTGATGAAATGGTTTTGGAAACAGACAGTGGTGAGAGTTACACAATATTGTGAATGTAATTAATCCAATGAACTGTGCACTTAAAAATGGTTAAAATGTCAAGTTTCATGTTGGATGTCTTTTACCATAATTAATGATAATGTCATTATCAAAACTACTGAAATTTCCCAAAACTACTGAATTCGTTTTAAATGGGCTAATTGTATAGTATGAGAGGAAGGGACCTGGGAAAGAAAGAAGAGGGGAAAGCATTGACTTCTGGGAGGGAAACTGAATGGCTGTAAGACGTAAGAGATTTTCCACTCTACTGTATATCCTTTTGTACCTTTTTAATTTTATACTGTTTCATGTTTCACATTTTTATAAAAATAAGTTACATATTTTTGAAGTAAAAACATGCAAAGTCCTGTGTTCAGAAATGATTAAGAATTTAAAGATGCCAATAGCAGAGCTGGAAATCATGCATGGGGTCCTTCTAAGGCCCTGATGGGTGGCTCTGAGGCCCCTTGCCTCTCTATTTTGCTAAAGACTACATTTCCAGAGATCATAAATTTAAGGTACTTCAAAACTACCAGTAGATATTGTATTTATTTCCCTTTCCCACCACTGTGCCCACTGGGGCAAGAGAATGGAGCAGATTGGGATGCTTGACCACAGCTGGAACTGGGTCACCTCTGCTGCCTCAGCCCCTTCAATGCCACCACAGAGCAGTTCTAAGGAGCAGTGCAGAGGAGAGCGTTCCCTGGGTGGACCTCTAAGTAACAGAGCACATGCTGAGGGCCCATGGTGAGGCCCGCAGAGTGCTCAAAATCTTTTCCTCCACTATCTTATTCAGACCTCACCTCTGCTTCGTTTCAGGTGAGAAAACCGAGGCTCAAGATTACACAGGATGGGAACCTACACCAGATCTCCATGGGAAGCTGACTCAGGCAGAGTGACGGGTGCATACATTTTCTGGGATCCTAACTTCAGGATCCTGCAAAGGACTTATCCCATCTAGAAGTAACAACCTGCATGACCCTTAAGGCCCTAAATTATCAGATCTTCCCATTTTACAAGAGATGCAAGAAAGTCACTTTTTCTTTTTTTAAATTTTTTGGTTACTAGGGATTGAACCCAGGGGCACTCAACAACTGAGCCACATTCCCAGCCTCTTTTATTTATTTCTATGTTTTGGTACCAGGGATTGAACCTAGGGGTGCTCAACCACTGAGCCATAATACCAGCCCTTTTTCTTTTTTGAGACAGGGTCTTGCCAAGTTGCTGAGGGCCTTACTAAACTGCTGAGGCTAGTTTTGAACTTGGTGATCCTCCTGCCTCAGCCTCCAGAGACTCTGGGATTACAGGCATGTACCACCATGCCCCGCAAAAAGTCACATTTTTATGGGGGCTCTGCACAAGGTTTTTCAGTGTGGGCTTGCATTGAAATAAATGCTGCTGAGGCCCAGCACAGCACACAAGCCACAGGTGGTGGTTTCTCTGTGGCCTGCCCTGTCTCTCTCTCTAGCCTCCTTGGAGCACCCATGACCACAATGGAGATGCCTCCATAGGGACACTGGATTGTGTGTGGAATCCAGGAGGGCATGAAGGGAGATGTCCTGCCCGCTTTCCAGCTGCAGGGTGCTGCCTGCCTCCCACTGACCCTTCTCACTTTGTGATGGTAAGCAGTGTGGCTTTGGATGTGACATCCCAGATCTTGATGGACCTATCCAACGAGACAGAAGCCAACTTCTGGCTGTCAGGGTCAAAGCAGCATGCCATGATTGATCTTCTGTGATGATCTGTGGCACAGGAAGAGTGACTTGTCACCATGAGGTCCACATACTGGGTTACATGCTTTATATGGTCTAGAGGACTCACAAGACTCCCCCCCCCCGCCCCCCAGCAACTTTATGGAAACACACTTCCAGTTTTCTTAAGGGACAATTCAGCTAACCAGACCTTTCCTGAATGCCTACTATGTGCAAGGTTTTGAACAGTGAGACTAGTTGGTCTACTCTTGCTGCCCCCACAGAGCTCTCAATCTGATAGGAACTACCTGCTACATGCTGAGGATCTTGAGAGCACTTCACGGTACATCACAGCTCCTGGCCTCAAGAGGTCAAAAAGGGATTGATCCCCTCCGGGGATCAAAAAGAGTCCTAAAAGTCATCAAGGGAAGCAGGCAAGGACAAGTGCTCCAGACAGAAGGAACAGCACATGCAAAGGCCTGAAGAGTGGGGCGCATGGGGAAGTGAGGTGCCCAGTTAGAACCTGGAGTGTGAGGAAGCTGGGCAGGATGGCGCATGCCTGTGAATCCAGCAGCTGTGGAGGCTGAGGCAGGAGAACCACAAGTTCAAGGTTAACCTCAACAACTTAGTGAGACCCTGCCTCAAAATAAAAAATAAAAATGACTGGGATATAGCTCAGTGGTAAAACACGCTGTGTTCAATCCCCACTACCACAATACCTAAATAAAAAGGAAGCACAAGGAAAGATAGAATGTGAAGTGATTCATGAAGGGAAAAATACAATCTGTGGGGTGGCACACATATCATGGTAACATGATGATAAAAATAAATAAAAATAAACATAAAGGATATATGGGAAGTAGATACACATACCACCCCCCCAACACACACATATTCAGGAAAACTACCTGGCAATGTATTGCTAATAATAGATCACTGTGGGCTAGGGTGTGGTTCAGTGGTACAGTGCTTGTCTAGCATGTGTATGGCCCTGGGTTCCATTCCCAGCACCACAGAAAATAGTAATAATAATAATAGGTTATATTATTGTTGTATAATATATAATCATAATAATGGATTATTATATAGTAATAGATAATAGATAATTATCATAATCTGGGGAAGAGATAGGACAGGTGAAGCCACCTTTCATCTTTTATTTTACACGATGAATTTGTTTTTACAATTATCATATATTTTTTAACTTTTTATTTTGAAATAACTGCAAATCTCCTTCTAGGCACAAGGAATAATAGAGAAATCCTTGTATGCCCTTCACCCAATTTACCCCCACACTTATACCTTACATCACCATATTACAGTGTCACATCCAGGAAATTGACATACAGTGATGATTTTTTTTTAATTTTTTTTTTTTAGTTGTAGATGGACACATTATCTTTATTTTTATTTGTTTATTTTTATGTGGTGCTGGGGACCAAACCCAGGGCCTCACGCATGTGAGGCAAGAGCTCTACCACTGAGCTACAACCCCAGCCCTGATGATTATTTTTAAATTGTAAAAATACAGGTGGAAATGTTAAGAAAGTCAAGCCTCCACTCAATAAAAAGTTAGGCTTCCAATATCCACGTGAGGTTGAGCAAAATGTTTCATTTGCTACAAGCATGAGACAGAAGGGAAAGCATTTATTAAAGACTTGGTTTTAACTGCTTTTCTTAGTGGGCATCCCACTTTACTTATATGGCTTTTTTCATAATAGTTCTGCCAAATAAACCACTGGAAAGTCACTACCCATCAAGTGACAAGCAATTGTTCCTATAACAGACAGAATGAGCAGGGAGCTGTGCAACCTCACCTTTAATGTTTGCCAAAATGGTGGTGTTTTCCGCATCCATTATGCAGATTCCACGATCCACATCCAAGCTTAAGGCCACATATTTGCCGTTAGGAGACAACTTACAGGACACTATGAAGTAATCATGGTTGGTCTGCCACTGAAAAGAAGAAAAACTGAAAAGTTGTTTTCCCTTTCTCTCTGACCCAGGTCTGCCCAGTAGGACTTTCTGAGATGATGGACTGTTCTGTCCTTGAACCATCCAACATGGCAGCCACTGGCCACATATGGTCACTGAGTACTTGTAATGGGCTAGTGAGAAGAAAAGAACTGAATGTTTAAGTTTGCTTTTAATTCATTAAGTCAATATAATATCTGTGTCCAGGAGGGACACAGAGAATACCTAGAGATATGGCAGCAAGGTTGTAGCAATGGCAACTTTCTTCCTATTCAGTTGGGTAAACAAGACTTTACTAAATGTCTGCCCTATACACAGACAAGACCAAAAAAAAAAAAAAGAAAAAAAAAAACCAGCCCTCCCCAACCCTACACCCAAGGGCAAGAAGGGGACAATGAATGGACTGCTCAACAATGTAGGAAAGGAGGATCTCTCTATACATCATAAATTATAGTATTGTTATTGTGATAGCTTTAGAATTTTCCTCAAACTCTTCATCAGTTCTCCCTCCAACGGGTGGAATAAAAGAGCCCTCCTCTTGAATGTTGCTTCTAAAGAGTAAAATGTGGCAGAATGGACAATGTGGTATTAGGTTATAAAAAAAATCAAGGGACTGGGGTATAGCTCAGTGGTAGAGCAATGTTTGGCTTTTTCAAGGGCCTGAGTTTAATCCCCCAAAATTAAAAATAAAAATGAAAAAAAATCATGGTTTACTCCTTGTTCTTTCTTGGCTCATGTACTCTGTGGGAGTTAACTGTCATGTCCATATGTCTCCCTGGGGGTCCACGTTGAGATGAACTGAGGCCTCCTGCCAACAGCCATGTGAGTGAGCCATCTTGGAAGGAGTCCCTTTAGCCCCAGTGGAGCCTTAAAATGACTGTAGCCCCAAGAGACATTTCTACTGTGACTTTACAAAATACCTGAGCCAGAACCACCCAGTTAAGCTGCTCCTAGATTTCCTATGAGAGATATAAATGTTGCTGTTCAAAGCTGCTAAGTTTCAGAGTCATTTATCAAGCAGCAGTAGATAACTAGTTGAGCTTCACCGTTGGCAAAAGGCATGGATGACTTGTGCAACAAAAATAAATAGAAGTACTTTTAAAGAAGAAAGAGAAAAGCACTTCAAGTAGGAAAACTGGCTAGAGACAAGAATAATAGGAAACTTATAACAGAAGAAATAAACATGTAGGAAAATATTCAAAGCAAAGAAAAATCTGTGCAAGTTTTGCTTTTCAGCTATCATATGGACTAGAATTTTGTTTAAATCATGATTTCTAGCATGTGAGAGTAGGAGATAGATGGTGTATTCCTCTTGAGCACCTAGGGTATGAGTTGGCATAAATTTCTCAAAGGCATTTTTTACAACTCTATGCTTTTTAAATTAGCAATGACTGCTGGGTGCAGTGGCACATGCCAGCAATTCCAGCAACTCGGGAGGCTGAGGCAGGAAGATTACAAGTTCAAGGCCAGGATGAGGCTGGAAGATCGCAAGTTGTTCGAGGCCAGGCCCAGCACCTTGGTGAGACCCTAATCAACTTGGTGAGACCCTGTCTCTAAATAAAAAAATATTGGGGAAAAAAAAAAAAGGTTGAGGATATGGCACAGTGGTTAAGTGGGTTCAATCCCCAGTACCAAAAAAAAAAAAAAAAAAATTAGCAACAAAATCTAGTTATATACCCTAAAACTGGAACATGGCTGGGCACACTCACACATTCCTGTAATCCCAGCAACTCAGGAGGCTGAGGCAGGAGGATTGCAAGTTTGAGGCCAGCCTCAGCAACTTAGTGACCCCTTGTCTCAAAATAAATTAAAAAGGCTTGGGATTATGGGGTTGGGGTTGTGGCTCAGCCATAGTGGCTCACCTAGCATGCCTGAGGCACTGGGTTCAATCCTCAGCACCACACAAAAATAAAGAAATAAAGTACTGTGTCCAACTACAACTAAAAAATAAATATTGAAAAAAAAAAAAAAAGGCTTGGCCTTATAGCTGAGTAGTAAAGCATCGCTGGGTTCAATCTCTAGTACAAAAAAAAAAAAAAATTTGTTTTTTTTAAGGAGCGGAGAGAAGACATAAGAAGAGGGGAGGCCATAAATTGTTGCTGAAGGTAGAAGAGAAGAGCTGGGAACAGAGAAGGTCCCTAGTAGGCCCTGAGCAGGGCTGAGGTTGCCCAGGCATGGGCAGGAAAGGGTGGGAAAGGGTAGATCTCAGGCCTATTTGGTGGGTAGATAGTAGCCCCCTCTAAGACAGAAAGAGAACAGATTGGGAAAGGCACAAAGTTATGATTCTTTGGCCACAATGGCCTGTGTCCCATGCATGGCCTCAGCCCTACTTCCTGTCTCATCAAATTCAAATAGCCCACAGGGGACCCTGAATACCATGCCCAACCCCAACCCAGCCTCTTTCTGTGTAGCCAAACCCTTCCCATCTTTCAAACAGAAGCCCTTGATCTGCCTGTTACACCCCCTCCACTATCTACATCTTCCAAACTTTGCAAGCGATGACCACCATAGAGTGCTGTACACATCTACATCTTGGTCCCCAAGAAAACTCTCCATTCCTGGAAAACTGGGTTTTTGTCATCTCTCCTAATTCAAAGTCCAGCCCAAAGCTACGAGGCCCAGTCAAGATCCTGGGCCATGGGGGCAGGATATACATACCAGCAGCTGGCCTGTTTCAAGGTCCCAAGTCCTCACTGTTTTGTCATAGGATGCTGCAATAATTCTAGAAATAAAATGACAAACATTGGGCCTTAACCACAGAGACAATCAGGCCTGTGGTTTCTACGAGGACTTTTTCTTCTTTTTATAATTTAGGACCAAGATTGCAAATAATACAAGAATCTTTCAAAAGATGCTCCATGAGCCCCACTGGGGAGTAGTGTGTTCCCATTCAAAACAGAGACAATCTAATATTACCAATTATCTTCTGTACTCCTTCAGCCAGCCAGATACGTACTTTTATATTTAAGGCTTTAAAAGTAGCATTTCTTCTGTTCTGTAATTTACAACATCCTTCTAAGAAGATCTTTATAATTCATAAGGACCACTCACTTCCCTCTCTGCTCATGTCTTTTTACAGGAAAACGCATTCATAGACAGCTGACTTTGTTTTGAAATATTTTATTGTACATTTAGCTAAAAACAAATGTACTTTTGTCTCCTTATATTCCACATTTCTGTGGCAAAGTTTGTCTCTATAAAATCCTATGAAACGTAAATCCCATTCTAGTTATTTTATTAGTATACCAGTTTCAGAGCTGCTACTCAGGATAAAATCTAAGCCATTTTAAAGCAAGTATTCTTGACTGTTAAAGGCTCACCTCCCATTTCTCACATCCATGTGAATAGATTTACGCAAACATATCCCTGAAGCTTTCCTCTTGTGAGCCACTGCTTCCTATCCCTGACCCTTCCCAGATGACAGCTCATGCTTTCCTAGGCCCCAGTTTCCCCTGAAAAATAAGAGCCTTGACTAGATTGCTAAGGCCCCTTGCAGCTGCCACAGTCTCCATGTGACTACAAGGCCAGACAGGTTTAATGATTCACTGAACTCCTTCAGAGTCATGTTCACAGCTGAGAGTTATTATAGTGACAGACACAAAGCCAAACCAGCAAAGAGAAAGAAGCTTGGGGTGACGTCCAGAGAAGACAGTCTAGGTTTCCATGAAGAAAATTCAGAATGGATTAACCACAATAAATGTTCTCTTTTAAGTGCTTTAAGTTTTCAATGTGCTGTCACATCCACTTGATTTCTCACAACAAAAGAGTAGATACCTTGAGCCCCAATAAGGGAACATAGTTGTGTATTTGCTTTAAAAATTTTTAAAACAACATTGTCACTGTCATGTCTGTACAGTGGGCTGCTGGCTACCTCTCACTTTTCCTGCCCAGGGTAAACAAGAGGAAAGGTTACCTTCTGCTGTCAGCTGTGATGCTGCACTCTGTAACAGGAGCTGAGGGCCCTTCCTCAAAATCCCGAATCACAGATCCGTCCATGGCATCCTCAAATCAGCAGGAGAGAGAGGAGAGAGAGTGGTCACAGCTATGTTTGCTGAAGTCATGGACTGAGGTCAACAGCAGCCTTTAGCTTTCCTACTGGTCTCTATGACTCTCACTCAGTTCCAAAGATCAAAAACTTTCCAACACCTCCCTGATCCTGAGCAGAAAGGATGCCCTTGCCTTGCATGGCATCCCCTAATACTTCTCTATTGCTCCACACACACCAGATGGGCACTGGCCACTCTGAAGCAGAACGGCAAACAGATAATATTCTCATTATTTACTGGCTAAAAGGCTTTGCAGAATCTAGCAATATCTTTCAAGAACTTTCTTTTTAAATATTATGTCCTTTGACCCAACATTTCTACTCTAAGAGGGCCCTCCTAACAAAATGAACATATTTGTGGTCAAATAAGTATGCATAAAAAGGTTCATCCATGATTGGGGATATAGCTCAGTTGTAGAGGGCTTGCCTAGCATGCATAAGGCCCTGGGTTCAATCCACAACAGGAAAGAAAGAAAGAAAGAAAGAAAGAAAGAAAGAAAGAAAGAAAGAAAGAAAGAAAGAAAGAAAGAAAGAAAGAAAGAAAGAAAGAAAGAAAGAAAGAAAGAAAGAAAGNAAGGAAGGAAGGAAGGAAGGAAGGAAGGAAGGAAGGAAGGAAGGAAGGAAGGAAGGAGAGAGAAAGAGAGAAAGAGAAAGAAAGAAAGAAAAAGAAAGGAAGGAAGGAAGGAAGGAAGGAAGGAAAGAAAGAAAGAAGGAAGGAAAGAAGGAAAGAAAGAGAAAACAAGTTCAACTCAGCAAGACCCTGTCTCTAAATAAAATATTTTAAAAGGCTGGGGATGTGTCTCAATGGCTAAGTGCCCCTGTGTTCAATCCCTGGTATCAAAAAAAGGAAGAAGAAAAAGGTTCGTCTTGCATTGTAGGTAATGTGTGATGCAAAAATAAGGCAAGAGTCTGGGAGTCCATCTAAATGTGAATGGCTAAAATAATCTGTGGTGGTACATGCCTGCAATCCCACTACACAGGAGACTGAGACAGGAGGGTCTTGCAAATTTAAGGCCAGCCTGGGCAACTTAAGGAGACTCTGTCTCAAAATGAACAAACAGAAATGTAGCCTGCCCAATAGGGGAGCATTGACAACTGCTGACAATTATGCTGAAGGTCAGTAATGACGGAATATGATGAGAGCAAAGCAGGGTACCAGAGTAGAAGGGTATCTGTGGTAGCAAAGACAAAATATTTTTAATAACATATGTGCCAACAGGTTTTTAGGATAAAAAGCAGGGGAAGAGGTTACAGGGAGCCCCATTGACACAAGTTATTGGTAAGACATGACTCGCTTTTTTTGTTTTCTTTTTATATTTCCTTTTTTAAAAAAATGACTAACTAGAAAGGTCTTGCATTTGTTATGTAAAATAATGGTGCCAGGGTGTAGGAATTTTTCAGTCTGAAAAAGGCAGGTCTGTAATCTGTAACATCACTCCCAGGATATATAAAGACCACTTAGCATCAGGACTCCAAGGCCTTCTGGTAAGGGACTTTGTTCGGGGAACAGGTTTAATGATTCACTGAACTCCTTCAGAGTCATATTCACAGCTGAGAATTATTACAGTAACAGACACAAAGCCAAACCAGCAAAGAGAAAGGGGCTTGGGGTGAAGTCCAGAGAAAACAGTTCAGGTTTCTAAGAACTTCTGAGAAGTGGCTAGAAAGTACTCAGTTCCTCCAGCAACAAGTTGCAACAACTTGTATGAGGTGTTGTCTTCCGGGAGAGGGCTGATCACATAGGAACTCTCTGCCTAACACACACCCAACTTCCAGACTTCCAGAAGAAAAGCAGCTTGTACAAGCAGTCAAGGGGAGTGAGCCAGCCTTGCCATTTGGAGAAACCTCATATGATTATAGGGAACTGTTCACCTATCAGGTTCCTAAATGTAAGTCAGCGGCAGCCTTGCCAAGACTAGCAGCACCAGGCCTGCTATGTGAATGCTTTGCTGCACAGACCCAGGCCTCAACTCCTATTCTAGAAGACCCGAAATAACCGGGTCATTTCAGGTGATCCTAGAAGACCCTACTCAAAGCCCAGTGAAAGGAAAGGACATCAGAGGTTTCAAAGTGAAATGTACCAAGACAGGTCCATCCAAAGCTGGTAACCTGGGCTTAAGAGTCTAATGGCCTAGGAAAAAAAGGGCTAGTAATGACAGCCTGGAATCCAGCTTCCCTGGCTGGTATGTTGCTCTACGGGGATATATATGTTTGTTTGTTTGTTTATTTCTGTGAACTAAGGAAATGATAACTGTGGGGCCTGGAACTGAGAGACGCCCACGGAGCCTGGAGAGGGGCCCCTATCAACTAAGAGCATTACTAGAATGAATGGGTACTATAGGGCCGTGCAGGTTCAGTACTTAACAGTGACACCCCATGGCCAAGAGGAAGAATAGAGTTATGGACTGAAAAGCCTGCTCTCTTCACTTGGCATTGGGAAGCAGGATTCCAAACGCCAAGTGAAACCTGTGGATTCAATTTAAGGGGGAATACTAGTCAGATTTTGAATGATTGGGGAGGAAGAGGCTATAATAAATAGGAAAAATCAAGGAGATGTGATAATATGAGTAGCTCAAGTGTACTATGGATATATATTCAGTATTTCTATGTGGCCCCAATTTTATAAATAAATAAATATATATATATAAAAAAAAAAAATACCCTCCAGCAATTTCAGAGCAGATAACTCTGGGGTCATGAAATGATGAGTTTTTGTGTTTTATGCATTTTCTGTAATAAAATCATATTACGTATATGAGAAAAACTACCAAACATATTTTTTATGTTTTAAAATATATTTTACTGTGCTCTAAAGAAAACACAGTAAAAGTAAAGAAATAATATCATAATTATGCAAATGAATTATCTATCCTACTTCTAGAAATCTACCCAAACTTATTTTTTTAATGACAATAAAGAAAAGTGCCAATATATTTTGAGGAATATTGGAAATGGAATGAAGGGTGACTTTCTTCCCTGGTTTCTTCATATGGACCTTCCAAATTATTCACAATGATCTCACATTCAAAAAAAAAAAGGGCTTTGAAAGATGAAGTTAGGCTGGGGATATAGCTCAGTTGGTAAAGTGCTTGCCTCACATGAACCACAAGACCCTAGGTTCAATCCCCAGCACCATCAAAAAAAAAAAAAAAAAGAAAGAAAGAAAGATGAAGTTAGATGTTCGGGTGCTGGCTGGAGTCAAGATTCTGTGAATAGAGAAGGTGGTTGTGTGCAGTAATGGCTTTATCCTCTTCAGAGGGAAAGAGGGTACAGGATGAGGGCAGAGGTTGAGGCAGGGAGAGCCACAGCTGGGGGGAAGAAAATAGGGAAAAGAAAAACAATGGGAAGTGAAAGAGCTCCTGGGAAAGGGCAATCAATGGGGCCAGCCAAGTTAGGAAGCCCTAGGGAGAGCTGGCAGTGGTGGGGTTAGAGGGGAAGATGTAAGGAAGGCAGAGGACAAGAGCCTCAGGATGCTCAGCCTGCCTGGAGATGGCAGCAGAGTGGGTAGGCAAGTGCAGTGGCGAGGGTAAGGTGCTTGGACATGTTTCCTGAGATAGGAAGAAGGATGGTTTGTGAGAAAGAGGAGGACATTTGAGGTAGCAAATGTAGAAGTAACTGCCTGTGGGTGGGGGATGGAAAAGGCAAGGAGCAAGGGCAAGTAGGCCATGGTGGGGAACAAAGGATATCTCCATGAATGGTCCCTAATTTGGGGACAACAATCAGAGTGGAAACAGGTAATATGCATTGATGGAGATAGGAGCCCTTTAGCCAAAACAGAGAGGGACACTATGACTGAAATGGAAGAATCTGTAGATGGTAAAGCAAAACACATATTTGGAAAGTTGCTATGCCCCCTATCCTAGGTGATGACAAGAGCAGGGATTCCCTTGTCCCCAGTGTATTTTGGTCACCCTAAGGATTAGAAAAGTGTTTAAGGGTCCTTGAGAAAGTCACAGTTTTCCCAAGGAGATCATGGGCTCTGGGGACAGGGATTTTTACGGGGCAGCTACAAAAGGAGGCAGTGGCAGTCTGATGGGGTCTGTGAGCTAGGCAAGCCTGTGGCAGCCCCGAAACACAGCTGGTCCTGAGATTTGAGAGACTCAGGAAGGCCCAGGAAGTCATGTAACTACCTAGGGTTACAGAGCTGGTAGGTCCTAAATTGGAGTCTGAACCAGCTTGTAAAGTCCTCAAACCTTCCATCAGGTCAACCTGGCCTTGGTACCCCCAGATGACAAAAGATGTTCCTCTGTGGTTATCTGTAGAGTCAGGAGATTTTGGCTACCCAGTTACCCAAAGCAGAACCAGGGAACCAGCCTTGATTCTCTCCACCATTCCCCTTCCTGCTTCTGAAGCCAGAAGACAATAAAACTCAGAACTGACTGTCCTCCCCCATGGATCACAGCCCCAGCCACACAGCCATCTCTAATTTGGCCCCTGACGGCCACTGCCATCCTCCAACCCTGCTTCCTCCTCACCCACTCCTCACTAAACAGCAATGCCTTCAAAAAAAAAAACCTGTGCAGATCTTCTAGCATGTCCACAAAAGTTCTGGAAGGGCTCCAGGTGGTCACCTCTCTGCAACCTTGCCTGAACATCACACCCTCATCCCTTGTGCCCCTGCCTCTTACACTTTGGGGTGCTGATCTGTACTCAGACCTACCTCTCTCAACCACCTCTCATGGACAGGTCCCAGGCCTGGCCATATTTCTGTCCTCTATGACAACCCAGACCTGGCCATACAGTCTCCGTGGTTGAAAGAGGAGACCCAGAGAAATAACAGCTCAGAAACCTCAGGTAGTACCCAGGCACAGCAGAACCACCCTCAAAAAAGCTGGGAGTTCTAAGTCTAGTGGTCTCATCCCCTGCTCTCAGAGCATCCAGATTCATAGACCGGCCTAAGCTACACTGACTTCTCTTTCTGGTTACTTGACACTAAGGCAGGTTCCTCCTTCTTCTTCTTCTGTTTTTTAATATTATTTTTTAGTTGTAAGTGAACACAATATCTGTATTTTAATGTGGTGCTGAGAATCAAACCCAGTGCCTCACGCGTCCTGGGCAAGTGCTCTACCTCTGAGCCACAACCCCAGCCCCTAAGGTTCTTCCTTCTTGCAACTCTGTTCAGAAGGCCTTTACAAATCTTGGGATCCTTAAGTGTCAGGAAACAGTACTGCAGAACTCTTCATAAAAGGTACCTAATCTTAGTTGCAGTAGAACTTAACACAGAGCCACCTACCCACAGTTTCACAGTGCGATCATAGGAGCCACTGAGGAGCTTGGTGTCGTTCACGCAGAAGTGGCAGGAACTCACAACATGGTCATGCCCGCTCAGAATTTTAAATGGGATCTGAAAAAAAGGATAGACCACATAAGTTTAAGAAGGTTGTAGGAGCTGAGTTCAGTGGTACATGCCTGTAATTACAGTGGCTCAGGAGGCTGAGGCAGAATGATCGAAAGTTTAAAGCCAACCTCAGCAACTTAACAAGGCCCTAAGCACCTTAGTGAGAACTTGTCTCAAAAAATAAAAACAGCTGAGGATGTGGCTCAGTGATAAAGCACCCCTGGGTTCGATCCCTAGTACCATAAAAAAAAAAAAAAAAAGTTACAGGATACAAGGTCAATATATAAAAAACAATTATATTTCTAACCACAATACATGAGCAAAATAAAACATTCCAAACAAAAAACATTTGTAAAATCATCAAAAAGAATATATAAGAATTGACTGAACAAAGAAAATATAAAACCTACACTCTGAAAAAAAGATATTATTGAAAGAATTTAAAGACGATCAAAATAAATGGAAAGACACACCATGTTCATAGATGGGCAGATATGATGTTTTTAATATGACAATATTCTCCAAAATGATTCAACACCATCCAAATTCTAAGCTGACTTATTTGTAGAAATTGCTAAGCTGATTCTAAAACTTTTATAGAAATTCAGGAGAACCCAAATAACCAAGACAATCTTAAGAATAAAGGTAAAGAAGGGCTGGGGATATAGCTCAGTTGGTAGAGTACTTACCTCGTATGCACAAGGCCCTGGCTTCAATGCCCAGCACCACAAAAATAAATAAATAAATGTAGAGGACTAGAGGACTCACATTTTCTAATTTCAAAACTTACTACCAAGCAACTGACCAAGACAGCATAACAATGGCATAAATACAGAACTACAAATAAATGAAATATAACTGAGAATCCAGAAAGAAACATTTAATTTTTATCTACAAATAAATGAAATATAACTGAGAATCCAGAAAGAAACATTTAATTTTTATAAGGGTGTCAAGACAATTAAAAAGAGACAATAGCCTTTTTTAGCAGTTTTTGCTGAGACAAATGGCAAGAGAACAGGGTTGGACCTTTACCTCACACCATCTATTAAAACAATCTCAAAGTGAATCAAAGACTCAAATGTAAGAGTTAAAACTATGACTCTTACAAGAAAACAAGTGTAAATGATTTTTGCATTAGGCATAGCGTCTTAGATATGACACCAAAACACAAGCAATAACAACAAAAATAACAGGGTGGACATTAGCAAAATGAAAAAAAAATTGTGCTTTCAAGCACAATTTCAAAGAGAACTTTCACTTCAGTAGTACATATAATAAAATTGGAAGAATATAGAAGTTAGCATGGTACCTGCACAAGGATGACATGCAAATTCATGAAGCATTCTGTATTTTTAATGATCAAATCTTTGTACAATATATTTAATATGACAATATTCTCCAAAGTGATTCTAAATTCTACTTTTCTACTGACATTTCTAATTCTAGTGTAAATATTTATCAATAAAGAATTAGTTTTTTTAAAAGCATACCATCAAAAAAGTGAAAAAAAATCACATAATGGGAATTTTTTAGTTTTATTTTTTGGTACTAGGGATTGAATCCAGAGGCACTCTCCCATTGAATTGTATCTCCAGCTCTTTTATTTTTTGAGACAAGATGTCACTTAGTTGTTCTGTTTGGCTGTGAATTTTCGATCTTTCTGCCTCAGTCTCCTAAGTTGCTGGGATTACAGGAATGTGCTACCATAATTGGGAATCATTTTTAATAATATATATAATAGGGGACTTGTATCTGGAAAAAAATAAATATTTATTATTATTATTATTATTATTATTATTATTATTATTATTATTATTTTGTGGTGCTGGGGATTGAACTCAGGGCCTTATACATGCAAGGCAAGCACTCTACCAACTGAGCTATACCCACAGCCCTGGAATATATTAAGAACTCTTACAACTCATCAATAAAAAGACAAATACCACAAAAAAAAAGTAGGCAAAAGAGCCAGGGATGTAACTCAGTGATACAAGATTTTCCTAGCATGAATGATACTCTGGGTTCAATGCCCAGAACAGAAGAAAAAAAAATTGCAAAAGATCTGAACAGACATTTCTCCAAAGACATGCCAATAGTTGATAGTATATGAAGAGACTCTCAACATCATTAGCCATTAGGAAATGAAAATGAAAGCCATAGTGTGATACCATGTCACACTAATTAAGGTAGCTGTTGGCCAGGGATTTGGAAAAATGGAAACTCACATTGCTGGCAGGAACACAAAGTGGTACAGCTATTTTGGAAAATAATTTTGCAGTTTTTCAGAAAGTGAAATTTGTGAATTAAAATATGACCTAGCAATTTCACACCTAGGTGGAGACCCCATAGAAATGAAAATATCCACACAAAAAAATGTGTGTGCCAAAAATATTCATGGCAGCATTATTAATGCATTAAGTGGGAACAACCCAGATATCCAGCAAGTGATGAATGAATAAATAAAATTTCACAGCCAATATTATAGTTTGGATGTGAGTTGTCCCCAGAAGCTCACGTGGGAGACAATGCAAGAAGCTTTGGAGGAGAAATGATTGAGTCACAGCCTTAACTATGACAGTGAATTAATCCCTGGTGGGATTAACTGAGTGGTAACTGAAGACAGGTGGGGTGTGGCTGAAGGAAGTGGTTCATTCAGCCTATGGTTATGAGTTATATATTTTATATCTGGAGAGTGGAGTCTCTCTCTGCTTTCTGATCACCATGTGAGCTGCTTCCCCCTGCCATACTCTTCCACCATGATATTCAGCCTCTCCTTGAACCTGGGGGAATGGACTTTGGCTGTCTATGGACTGAGACCTCTGCAACCATGAGCCCTCAAACTTTTCCTCCTCTACAGTTGTACTGGTCGGGTCTTTCAGTCACAGCAGTGAAAAAGCTGACTAAAACAGCCATACAATGGAATATTATTTGGCAAAAAAAAATAAATAAGTACAGATGCATGCTACAATGTGGATGAACCACTAAAAATTTAGGCTAAGGAAAAGAATAATAATAAAAAATATTAAAAAATAAAAGAATAATAATCTTTTATTCATAAAAGACCACCTGTCACTTGATTCTCTTACTATGAGAGGTCTAGGATAGGTGAATCTATAAAGACGAAAAATAGATTGGTGGTTGCCATAGCTTGGGAGGATGAGCTGTGGTAAAAGGGAGTGACTGATAGCTGGTACAGGGTTTCTTGGAGAGAGATGGAAACATTTTAGAATTGTTCGTGGTAATGGCTGGTGTGAAGAAAGATAGAACAATGAGATGAGGGGTTTGGGCTCCGCTTCAGGAAAGCAGACATGCTCAGACTAAGTCCGAGGAAGCGTAGGGCGTGGGTGGCACGCAGGGTTGCGGGTGACTCCGCGGCGTGCGGAGAACAGCAGGACTGTGGAGATGCGGAGGACTAGAAGATACCCGCCTTCAGAAGGTATGGGAACACAGGGATAAGGGAACTCATGGGATCCGCCACCAGAGGGCATAAGCAAACCGTGGGAGGTGGCGGACGAGAGTCCTCTCCGCACAAGAATCCTGGTTTCCCCAGTAAGCTGTGGCCCGGGAATCCCAGGGACACCCAGCATCTCCACCAGTTGGCCCTGCCACAGCAGTTTCTGAGCTTTTCCCCTCCAGGGCTGCTGCTGACAGGCAGAGGACAGTGGCTGGAGAAACCAGGTGGGTCACCCATAAGTCACTTGCTGGCCTGCGCGCCCTCCCTACCCATGGGGGCCTGGTCACTGCCCCTCACCCCAGGGGTGGTTCTGACCTTGGAGAGGGGCTGGTGGTCGCCCCAGAACCTTTCCTCTGACATTATCTCCTGTTTCACAGGCTTCTGCGGAGCCTCCTTGTCCAAGGCCAGGGGATCGAGAGAGGCCAGCAGCCGGCTGTGGTATATATCCGGGATGGACAGCTTGAAACGGCGCTTGGCTCTCGCCACATAAGTAGCCCCAGGCATCTTGAGAGGCCAGTGCATTCCCGGAGGAACCGACCTCTTCCAGTCCTTGCTTATGGGTTTTGGGGAACCTGGCCTCCTGGAAGCCATCTCTGGACCCAACCCGCTGGTGGCCACCCATAGGCCTGGCCAGAACGGTAGCAACACGCGCGACTCAGGAGGCCGTTCGACTCACGAGCTACGCTGCTAGCCGCCTACTCACCTGCAGAGTGAAAACGGTTCCTCCCACCGCACAACACTGCTACCCCTAGAAAAATGGAGTCAGGCTCTGGGCATAAGAGGAAGGGGACAGAGCATGCAAATTTAATAACCAATCTTTGTGCCCTCATTTTAGTGACACCAACTCTAGCTCCCTGTCACAGAGGGATTTCTGTGTCCTTTGCATGCATAGGAGCTCCTGGGCTCATCCACTTCATGTCTGTCAGTTGACAGAGAAATGATCAATGAGTTATGGAATGGCCCCTGGACAGAATGCATGCAGCTGTTAGGGGAGGGTTCATACAGTTTATAAGACTTAAGGGAAAGATCTGTCACAAGGTCAAAGGGAAATGCTGCCTGTAGTCAGATAATAGTTGCCTCATGGCTAAAAAAGACTGGATGGAATTAGTCCAAAATATTGAAGGCTGTTACCTCTGGGTGGTAAAACTAGAACTGATTTTTTCCCCCTTCTTTCTCCTTTTATGGTTGTTCTGATTTATGAGGTTAATTTCATAATGTAAAAACCTCTGCATTTGGCTTTTTCTCCACCCTGCTCCTACCATGCTAGGGCTGGAACCCAGGGACACTTTTATGTTAGGCAAGCACTGAACCACTGAGCTGCACTTTGCTTTCTGAAAAGGTTTCTCGTGGGTACACATGAGGTGGCCTCAGAGCAGGGACCCAAGGGCTACCAGGGCAAGGACCTGGAGCAGGCATGACTCAGGCTGTATGGGTGCACATCCTCCCATTCTGACTCCTTGCCTATCTTGAACACTTTAGTGACACCAACTCTGAGAAGATAAGGGCCCCAGCCAGGACCCTGGCTCTGTGCTGCTCCCCTTCCAAAGAACCACCCCCCACACACCCACATCCTTCAGTATGTCCAAACTGACCTTACAGTGCTCAATTCTCTTCATAACAAAACTATGAGAAAGTCTTCATTTTTAATTTCTTTTTTAAAATTCCAGGAAATTAAAAACCCAAGAAGAAAATAGAAAAATGCCACTTTAATTAAACTGTTCAGTCTGAATTTTTCCCTCTGACACTAACTGAAGTTAAAAATAGAAATCAATTTCTACAACCTTTCAAGGCAGACTTTGAAATGGCAAGGTTTTAAAAATTATTTTACAGCAGGAATTTACATATAAATACAATCTGTACAATACATTAACTGAACAGTCAAAGAGTTTCCTTCATGGAGGAGATCTGATACTGGGACAGGCCAGGGCAGAATTCAATTACTGCCTTCTTAATGGGAGACATTTCAGTCTGAAAAGAAAACAGAAAAGAGAGAGAAGGTAAGTTAGAAATAAACTGAAAAAATGAAACAGCTCTGTGAGGGCTGAGAATTCCACACCTCACAGTGGAATGTCTCCACATAGAAAGCACAGGATGACCATTATAATGAAGCATAGCTTATTCTTATCTTAAACTGCTTCTTCTGTTACCCCCCAAATGTACAGAGACTCACTAACTCACATCTCACATTAGGACCTGTTTCTAAGAGCAACCTCTAATCCTGGTTTCACTTGCCACTTCAGCCATTGTATGGCCTTTAGAGAAGGAACTAAAGTATGTTTGCTTCAGGGGCAAAAGCTCCAAAATCTTCAGTCTTAAATCTCAATTTCATATATATAAAAATGTTTATGGCAACTCAGAGTAGGGCTGAGTCATACTGGTTCTAGGCCCCTGCTCTATGTAGAAAATCAAATGTCAGCTAAGTACAGTGATGCATGCCTGTAAACCCAGCAACTCAGGAGGCTAAGGAAGGAGGATCACAAGTTTGAAACCAGCCTCCACAACTTACTGAGACCCTGTCTTGAAATAAAAATAAAAAAGAAGGAGGTGAAGTTCAGGGTAGAGAATCCCCAGTACTAAAAGAAGGAAGGATAAAAGGAAAGGAGCTAAAATAAATCTTTTCTCTTTATAAGCTGATTATCTCAAGTATATGTTATAGTGATAGAAAGTTAACATATGTGTACATTTAGAAAAATCCAAAGACCTGAAGATGACTTTTTAACATCAATAGTACTTAACACATAGACATTGTTCTTCAGGTTTTGGTCTCAATATAGTAAAAGTTGTAGATGTTACTCAGCACATAGCTACTTGCCTATGTTTTCTGGCCCAGTCTACCACATGATCCTAATGGGCACTGAAGGGCTTCCATTTGTGCCCCTTCTATATGCAGGTAAAGTTCTGTAGGAATGATGTGCCAGATGACCAACATTGATCAACAGTGATATCAGGTATGGGTGAGATTATGTGGGCACATGACTTAACCTCCATGCTTGGCTCTCCCCATCTAAAGATGGGGTGACACAAAGTAGGGTGAAGATGAAATGAACTGATACCCAGGTGTGCTTCCTGGTACCTTCTTCCCTGTCAGTACTCACATAAAGGAGGAAAGGGAAACATGAATTGGCACAGCTACTTCAGAAGGCTTTGGATTCAATTTAAATGTTCACATCCTTTGTATTTTTGAACCATGATAATATATTGTCCTTCCAAAAGAAATAAATGAGGCCAGGCATAGTGGCACACACCTGTTATCCCAGTAGCTTGGGAGGCTGAGGTAAGAGGATCATGAGTTCAAAGTCAGGTTCAGCAAAGCGAGGTGCTAAGCAACTCAGAGAGACCCTGTCTCTAAATAAAATACAAAACAGGGTTGAGGATGTGGCTCAGTGATTGAGTGCCCCTGAGTTCAATCCCTTGTAAACCACCCCCCCCCCCCCCCCCAAAAGACAAAAAAATGAAAAAATGAAAAAAAAATGGC
>NW_026000205.1:13297768-13330678 GCF_001458135.2 Marmota marmota marmota
CCCCGCAAAAAAAAGAAAGAAATGAAAAAAAAAAAAAAAAGGCCTGGGGATATAGTTCAGTGGTAGAGCACTTGCTCAATGTGTACAAGGCCCTGAGTTCAACTTTAGCAACACACACACACACACACACAGAACAAAAAGGTGGAACCTGCCTTTCCAGATAGCAATACTATAAGATCATAGTTATTTAAAAAGGCATAAATACAAAACAATTAAGAAATCTAAGCAGAAAATCCCTATGGGCACAGGGATTTACAAAAGGATCACTGATCTTAATGAGATAGAATTTTGGGTAGGGCTGAGGTGATCAGGGTTCACCTGGCTATTCCCCCCTTTATCCAGGGCCCATCGCTGGGCTGTGCTTCCCAGTGCTGGAGTGGCCAGGTGGGCCAGGCAGCTATTCTGGCCATGGGCTACAGATGGAAGTAAAATGTAGACTTTGAGGCAGGATCATAACAATTTCAGTGCCTTCCTCCAACCTGTCCCCCTCCTCTGAAGACCACATGGGCTGAAGAAGGAACAAGCTGGAATCTGGAGCAGCTTCCTCAATTGCCTTCATGCTTCACTATAGTAAGTCACTGGGACTTGGGGGTTGTTTTCAACTGAAGTTAGGTTACTCTGCTATGACTGTGTATTCATTTTGGAAAAAAATAGGTAGTATGCCTTTCTTATTCTGTTCACACACACATGCAAAAAAATTCAAATAGATCAAAAACAAAACTACAAAAGCTTTCAAGTAGGGTTGAGGAAGTAGCTCAGTGGTAGGGCACTTGCCTGGCATAAGCAAGGCCCTGAATTCAATCCCCAGCACTATTTTTAAAAAAAAAAAAAAGCATCAGGGTAGTGTGTATATGGCAGTGGGGTTACATGTGTGGGTATAAACTTTTTTTTTCTGTTCTTTGGTACTGGAGAAAGAAAGCTTCTTACCCCTGAGATACATCCTCAGTCCTTTTTATTCATTTTGAGACAGGATCTCACTAAGTTGCTGATGCTATCCTTGAACTTGCAATCCATCTGCCTCAGCCTCCTGAGTCACTTGGATTACAGGCATGTATCGATGTACCCAGCTAGTGTATGTGCAAATTATATTTAATATACACACCTTGAGTTAAGGAAGGTCTTTTTAAAAAGATGATGTTGTAAAACAACAAAAACTGGTAAAAAACCAAGTAGTCCCAAAAGTAAAACTTCTGTACAACAAACTTAAAAGTAACATGTAATACACTAAAATACAAAGACTTAATATACAAAAATATTTTTTATTTTCTAAAAATCAGCAAAACAGTACTGGCAATGAAACAATCCAACAGAAAACAAATGATGAACAAAGGACATGAACAAGCTATTTATAAAAGAAAAAAAAAAAAACAGCAAAAGCTGAGAAACATGAAAACATGCTCAACCTTGATAAATGAGGAAATGCAAATTAAAATGAGAGATCATTTTTTACCCATCATACTGGCAAACATTTTTGTAACACTGGTAATTTTTGTAATCAATGTAGTAATCAAGTACTTTATTTAAATGAACATAGCCATTTTGGAAAGTACTTTGGCAGTATTTATTCATTATAAAGGTTCATACCCTACAAACCTATGTTATAAATATAAAATTATATTTATATTAAAAATGTGCACAGGGCTGGGGCTGCAGCTCAGCAGTAGAGCACTCGCCTAGCACATGCGAGGCCCTGGGTTTGATCCTCAGAACCATATAAAAGTAAATAAATAAAGGTATTGTGTCCAACTACAACTAAAAAATAAATATTTTTTTTTAAATGTGCACAAAAAAATGTGTGAGTGTGGGCTGGGGCTGTAGCTCTGTGGTAGAGTGCTTGCCTATCATGTATGAGGCACTGGATGGTTTGATCCACAGCAATATATATATATATGTGTGTGTGTGTGTGTATAAATAAAATATTGTGTCCATCTACAACTAAAAATATTTTTTTAAATATGTGAGTGTGACAACACACACAAAAATTGTGTGAGTGTTTATGTTGTATGGTTGCATAGAAATGTCTTGAAGGTTCACATGAAACTAAGGATAGAGGTTACTATAGAGAAGGAGAGGTTTGGGGAATTGGTCAAGGACCCCCTTGAGTTTTATCTGTGAGGTCTGAATTTGCATATTAATAATATATTCACTTATTACTTATGGAATTAAATATTAAAACTTGTTAAAAAGCCTAGTGAATATACAAATTTCCCATTTCTGGTATTTGCTTCTAAGCAAACACATCAATTATTAAGTAAAGATCAACTGTTGCCCACAGCCTACCGTCTCAGCAGCTCCTGGGGTGACAGGTCAGCGGTCCCTTCTTCATCACTCTGGCTGTCACTGCTGTCAGTACTCTCAGAACTGCTACTTTTCTCTGATTTTTTATTCTTTTGCTTACTTTTGTGTTTGTGCTTCTTGTGTTTCTTTTTCTGGAAAAAAAAAAAGAAAGAAAAAAAAATGGGGAGAATGGAGGAGAAAGGGGAAAATATGTTTTTCTCCTTAATTTGGTGCGATGAAAAGCTAATTCATTGGGTGGGGGTGAAGCTCACACTTGGGAGAACACTTGACTAGCATGAGTGAGGACGTGGGCTTGATCCCTAGAGCCACCAGAAAAAAAGGCTAAATAACCCAGGCATTTGGTTGTTTGCTGGAATCAGTTAAAAACAAACAAAATCAAAACCCCTCATTTAGAGATTCAGAGTGAGCTTTGACCAAACACAGGCAGACAGAGCAGATAGCTGTGCATACTATCAACTATGCACACTGAAACGGCCAATCCTCTAATAACTGACACAGCAGAATCCAGCAGATAGGGCAGGACCCCCTCTTGAAACTTAGCTCCAATCTTATTTGTGGTGACCTGCACCACCTCCCATGCACTTGACTGGTTCATTTTGTCATATGAAATGACAATGAGAAACTATACAATAGAACAGCAAGCAGCCGGGAAAAGTGCAGAGAAGAAACTGGCAGATCAATGAACAGCAGGGCACTGATATTTAACAAATAGGATTTGGTTTTCAAATCTGTCAGCACAGGTGTTTTTTTTTTCTCTAATTGAGAACTTCAGTCATCCTCCATGCTCAGGAATCCCTTCCTCTGGTAGCCAGTAATGGAGCCGTTTCTAATGTGTTCAACTTCTGGGCCAGACCACACTGGCTACATAACTATATAATATCAACTTAGTTAAAAGGCTTAAAGAAGACATGGATATTAGACTAAGAGATGTCAGCAATAAAAGTACATGCTGCTGGAAATCAACTCAGGAGTTTCTGCAGGCTAGGCAAGTACTCCACCACTACCTTACACTCCCAGTCCTTTTTATATTTTTATTTTGTGATGGGGTCTCACTAAGTTGCCCAGGCTGGCCTGTAACTTGTGAGCCTCCTGCCTGGGCCTCCCAAGTAGCTGAGATTATAGGTGTGCACTACCACACTTGGATGCACCACTATTCTATCTATTCAAGCTTTCTTCACTTCAAATGGCAAAGTTACCAATTAAAATCATGATTTTTAATAATGTCAAAGTTGGGCTGGAGATGTAGCTCAGTTGCAGAGCACTGGCTAAGCATTCATGAGGTCCTGGGTTTAATCCCCAGTATCAAATAATAATAATAACAATGACAATGACAAAAATAGCTGAGGCTAAGGGTATAGCTCAGTGTAGAGTACCCCTGAGTTCAATCCCCAGTACCAATTAAAAAAAATTAAAACTGAATAAATTAAAATATGCTGCTCTTAAAGAAAAACAAAATTGTGAAAAGCTGAAAGTTTGCATTGAATGCCAACATTATTGTGAAGATGTAGAGAGACCTGTGTCCCCTATCTTGGCCAAGGAATATGCTCCTTGACTGGCTTTATATGGCATTCCAGAGGTTTCCCTGGACACTAGAAGCAGCAATGGGAGACCCAACACCAACCCTGAGGCACCCAGAAGTATTCACCTTCTCTTTCTTTCGTCTGTGCTCTTTCTTAGTCTTGTGTTTTTCTTTGTTCTTTTTATGTTTCTCCTTTTGAGGTGTCTCAAGTTTCTGACGAGCATCTGAAACACAAATGTAATAAATGTGACTGGGAGAAAATTTAAAAAGTAAGTTCCTATATCCCTGAATTAGGTGTAGACAAAATGTTTAACACTGAAGCAGAACTATTTTTGATCCCTTTATGCCTCTCTGATAAAGAAACAGATCAGTACAACAGACTACAGTGCTATGTTCAGGAAGCTGCCAGAAACCTCAATATAAGACCTGTGCATTCCAATCAGTACCCTGCCATTGCCTTGTCTGCCAGGGGAACCTCAGATGAAGATAAAGCCAGACCAGAATGCCCAGAGTCTGTAAGCTTTTAACATCCTCAGGTGAGCTCAGAGGCAGACAGAGCTGAATCTTGGCTCTGCCGCCAGCTCTCCAAGTCTCCATCCCCTCATCTATCAAATGGGGATAGTAAGAGTCCCTATGTTCTTAGGAACACAGGGAGAATGAGATAGGACCTAGCACATGAATCCATAGTCCAGAATCTGGTACATAAATGTCGGCTCTTCATATTCATTCTCTCTTTACAAAAATTTTCCAAGAATTTATCTTAGAAGCGGAAGGGAGATCAGTGGAGTAAAAGTGAAAGAACAAAGAGGAGAGAAAAGGGGAGGAAAAAAGGAAGAACTGGGAAATTAAGTTGACCAATTATGCTATGTGCATGTATGAATATATCATAATGCATTCCAATTTTATATATAACTATAATGTACCAATTAAAAATAAATAAATAAATGAAAGACCAATTGAGTAGCAGAATGGGGGAAGGGGGAAGGAGAAGGTGAGGAAAGGGGAAGTACTGGAGTATAAGAAAAAAATAAAATACTAGCATTAAAATAACAATGTAGGCGGGGCTGGGGCTCAGGGGTACAGCAGTTGCCTAGCATGTGTGAGGCATGGGTTCAATTCTCAGCGAAAGAAAGAAAGAAAGAGAGAAAGAAAGAAAGAAAGAAAGAAAGGTCCATTGACAATTTAAAAAATTTTAAAAATCATAATATGTAGAATCATTAAAGCCAACTAAAAAATGGTGGGCACTATGGTGCACACCTGTAAACCCAGCAACTCAGGAGGCTGAGACAGGAGGATTCCAGCCTCAACAATTCAATAAGGCTGCAGATGTAGCTCAGTGGTAAAGCACCCCTGGGTTCAATCTCCAATAACAACAACAAAAAAACCCCACTAAAGATGGCCACATGCAGTAATTCACAATTGTAATCCCAGGACTTGGGAGGCTGGAAGATCACAAGTATGAGGCCTGCCAGGGCAACTTAGTGAGACCCTATCTCAAAATTTTAAAAAAGGGCACGGGTGTGGCTCAGTGGTAGAGCACCATGTGGCTCAGTGGTAGAGACTAGGGGTTCAATCCTTAGTCCCACAAAAAATAAATAAGAATAAAACAATAAAGAAGTTACGTGGGCCTAGATTTTCCACCTCCAGCCCAAAACATTTTCATTGATTGTTAATTTGCACGTAACCAAACCAACAAAAATTCACAATAGTAGAAGCAGGGCAAGTCATTAAATCAACTTTTTCCACCTACAGAAAAGTTTCAAGATGTTTCAAGAGTGTGAATATTTTCTAAACCCAGTTAACAAGTGCCTATAATTTTCTAAACTTACAGTTAGTCAAAGATTTCAAGCCGGGTACGGTGGCACACTCCTGTAATCCCAGTGGCTAGAGAGGCTAGAGAGGATGGACAATATTTAACTTCAGAAAGAACTAGTTTTATTTGCTACATTAGCTAAAATATAATTTTTTTTTTTTTTTTTTGTACAGAGGATTGAACCCAGGGGTGCTTTGCCACTGAGCTATATTCTCAGCCCTTTTTATTTTTTTTTCATTTTGAGACAGAGTCTTGCTAAATTGCTGAGCATCATGAGTTCAAAGCCAGCCTCAGCAAAAGTGAGGCACTAAGCAACTCAGTGAGACCCTATCTCTAAATACAATACAAAATAGGGCTGGAAGTGAGGCTCAGTGGTTGAATGCTCCTGAGTTCAATCCCCAGTAAACCTCCCCCACCAGAAAAATAGATTTCTAAATTTGACTTCACCATTTTTCTTTAATGCTAGTTTTTAGAAAATCATGTCCCCTAAATAACCCATATACCAATTGTTATTAACTATTTTGTGGGTATTAAGGACATTCTGAGAAAGGGTATAAATAAGTTAGTTGTCAAATGTTGATAGCAATTATTTATTTATTTATTTATTTATTTGTTTGTTTTTATACTCTGTTGCTGAGGCCACTCCAGGTGCAGATTTTTTTTTTTTTTAAATGTGGTGCTGGGGATTAGAACCCAGGGCCTTAGTGTATGCTAGGCAAGCACTCTACCAACTGAGTTATATCCCCAGCCCCTGACACCAATTTTAAACTAAAGATCAGAACAACAAAAGCAAATGAGAAAACCAATTTACTACAATTTTTCCAAGTTTCATATTTCTTTTCTCTGTTTTCTAAAATCTCTTTAGAAGCTAGTTAATTAACCAAATCAATATTTACATGTGGATATTACAGGCAACTATAATATAGATCATAGAATTATATGCTATTTATATATCTGGGTCATGTTATCAGATGTTTGTTATTCCAGACTTCAAAGAGATGATAAAAATCTAGTCTAAACATTTTAACATGAGATGTCAATTTAAGATGGCACTGCACAGATATTGGGAGAGATGGATGGACAGTAATTAACTTCTGAAAGAACTAATTTTATTTGCTACTTAACCAAAGTATAATGTTTTGGTTTTTTTTTTTGTACAGAGGTTTGAACCCAAGGGTGCTTTGCCACTGAGCTA
Source organism: Marmota marmota marmota (assembly GCF_001458135.2). NCBI lineage: Eukaryota > Metazoa > Chordata > Mammalia > Rodentia > Sciuridae > Marmota > Marmota marmota. The sequence continues at coordinate 13,304,594 of NW_026000205.1, forward strand.
TATCCCCACCCTTTTTATTTTATTTTATTTTGAGACAGGGTCTTGCTAAATTGCTGAGGCTGATCTCAAATTTGCAATCCTCCTACCTCAGCCTCCCAAGCTACTGGGATTACAGATGTACACTGGAATGCCAAGCATAAATGAATTTTAAAATACTCTTCTCCACATAATTCCTTCCCATCTTAGAGTGCTAGAACTTTCCTTTTTTATTTCTATAAGTGATAAAATTTAAGATGGTTAGGCTTCTACTATAAACATCTGAAAGTTAAAAAAGAAAAAAAGTTTTAAAGTTCTCTGAAACTGTAAAGCAACAGCTATTACTCAGGCTCTTGGTAGAAACAATGGGTTTCAAAATGTGGTTGAAAACAGAAACCGATAAAAGCTTGTACATTTGTTGGGCCTCAAGTTAGATTAGATATGCTGATATAATAATGCTGTTAAAGTTGTCACATCTCAGGGAAGACACATGCTAATGCGAGCAGATGAACCAAGGAACTCTGGACTCACTGGGGCAGAAGACAGGAGGCAGCCGCGGGCCAAACTCTTCTCTTTCATCTATCTCCATCTTTTGTATAGGGAAGGGTGTGGGCTCGGGAAGGACCGGTTCACTAGCTGAAAAACACCAGCATGTTAATTTCATTAATTTTCCCAGTATTAATGTGTTTGAGTGTTTAATTGATGTCTTTTGCCACTAAATGATTTTTCAATAATCCTGGCACTACCTCATCAACCAGGCTGAAAAAAGACTATCTTTTTAAATAAGAAATTTATTATCTTTTAAATACTTCTCAACTAGGATAAGTTGGAAAATCAATATTATTAAACACAGCTATTCTAAAAATATGTTAGCTATTTATACCAGATAGAAAAAAGAATAGAATTATAAGGCTGGGGATATTGCTCAGAGGTAAAGCACTGGCCTACCATATATGAGGCTCTGGGTTCTATCCCAGAACCAAAAAAAAAAGAAAGAAATCATTGATTGCTAATCACCCTGGTTAAGCCCATTAAGTCCGAAGTGTTCAATTCTGCAAATATGTTAATGAAACTGACACAGCTACATTAAAATAGATTGAAAATCATAATCTAAGGATTATATTATTTGTTATCATTAATGATATTAATGATATCATTAATAATGTTAATAATATTAATGAACACATCACTAATCATTCATCTATTACTTTTCTCAAAAAGAACAGAACTGTAAAAAACCTAAATATTTATTTCAAAATTACCAAAAGTGGTATATTTCTTGCTCAATTTAAGGTTTTTAGGCATTTCATAAGTAGGACAATGGAACATAATGGGTTAAATTATAGACTAAACACCACCATTTCCTCCTTTATTTCCCATGTGTGAGACATGGAAGTACCATGTGCCAAAGATAAGGTTTCCCCCAAGTCAGTCTGTTGGGAACTTCTAAAGTTGACCTCCTCAGTACCCTCCTGGTCATCCTCACTGTCGCCTTGTTCATCCTCGGAGGATGAGGACTTTTCATCTGAGGAGCTGGCAAAGATGGCCTTGAATAAGTCCATGGATGGGCGGCTACTTTCTCCCTCGGTTGGTGGTGAATCCACACCTTTGTTTACCATCTGTATTAATAGTGAAATAAGAGTCAGAAATAAAGAAGCAGGGCGAAGGGAGCCAAACATTCTAGAAAACATTCAAAGACACGTGCATGCACACATATTTACATTTATGCTTGTGTACATGGGTATCCATAGCCACACGCAGCCTAAATTAAACAATGACATTCACAGAGCATTTATTTTTGTGGTATTTCTCTACGGTGTGCTAATTAAGCAGAAGCAGCTGAAACCTCTCATGGAGACTAGTCATTAAACAGAATTGCAGAGGACTCACAAAAATAAAGTTGAGCAAAATGCCTCTGTTCTACTTTCAAGGGCCTGTCCTAGCCTCCAGGGTCCAATATAAAAGTAATGCAAAGTGTCTGCTGTAGGAAATACTGAAGAGAAAACTAGGGGCCCTCCACACAAGAGAGAGGGAACCAGGAACACAGCAATAAAATAATAAGGGAAATTCCCTTTGCAATTACACCCTGTTCTTCCTAAAATAGCCCAGGTGATGGACATTCATACTAACCAAAAAGAAAAAATAAAAAAAATGGGGAGGGGCAGTAATTTTATACAAACCTAGGTCAGCAAACAAGGAACAAAGGTATAAAGACACGTCCACCACTCAGACAGTTTATCACTTGCCACAGAACTGGGGTGATCTAAGTAAGAAAGGAAGGAAAGAGAATAGGAACCACCTACAGAATGCATTTCATCCTTCTGTGTTACCACTGAAAATCTCAAGTCAGAGATAAGAAAGATTGTCAAAGATGCACTCATGGTTTGTGCCAGGGGTGGGTCTACACTCGACTACCAGTTCTTCTCTCTCTTGGTCAGTGGCCATTCTCCATACCACATCGCTTCTTTTTTTGGGGGAAGGGGGGCGTAACCAAGGATTGAACTCAGGGGCACTCAGCCACTGAGCCACATCCCCAGCCCTATTTTGTATTTTATTTAGAGACAGGGTCTCATCGAGTTACTTAGCACCTTGTTTTTGCTGAAGCTGGCTTTGAACTTACAATCCTCCTGCGTCAGCCTCCCCAGCTGCTGGGATTATAGGCATTTGTCACCGCACCCAGCTTTCATGCTACACCACTTCTAACTGCTAGAGCAGAGTCACAAATACCCACATGAGAAAAAATGGTGCAAGACAGTGGAATTTAGCTAGGCACAGTGGCACATGCCTGTAAATCCCAGCCACTCATGAGGTAGGAGGATTCTGAGTTCAAGGCCAGCCTCTACAACTCAGGGAGGCCCTAAGCAACTTAGCAAGATCTTGCCTCAAAATAGAAAATAAAAAGGGATGGAGATGTGGCTCAGTGGCATATTGGGTTAAATCCCTAGTACAAAAAAAAAAAAAAAAAATTAAGACAGACAGAAAAAGCAATGATAAAAGAAAGTCAGGCATGTGCTCAGATCTTGATTTCTAAATATTATTCCCCACTAAAAATATCCAGAGCATATTCGTGTAAGGACCAATTCTAAAGCTGGGACTGGGAAAAGACAAGATGAGTCCACAGTCACCTCCTGTGCCTGGAAGGCAAAATGATGCTCAGAGAATAGGAGGGACATATCAAAAAAACAGCATAATGGATCTTTATTACTTATTAGCCATAAGGTCATATGGCTAATAAGTAATAAAGTAAGAACCAAGACTTTTTCAGGCAAAAAAATATAAGTGCTATTTCAACATGATTTATAAGAAAATCTAAAAAGCTAATCCAAAGACCACATCACTACCTGGGCTATTTTAGGAAGAACAGGGTGGAGTTTATACCACTTAAAAATTCAGCAGTAGAGCAAGGCACAGTGGTGCATACCTGTAATCCCAGCTAATGAGAAGGCCAAGGCAGGAGAATACCAAATTCAAGGCCAACCTGGGCAACACAGTGAGACTTTGTCTCAAAAATAAATAAATTTAAAAAATATATAACAGTAAAACACAATGAATGGGTTCCAGATCCGTGGTGGCAGGGGTGGTGGCAGCAGCTGCAGAGCAGATACCTAACTCTAGAGGGAGACACCTCTTTCCCCTGACTATAGGAGCTGTGGTCCCCAGACTGGAGAGAATCCCACTGCTTTTCTCCTTTTCTGCCCTCCTGCTACTTGACTTTAGACACAGATTAAATCAGGAAAAGAAGACCGAGCAAAACAGGGAAATTAAAGGCCCAGTCTTCTGACTAGAGGATGCGAAGGGGGAACCCAGAGAGTCAGAAGGTATCAGGAAGATGGTGACAAGAAGGAACTCCAGAGAGTGATCCTATAAAATGGCATGTGAACTTCTGATTCATCTCTGAGTTGTATAAACATAATCTGACTCTAACCTGCCAACTATGGGTATCAATCACAGAACTGTAGGGATTCATTGATGTGAATAAGGCTCTGAAAACTGAAATGGATCAGAACTATAGCCCACAGAAAATGGGTTGTGCCTTGTAGCTCAAACCTAACCATGTCCACTGTCTGCTACAGCAAAAGAAAAACAAATATCAACATTCTCTTTAGAATTTTAACAAGACCCAGGATCTCATAACAATGTTTAAACTGTCTAGGTTGCATATCAAAATTATTTGACATAAGAACAATCAGGAAAATCTTAATATAAAATATAATAAACAGATATCAATGCTGAAATGATAAAAAGAAAACGTTGGATTTATAGAAGACTTTAAAGCATCACTGTAACCATGCTTCAAGAATACTGGCAAAATTGGGCTGGGGATGTGGCTCAAGTGGTAGCGCGCTCGCCTGGCATGCGTGCGGCCCGGGTTTGATCCTCAGCACCACATACAAACAAAGATGTTGTGTCCGCCGAAAACTAAAATAAATACATAAATATTTAAAAAAAAAAAAAAAAGAATACTGGCAAATAAATGAAAGATAATAAGGGTCTCAGCAGCAAGGCATGGTAATTGGGAGGCTGCGGTAGGAGGATCACAATTCAAAGCCATACTCACCAATTTAGCAAGACCCCGTCTCAAAATAAAAAAATATAAAGGGCTGGGGATAAAGCTCAGTGGGAAAGTGCCCCTAGGTTCAATCCCTAGGACCAAAAATAAAAAGTGGGTGCTGCAGTACAGGTAGAGTACCCCTGGGTTCAATCCCCATTCCCAGGAGATAGATAGATAGATAGATAGATAGATAGATAGATAGATAGATAGATATCAATCACACACACACACACACACACACACACACAAAGGAAAAAGGTAGGGGAGGGGAGGGGAAGGGAGTCTCAGCAAAAAAATAAAAGATATAAAAAAGAACTAAATGGAAATTTTAGAAATATAATATACAATAAGCCAAATGAAAAAAAAAATCATTGCCTGGGCTCAATAGCAGAATGGAAATCACACTGGAAAAAGTCCAAACTTGAAAACAGATCAAAAGAAATTATCTGATTAAAACAAGAGAAAGAAAAAAAGAGACTGACAAAAACAGACAGAAACTTTAGGATAAAATTTTAGGATAATATCAACATATCTATGTTATGTCATCAGAATCTCAGAAGAGGAATGAGAGTGTGAAACAGAAAAAAAAAAAAAAATTGAAAAAAATAATGGCTGAAAATTCCCAAATCTGATGAAAGACAAACTCAGAGTTCAGCAGCTCAGCAAACCCCAAACAAAATAAATTAAAAAAAAAAAAAAAGTACTCTGACATCATAATCAAACAGCTAAAAGGCAAAGCCAAACTAAAAACTTGAAAGCTGCCAGAGGAAAAAAATCACCTGATTACAAACAGAACAAAATTTTGAGTAACTGCAGGTTTCTCATCAGAAACCATGGAGAGTAGAAGGAAGTAGCATAAAATTTTTTATAGGGCTAAGAGAAGGAAATTGCTAACCCAGAATTCTTGGGCCTGGAGAACGTAGCTCAGTGGTAAAGTACGTGCTTAGCATGCTCAAAGCCTTAAAAATTAAAATTAAATAAAAAATTTAAACCCAGAATTCTATACCTAGTGAGAACATCCTTCAGAAAGAAGATGAAATATATAAGACATTCTCATATGAAGAAAACTTAAGGGAATCAGCTATTGGAACTGCTATAACAGAAACACTCAAGGAAGTTCCTCAGAAGAAATGGTAAGAGAGGGACACCTAGAATCTCAGGAATGATGAAACAACAAAATAGTATGAGAAAATAAATAAAGCTATTATCTCCACATCAGTTCTTTTGAAATATGTATAACAATGGAAAGCAAAAATTAAGCCAGAAGCAGTAGTACACAACTAGAGGCTGAGGAGGATCCGGAGTTCAAGGCCAGCCTGGACAACCTAGCGTGACCTTGCCTCAAAATAAAAGTAAAAATGGCTAGGAATATAGCTCAGGGGTACAGCACAAGACCCTGGGTTTAATCCCCAGCACAATAAATAAATTAATTGTACGGCCATACAATGAAATACTATTCTGCAAAACCAAGAAGGATATATGTATTCACAATTATATATACACATATTGATGAATCTCAAAGGTATGAGCTGAGTGAGACACGTCTGATTTTTATACATCATTCTGCAAGTGGCAAAACTATAGAGACAGCACACATCAGTGGTTAAGATGGGGCTGACAGCCTGAGGGAGTTTTTCAGGGTGATAACCACTTGCAGCCTTACTGTAGTGGTGGTTACACAAATCTGCATATGTGCTAAAACTCACTGAACTATATATTCAAAAGAGTCAATTTTGATATAACTTTAAAAAACCAAAAAATTTAAATGAGGTTATTATTAGAAATTAAAACTGAATTTTTTTATTAAGTTCACTTTTTAACTTATTAAGGAAGTCATTTTAAAAACCCCAATGTATATTTTCTCTACCAAAAAGGACACTTATTTAGAAAATCTCATTTTCCAACATAGACATACTGAGTTTTGTTTCAATGGTTGATGCTAAGTGAAAGTCACAGAGAAGTTTATTACCTCTCCTCAAATGATTAAATTTAGGACTGAATTGTTGGACTAAAGAGTAGGCACAGACCAACTACAACCCAGAGGCCAAATTTAATCTACCCCTTGTTTCTATAAGTAAAGCTTTATTGAAACATAGCCATACTGATGTACATAATTGCCTATGACTTCCTTCACACCCAACAGCCAAGTTGAATAGTTGCAATAGAGTCAATTTGGCCCACAAAGCATAAAATATTTAATATTCTGCCCTTACAGAGTCAGTTTGCTGACCCCCTGCTATTGAGTAATGAGAAGAAAACATCACCATGATAAAGCCCAAGGTCATTGTCAGCCAGGCAAAGAGAACTTCCCTGGAAGCCCCAAATACCTTATTTGAGAGTGATTCTGGTACAAGCTCTTTCTCTTTGTTTACTAAGGGACTGGACTCTTGTTTAGGTGGACCAACTTTTGATCTAGCCAAACTTAAAAATTCACTAATGGAATCTTCTTTCTTTTCTTGTTTAGCTGTATCCCACCTGGATGGTTTCTTTGGCTCTGAAAGGAACGACATGGACATAACATTGGAATTAGCAAGAAAAGGGCAAGTTCTTCTTTGATGTTCTTTCATTCAGAAGAATTTCAGTGCACCTACAATGGCCCAGCACAAGGTGCTAGGGATGTGGCAGGAACAGAGATAGCCCTGACCCCAAAGAGTAAATATCTGTCCATTCTAACATGAGCTAACTTATGAATATGAGCAATTCTCTCAGTGGCAGGAGAGTCTGCACCATGTGTACCCTTAGGACTAAACCACCCTTTACCTGTTTTCCCAACTGGTGAAGAGTGGAGACCCTATAGTACACAGACCCCAGGAAACCCTACTCACTGTCAGGACCACAGTGCTGTGGTACTTTTTCACTTGATGGTTGGGTTGTGGGCGAGGAAGATGTCACTGGGAGTGTCAAAAAGTTGAAGACTGAGTATTTGTCACGTTTCACTCTTGGGAGGCCAACTAAAGTTGAACTAGGGAATGAAAAAGAAAAAAGATATAATTTCAATAACAACTGCTAAGATAAAATCCACTTCTTTCTTTTTGAAAATATTTTTTTAGATGTTGATGGACCTTTATTTTATTCATTTATTTATACATAGTGCTGAGAATCAAATCCAGTGCCTCACATGCGAGGCAAGCGCTCTACCACTGAGCCACAACCCCAGCCCCCAAATCCACTTTTTATTAAGTTTTCTGTTGCACATTTTTCACCAGCTCTCCTACTTGACCATAGGGTCCCCTAAGAGTTTTCACTTCTCAAAGCAGTTCACAAATTTTGAATGACTCTTTTTTTTTGGTACTGGGAATTGAACCAGGAGTGCTTGAACCCCTGGGTTTTGGGAATTGAACCCAGGAGAGTCACCACTCCAGCCCTTTTTTATATTTTTTATTTAGAGACAAGGTCTTGCTGACTGCTTAGGGCCTCCCTCAAATGGCTCACTTTATTTATTTATTTATTTATTTATTTTTTAGAGAGAGAGAGAGAGAATTTTATTTATTTTTTAGTTTTTCAGCGGACACAACATCTTTTGTTTTGTATGTGGTGCTGAGGATCAAACCCGGGTCACATGCATGCCAGGCGAGCACGCTACCACTTGAGCCACATCCCCAGCCCAAATGGCTCACTTTAGAGCTCATGAGTTTTTCCTTTTATTATAGTAAGTGCTGGAATTTAATTTTGAAAATGGATTTCCACCAAGGAAAAGTTCCATTGCTAAAAACATATACATTTCCTAACAAGGTCTGGTTTAACTGTATGTGCTTTATGGCAGTGTTTATGATCAAATCTTTTAAGTGTAAATTACCAAAGGAACATTAAAGGGCTGGGGATGTGGCTCAAGTGGTAGTGCGCTCGCCTAGCATGCGTAAGGCACTGGGTTCGATTCTCAGCACCACATAAAAATAAAATAAAGATACTGTGTCCACCTAAAACTAAAAAATAAATATTAAAAAAAGGAGCATTAAAAAGATAGCAAACAAAGGCATTAAATTTTCATAATTAGACATATTCTTGTTTCAAACCTTCAATATGGAATAAAATTTGCTATCTGAATATCTGGTTTTTGGATTTCTTTTTAGCAAAAAATTAATAGAAGTTAACCAAGTCTGCAAAATTTGCAACTACAAAGATTCACAATTTTATCTAGAGAAAGGGAACTTAAAAGGTATATAAGGAGAAAGTGAGCTTTCATATGAGGGACTGGGTTTTGTACTGATATAAAGACAGGTATATCAACTTACTCTGGATAAGGGTCAGGGACGTTAAACCTCTTACACAGAAGTTTGTCAGGGTGCCACTCAAATGTGTCTCTGGTAAGCTTTCCAAACATCTTCATCTTCACAGCTGACTGTTTATCATTGACGTCATTCTGGAAAAAGACATGATTCAGTTTCATCAAGTGGTCACAAAATTGACCTGACTGCTTTTCCATTTTTCAAGCTTAATTCTCTGGCACTTCCATAAAAAAATAAAATAAAATAAATATTCAAGCAATTGTCTAGAATTACAAAAGAGCCCACGCTATAACATGTTTTGCTTATGTACCTTGGATGCTAAAACATAAAATTGTTTCTTATTCTACTGTGCCCTATGTATTTTGATCTTTTCACTGAGGGATTTAAAATGTTTAGCTGTTGTTTTAATTTTAAAATTTACCAGGGACCTGGGGATGTAGTTTAGTGGTACAGCTCATGTGTAGCAGATTGGAGGAGTAGGATAGGGTAGGATGGACATATAGGATAGCATCAAATTCACCCAGTAGGAACATAATAGAGACAGACCTCTTGGTCCCGAGGGACTTCAACTTGATCTGAATCATCTTCCTCCTTTGCATGAGTGAACCTGGAGGACAAGGTTGAATGGGAAGACACGTACAGCTGGGCTGCCCGAGCAAACTCTTCCCGCTCGCGGCCTCGCTCCCACTCGGTCATACTAGGATCCAGGCAACGTTCCAGAGCATCTATGGTACAGGGAACAAGATACTGCTCACTTCTAGGAAAAAGATGGGGCTTAAAGGAGACCAGGTGGTGGGCATCACTGTATTCCTATGTCGTTCACCACAGGAAACGTGTGTTGAGTGATACTTCTCATGTAATTTTGCTCTTTCCTTTAACATGCTGCTTTTATTGAATCCTGTCTATATAGAACAGAGAAAACCATTTGGAAGGTCAGCACTTGATTGAATCTTGAAAAGCAAGGACCTTGCTTGTCATCACTTCCAAACAGTGATTAAGTTCATCGTAATTATATCCCTATGTCTTGGCAGAAAAGCACTTTCTCTAACGTTTTTCTTTAGTTTTATAAACCAACAGTAGGAGGGGCGAAGGTTCTTAGAAGAGAGTAAAGGCACAGTAAAGAGGGCTGGGGTTGTGGCTCAGCAGTAGAGCACTTGCTTAGCATGTGTGAGGCCCTGGGTTCGATCCTCAACACCACATATAAATAAATAAAATAAAAGTATTGTGTCCACCTACAACTAAAAAATAAATAAAATTTAAAAAGAAAAAGAAAGGCACAGTAAAGAGACTTTATATTTCCCAAAGATCTGTTGTTGAAAAACAACCCCTTGAATTTGTTAAGGACCTGTCACAAGAATCACTCTATATAATAGCGGTCCTCTTTCTCATCCTTTCCATGTTTACTTCATAGATCACTATTTCTCTTCATATAATGGTTTAATAACCAACTACCTCTTCAAGTCAAATTTTAGACTGATTCAGGACTGGACAGTTAGGATCTTCAGGTAAAGCAAGAGATGATGTTTTTTCTTGGTGAGAAAAGCCATACTTATAGAAGTCAAGCATTTATAAACAGTAAATTAATTTAATATTAACCATTGCCAAGACATACTTTGATTTAAACAGCTCTTTCAGATCTGAGATACAGAAAAATATAAGCTAATTGTTCTTACTTCATAAGGTCAAGAGCCAGGGCCTAAAACCTCAGACAAGTGAAAATCCTAGCAGAACAGAATACTTTAAATCTTGGAATAGGATGAGAATAGAGAGAATGCTACCAACCCTGGCTGAGGTGTGAGAGTCACAGGCCTAGTACCCACCTTTCTGACCCTTTTTCATATGTTCTAGGAATTCTTCATATCGTTTTTGTTTTTCTGGATCTTTAGCAAAAGGTTTGAAGTTGCTGGCTCTTGTGGCTGTCCCAGCCCCCAAGGCCATGCGCCAAGAGCAGTGTCTGAGGTCTGATGAGGAGGACTGAAGTCTGCTGTTTGCGGCATTCTGGGCCAGACTCCTGGCCTTGAGTTGAGCTGCTTTCAGATCAGCTGCATGCTTCATTTCTTTGATTCTCTCTCTATCTTTTTGGGACAGGAACTCTAACACTGAAGTATCTGAACCTAAAAAAAAATAGTATTAAGTAAAGATGAAAGGTATCTCAGTATATCTACGTATATTTTCAATATTACGAATTTACATAATTGGAGATGAATATTTTATGTTTAGTGTTTCATCTTTATATATATGATATATGAAACACTAAAACATCTTTTAGTGTTTCATATATCCCCATGAACCTGAGGGCCGTAAAATAATGAGACTCATATTTTACAGGTGACAAAAATGGAGGATAATACTTGGATATTTATGTAAGCATAAGGGCATAGTGGTGCATGCCTATAATCCCAACTACTCAGAAGGTTGAGGCAGGAAGATCATGAGTTCAAGGCACCCCAAAAAACACAATGCAACCCCGTCTGCACTGGGATACAGCACAGTGGTAGAGCACTTGCCTAGTATGACTAAGACCCTGGGTTCTACCCCAGCACCATCAAAAACAAACAACAAATAAAACAAAAGTGTTTAAAGCACAGTCCTGCCGGCATAAGCCCTGGTCCACAGCACAGAGCTATCCACAAGCACTCATTCCTGTCACAAATGCTTATTGGGTGCCGATTCCACATCGGGCACTGACCCAAGGTTGAAGGAACTTTGCAGATGAGATCCCTCCTTTCACTAGTGAGGGAAATGGGCAGGAAAAAAGCCAAAGATGAAAAAGACAAGGTGACATAACTGTGAGTGACTTAAGTGAGTAGGCTGGGAATGGAGAGGGAGATGGGGAAGAGAATTAGCTTAAATGATGGTCAGGGAAGGCCCAGAAGGCCTCTTAAAGAGATAATACTTAAGATACATCTCAAGTAAAATATAAAGCGACAAACTTACACAAATATGAGGAAAGAACAAAGGCAGAGGAAATAGCAAACACAGTCCCAGAGTTGGCATCCTGGCTGGAGAGTTCAAGTGCAGAAATGGGGATCATAAAGCTGATTGCAGGGAAGTTAAAAGAAAATAGTATAATATGTGGCTTGAAAAGTAGGCCAGGGCTGGACATGGTGGCATATACCTGTACTCCCAGCAGCTCAGGAGGTTGAGACACATCTTCAAGACCAACCTCAGCAACTTATTGAGGCCTAAGCCACTTAGTGAGACCTTGTCTCAAAATAAAAATAGAAAGGGCTGGGGATGAAGATAAGTGGTAAATTGCCCCTGGTTAAATCCCCAGTACCTCCACACACAACCCCCCCCCCCAAAAAAAAGGTAGGCCAGGGCAGGGCTGGATTGTACAGGGCCTGTGGGAATACTTAAGTATGAGAGGCCCCAGAGAGTTGTAAGGAACTACTGATGTAATGTGGCTCATCAGTTGCTACTGAGGGGAATGCACCAAAAGCGGGAGGAGGGGAAATAAGAAGACCAAAAAGGAGGTTGCTGGCCACAGCCAGGTGAGAGAAGATAGTGGATAGACCTGGGTGGGAGCAACAGAAATGTAGACAAGTGGACAGAGTCCCCATGATTGCTGGAGGAAGAGTTGAAAGAACTTGCCAGGGAAGGAAGGAAAAGAGAAGAACTAAGAATCAGGACTCTCCCATTCTGTTTTGAGTGGTAGCCACTGGGAAAGTTTGGGGAAGAATGCGGGGGATCTAGACATCCATTTTGGTTGATTATATTTGAGATACCATTAGCTCCCAAATGGCAATGTTGTAGAACATAAGCCCCTGAAAGTCCAAGGCCATCTCATGGTGGGTCTTTTTGCTGCACCCTGCAGAGCATTCTCCATGTTTTCCACACTTCTAGGCACACCATTCCTTTTAGGCTTTCAGAAGACAAGCTGAATAACATCCCTAGCTCCAGGGAGAAAAAGCATACTTTCCCAGGCCATGCCGAAAAGGCACACATGTCCCCAGTCTTAACCACATTCCTAAGGTAAGTATCAAAAGCCTGGAAACAGCTGGGCTTAAGATAAAGGCTGATTTTACAACAGAACCCAAACTGAAAGCAGAAAACAGGTCTTAAACACTTTGCTACCTCTCCACCACTTTTTATTTTGAGACGTGGTCTCACTAAGCTGCTGAGGGTCTTGCTAATTTACTGAAGCTGATCTCAAACTTATAATTCTACTACCTCAGGCTGCTGAGTCACTGGAGCCTGATATAATCCCAGTGATTATAAACATGCGCCACTACACCTGGCCATATGCTGCTGACAATAAGTGACATTAGTCCTATAGTTTGGGAGTACAAAAGCACATAAAGAACTGCAGTGGGAAAACCACAACTTTCCAAGCTGGGTGTGGTGCTACACATCTGCACACTTATAAGCCCAGCCAGTCAGGAGATTTAGGCAAGGCCAACTCAAGCAGTTTAACAAGACTCTGTCTCAAAATAAAAAATAAAAAGGGCTGGGTATTGGTATAAGTTCAAGGCCTTGAGTTCAATTCCCAGCCCTAAAAAAAAAAAAAAGCAAAAACACAATTTTCCATTTTGACTTTGATGAGACAGTTGTTTTAAATGTAATGATTTCAATCTCCTCCATGGCACATACCTTGAATGGGTGTCTCTCCTAGCAACACTGCCCGCTTGGAGGCATTCAGTTGGTGCCTGCTATGTGTCCCTGGGTCTTGTGTTGCTTTTCCAGCTGACTCTGATAACACCTGAAGTAAGTGGGAGTTCCCTGAGGCCGCAGCTACCACAGGTCTGAAATAATGCACCGGTCGATAGTCTTTTGGCAATTCAGGGGGTTGATAAATCTTAACAAAACAAAATAAAACCCAGAAAATAAAGACTAAGATCATGTTAGATTTAACCAAAAAACCCCTTTACCTCTGAGCATCGTTAACCCTACCTCTTTCCAAGTTGACATTCAGCAGGTAGACAGCAGTGGATTGGCCAGGCCATGTGTCCAGACTGAATCCCTGGGGGGGTCACCAGAACCACACTGTTCCAGTGTTCACACATTTTGAATGTCACCTTTGCCCACTTCTACATATAGATACTATGCATGTTTTATATGATGAGAGCAATAAAGATGATAAGAGATAACACAATATAATGGCTCACATGCAAAGCTGGCCCATTGTAAAGCAGAAAACTTAGAAAAGTATGATTTGAGGTTTTGGAAAAAATATCAACTTCAAATTGGTTACTTTTAAATTCAAACTCTTTTTTCTACATTAACAAATTGAAACTTAAAGCCTTTCTTTTTGATCCAAAGCATTTTTAATTCAAAAGCTGACAAAGTGCCAGGCACTGTGGCACACACCTATAATCGGATATAGCTCAGTGGTAGAGCACCCCCAAGATTCAACCACGGTACCAAAAACAAACAAAAAAACTGACTAAAATGAAGCTGAAATATATTTGGGAAATTCGAGTTTTTAATTCTGAAGGCATTAATTGATGGCAAACAGATTAAGTTTTTAAAAAATATTGCTTTCTATTTTGCAGTGCTAGAGATTGAACCCCGGACCCCATGCATCATGCTAGGCGGGTGCTCTACCACTGGGCTACTACACCGCAGAGCAAATCCCCAGCTCAGCATTAGACTTTTTTTTTTTCTTTCTGTTTTTTTTTTTTTTTAATATTTTTTAATTGTTGATAGAACTTTATTTATTTATTTATATGTGGTGCTAAGAATTGAACCCAGTGCCTCACACATACCAGGTAAGTGCACTACCACTGAGCCCCAGACCCAGCTCCATCTATTTTTTTTTTTTAATTAGAGAATTTTAGTTGGACATAGTATTTGGATTCATTTTGACAACATCGTGCGTGTATGGAATTTGACTTACACTTTCCCTCTCCTACTTTTTCCCACTGTTCTCCTTCCTCTACTCTACTGATCTTCCTTTCACATACTTACTTATCTATGTTTGATTGGCGCTTTCTACGAATACACAAAGGGGAATTCCTTGTGGTATATTTATATATACACATAACATGATTTCATTAAATCATTAAATTCATCCGAATTTCCTCCCCTTTCCTGTCCTTCCTACCTCCCTCTCAATCACCTTTTTTTTTTTTTTTAATATTGCCACAGCCCATCTCAATCACCTTCTTCTACTCTACTGATCTTCCTTATTATCTTTATGGTATCCAACACCACCACCCTACCAGCACCCCCATCCCTGGCTTTTTGCACTTATTTTGTTCTAACTTCCACATTCAACCCTTAATTTTCTGGGTCTGGCTTATTTCACTTAGCAGTGTTTTCCATTTCTATCCATTTACCAGCAAATGGTAGTTTTTGGTACCAGGAATTGAGCCCAGAGGTGCTTAACCACTGAACCATAGCCATATCCCCAATTCTTTTTTTTCTTTTTGAGACAGAATCTCACTGAATTGCTTAGGATCCCACTAAATTGTTGAAGCTGGCCTTGATCTTGCAATCCTCCTGCCTCGGCCTCCCAAAACACTGGAATTAGATGCATGCACTACCACACCTAGCTATTTTTTTTGAGAAATGTCTATTTATTTCTTTTGCCCACTTATTAATTGGGTAATTTGTATTTTTGGTGGTTTTGGAGGTTTTGTTGTTATTGTTTTAGTTCTCTATATATTCAGATATTAATGCCCTGTAAGAGGAGTAGCTGGCAAAAATTTCTCTCCCATTCTATAGGCTCTCTCTTCATGTTCTTAATCATTCCCTTTGCTGGTCAGAAGCATTTTAATTTGATTGGCATGCCATTATTGTTTCTTGGTTTTATTTCTTGAGCTTCAGGGGTCTTGTTAAGGAAGTTGGTGCCTATACCAATATATTGGAGTGTTGAGCCTATGTTTTCTTCTAGAAGGTGCAAAATTTCTTGTCTAATTTCTAAGTCTTTGATCCACTTTCATTTAATTTTTGTACAGTGTTGAGAGCCACAGTTTAGTCGGAATGACGCCTGGCATTTTGCTAGAGGGAATGGTTGAAAGGTGACCCTGCTCCAGGATTAGGGCGGCTCTGGGATTAGGGCGGATCCTGCTGGGATTAAGGCGGATCCTGCTGCCTCGGGGGCACCCGCTACTTTGGAGTTCTCCCAGGTTGGGAGAATTGGCTCCCAAAGCCCTGTGGAGGGAGTGTGTTCCCGGGAAAGTGTGTGTAGAGTGCCAATGAGAGTTGGGGAATAAACAGTTGCTGTTTAAACCTACAAGGCTTTGTGGCTGCTCGGTTATTTGGGCCCAGCCAGACTGCGGCAGTACAGGGTGAGAGATGGGAATCTAGTTTCATTCTTCTACACATGGCTACCAGTTTTCCCAGCACCATTTGTTAAAAAGGCTATCTTTTCTCCAACATATATTTTTGGTACCTTTGTCAAATATCAGATGATTGTATCCATGTGGGTTTGTCTCTGTCTTCTATTCTATTCTCTATGTCTCTTTTTTTTTTTTTTCTTAAAGAGAGAGAGAGGTAGAGAGAGAGATTTTTTTTTTTTAATATTTATTTTTTAGTTATTGGCGGGCACAACATCTTTGTATGTGGTGCTGAGGATTGAACCCGGACGGCACGCATGCCAGGCGAGCGCGCTACCGCTTGAGCCACATCCCCAGCCCTTCTCTATGTCTCTATGTCTATTTTGATGCCAATATCATGCTGTTTTTGTTACTACAGCTTGTAGTATAATTTGAGATCATTGTGATGCCTCCTGCATCCCTCTTCTTGCTCAAGATGGTTTTGGCTATTCTGGGTCTCTTATTCTTCCAAATAAATGCAAGGATTTTTTTTTTTTCTAATTCTGTGAAGAATGTCATTGGTATTTTTATGGGAAATGCACTGAATCTGTATAGTGCTTTTGGTCAAATTGCCATTTTGGCAATATTAATTCTGCCTAACCAAGAACATGAGAGGTCTTTCCGTCTTCTAAGATCCTCTTCAATTTCTTTCTTCAGAGTTCTATAATTTTCATTGTAGATATTTTTAACCTCCTTGATTAAATTAAAGCCAAAATATTTTATTTTATTTTTTTTAGGTTATTGTGAATGGGATAGTTTTCATAATTTCTTTCTCAGCAGAATCACTATTGGAAGATAGGAAAGCTATGGATTTATGAATGGTGATATCTTGTATCTTGCTACTTTGCTAAATTCTTTTATCAGTTCTAGAGGTCTTCTGGTCATATTAGATATTTTTAAATAACTGCATTAAATGGTATCCCACTCTTGGTATAATAAACACATATTAACAGATCTTTAGGTCATCTTCTAGATTTGTGGGGGTTTTTTTAATTTTATTTTATTTTATTATTTGTTCTAAGGATTGAACCCACTTGCAAGGTAAGTACTCTACCACGGAGCTACATCCCCAGTACTTTTTTAAATTTTAGTTTAAGACAGATCATGCTAAGTAGCCTAGGCTGGTCTTGAACTTGTGCTCCTCCTGCCTTAGCATCCCATGCAGCTATGATTGTTTGCATCACAATACCCAGCTATTTTCTAGATTTTGGAGCTTCCAGAAAGTAGGAACTGAGTTACCTCTGAATTCTAGCAGGTGAAGCCCTGGCCCCTTTCTGGCTGTGGCGCTCAGTCTCAGGTGCACACTGGACTGGTCTATGAAATTTTCCTCTTTGGATAGGAGTTACTTGAGCCCAGGATTTGATCCGATCCGTATGCACTTATTTAGAACCCAAAGTCTCATGCATGTACATACTCTATTATTGAGTCACATCCAAAAAACAGTCCTGTTTATCCTTAAATGAGTAATTCATTTTAAAATTAGGCTCCCTTTCCATACACGTAAAAACCTTACATTCTCCCTTAATGTTATTTGACATTTCTGGTAATGATAGCAGCTTACATGTGTCCAATATTTTAAAAGATTAGCAACTGGATATTTTGAACACAACATTACTGCTGATTGACCTTTATAAAGCAGAATATGTTTTTCTGGACAACTGTTAGTAACTTAGACTATTATTTTTTTAATCTAAAATTGCTTTATCTTTTCAATGAATATCATAACTCAGATTACTCAGTAACAAATATTTTAAGCACCAAACCAGTAAAGAAATTTTTAAATAAAAAGTTGTTCTTACTTTCTTAGACGATAAAGATTTAGAAGCCAAGGAAAATCCATCCAAAATTTTGCCAATGTATCGAAGATCTTTCTCTGATTCTACAAAAATGATGTCATTGATTAATTCTAGAAGTATAGGCAATTAAATTGACACAAAGACATGAGCTTATCTACAAGAATATAAATCATACATGTCATAGGTGTTATCACTTTAAGGTAGCAGTAAGGAGAAAACCTAATGGCATGGAAAGCCCTCACACCTCTGTTGACACAGTGACTGGTGACCCAGCCTGTACCGCCCTCAGCTGATTAATTGCCCAGACATGAGGATATGACCTCCCAAAACAAAGGGCCTTGGATCCTGAGCCTACAGATAACTCTATGAGGTAAAAACCTCAAGTAAAACTATCAAAGGGACAAATATGGGTAAAAATAGAAATCTTTTTTAAATTTTATTTATTTATATGTGGTGCTGAGAATGGAACCCAGTGCCTCACACATGCTAGGCAAGTGCTCTACCACTGTAAAACCCCAGCCCCCAAAATAAAAATCTTAACTGTGAGAGTCATCTCTAAAACTAGGTGAAAAACCACAGGGAGGCTACCCCAATTTCCTTAGCAACAATCCAAATACAGCACAAAAGGCAACATAATCAGGTCAGTTTGTAATCTACCCCAGCACAATTTAAAAGGTACTTTTGTCTGTTTCACAAATGAAATTCTAACAGGAGATAAAGATCACAAACTGAAGAAACTGAATGACCAATGCCCTCCAGACCCAGAGCAGGGACTGTCAACTAGTCATAGAGACAACCCCATTGACAAAGGCCCTTTGATTCTCAAGGACTCACTGCACAAAGTGATTATGGCAAAAGTGTATTTACACAAACTGCATTTTCTATAGCAAAAAGTCCCTTCTACAGGACAATCTCAAACATTTACCCAAGCTAAGTGTTCAGAAGCAGGCCCAGCCCACAGTGCAGGTGAGCTGAGGTTTGGAGCAGCTAGTAATACGACACCACCATGTAATTAATTATCCTTTCCACAAAATCACTTTGCATTTCAATTTAGTTGAACTTTCCTCTTAGCTTCTAGAAGTTCCTAAAATTCTAGAGGGCAATTTAGGATTAAATTTCACATCCCTGGAATTTTGTATTCTTTTAAAACCCAAATATTTTACTTTCATTGTTTTATTCTTAACAATTTTGAACAAATGTATATAAAGATAAAGCCAAAAGAATATTATGACCTATTGATAGTGGAAAAAAATATGAACAATTTAAAAGTCAATAATGGAGGTTTTTGGGTAAAATGAAGATAGATTTACTTGGTGAAAAACCATACAGTAGAAACTATAGATGTTGTGGCCCTGGGGATTGGAAAGGGTCCAAAGCAGAGACACACAGGGGAAGCTGCAGGGCTCAAAGGAGACACTCTCCAGCCTTCCTGGGGAGGGGTGCTATATAAGAGAAAAGTGAAAGGTTTGACTCAAAAAGTAAATTTAAAGGGCTGAGGATGTGACTCAGTGGTAGACTGCTTGCCTAGTATGTGTGAGGGCCTGGGTTTGATCCCCAGATCCACACACACACAAAAAAGGGCAGATTTAAATATGTATGTTATTATATAGCATTAACTACTATAGAATTTACATATTGATATTATTAATTTAATTACATATATTAATTATTGCTATAATTTATATGATTAACAGTCAATTGGTATTAATATATAGAATAGGATCAATTTCATTTCCCTACCAGTTTCTAGGTATGCTGAATAATTACTATACTACATTTTAAAATAATATAATTAGCATTAATATTAAAAATATTAATATGTTGATAACTATGTAACAAAATATGAATAATTAATGTGCAATTATATATTTAATGTAATTATAATAATATAGTATGATAACATATTAGTGTTAATATGTTATCATCTTTTAAGTTATGAAGATAATTTATGAACTGAGTAGAAAAATCAGAAACTATAAGTAAAAGTAGCCTAATTACCACCCTGAGGTAATGCCTACAAATGTTGGTATATACACCCTTGGCGTCCTGTGTAAAACCATGGGTTCTTTACATGGCAATGACAATAGTGGCTGCTCACACTTACGAAGCCCTTGCTCAGTGCCCAGCCTGTTCTTAGCTCTTTATGTACAGTAGCATCTCCATAATCTAGGTATTTCACAGTCATCCCATCTTCCAGACAAGGATGCTGAAGCAGAGAGGTTAAGACTGCAGCTGATAGATGGGGAGAGCCCAGACTAGAATCCAGGCCGACTCTCCAGAATTTGTTTATAGTCATTGTACCAACTACCTTTAAAAACTGCCTACACTAGTTCTCCTTCTTCTAGAAATATAAAGCATCTTGAGAGCTGATGCTCATATTCATATATTCCCCTGTAATACTTAAATTACTTCATCATGAAAAGTCAGATATTTGAGGGGTGTGTGCGTGTGTTTAAAGTATTGGGTATTAAACCCAGGGCCTCACACATGCTAGGCAAGTATCCAATCACTGAGCTACATCCCCAGCCCTTGAAATATATTTGACAAGAGTTAAAACAAACTTTATCTGACTATAGCTAACATGTCTGAATAGATTGTTTTATCTCAACTCTCACCTCTTGACTTACTTAGATTATTGTTATTACTGTAACCAAGGGAATAATACGTGCTGTGTATTCAGTTTGCTGATCTGTGTGTCAAACACCCAGTTATGCCATCTAATCAACAACCTCCAGAATGGACTTTAACCTCACTTTAAAAAGGAAAATTAGAATTCAAATTTGGGTATGATTGACTCTAAATTACACGCTACTGATA
This sequence comes from Marmota marmota marmota, assembly GCF_001458135.2. Lineage (NCBI taxonomy): Eukaryota > Metazoa > Chordata > Mammalia > Rodentia > Sciuridae > Marmota > Marmota marmota. Next base: position 13,325,223 of record NW_026000205.1, read on the forward strand.
CTTAATTCTGCACTATTTACCCTCTTGCACCATTTCTGGAAAGAAAACTGAAATATTAATTTAATCATATGATCTGAATCACCATAAACTCTGACTTGAGATTCACCTTGTGTTGAAAGATGTCCATCTCTGACATCAGTGAGAACCCTTTAAGTGACAGGGGCTCAATCAGGGAAGCAGGCTGGGCACCAAGCTCTTTCCTATTGCAGACTATTGGTATACCTATCATCTGGTCCCACACCTGGCTCTCTGACTTGCCACTTGAGTTGGCTTACTCTGACCACCTGCCCAGTTCCTTGAGCTCCAAGAGCTTCTTCCCCTGACCCACTGCCAGCTCTGACCAGCAAGCATGTGCACCTGTCCATACATTCACTCCATCTCTGATCCCAGACCTCTCCTTCCTACCCAAAGGCCCCAAATTGACTGCCTGTTTTGGCCTTGGCCTTGTCTAAACACTACTTCTTTCTTGCAAGCCACAGTGGGTCTCTCTTCTCCCCTCTATTTCTCATCCTGCATCATTGACCAATAATCCCCTACTCCATGGAGATCGACACTAGTACGGATCTTTCAATCTCTTGTTTCCAAGATCTTCATACTTGTTCCTACCATTGATTATGGGTCATGGAATTACCTTTCTGACTTTTGTACTGCTTGGGTGCTGTCCAGCCATATAGTCCATCTCCAGGCTCCTCATCCTTTAAAACAGTGTCATACTTGGATAGAGTTTCTGTGGCATAGATATCATCGTCTTCTTCTTCTAGGGCACCCACACCAAAAGCCTTCAGAAAACAAGGGTTCAAACTGAGCAGGTTTTAGGGTATATCTGCATCAAAGGATGAACTAACTGCTTTAAGGATGTGCCTGGGCACACTACATTAGCACTTTAGGATCACCAAGAGAGAAGCAAATGGGAGTGCCAGATTCACAGAGCCTCAAGTCTCTTGGAAAACAATGACCAGAAGTAAATGCCACATCACCAGTGTGAAACTGTCCTCCAGCCCCCACAGCAGCCATGGGTCAGGTTCCAGCATGAGAAGAAGAATGGTGAACACATCAAAGCAATGCAGCAGAACAGAAACAGGGCCACTAAGACAAGAAAGGTAGAAATGTTCACCTCCTAATCACTGTGGCCTGGGTCAGTGCTAGTTGTGAGAGACAACCTCCGAAAAGTCCATTTTTGTTAAAAGAATTGGCAGAAAATGCACAAAAAGTAAAGGTAATACTGAAATGATGAAGCAACCATTTCCTAAGTGCATTTTAAGAAAGAAACTATAAATCAATTTAAGAAGATGGGCAATCAGTAAAAGTTCTCAAACTTTCCAAAATTATAAAACAAGTCTCCAAATAAAATTATCTCTGGGTTCCTGATTTAAGGCATGTGGCACTAAGAAAGAGTGTTAAGAGCTAATAAAATTTAGATATAAGCCAAGTGCAGTTAGACTATTGCTAAACTATAGCAGTAAGACTAGTATTCTGCTTGGCCTCACGAGGGTGGGCAAGCTGTCTTCACCTCTAGCAACATACAAGAACATTATTATAGCCAGGAAGGTGTGCATTGCAAATCTTCATGGAAAACATACCCACTTCAAAGTCTTCAGATGTTGAGGCAGATGCAACATGGAAAATAACTCATTTGTCAGTGTTTCCACCTTTAAAAATCACAAACACTTTTACCTGGCCAGAAATTCCCAATTTTCTTCCTTTATTCAGTCCAACATCTCCAAGAACATTGCTGGTCCCCTCAGATCCTCCACTGAAAAGATTAAAATGTTCTCCTGAAGTTCCAAAAAGTGCTTGGTGGGGATCCAGGCCCTTGTAAGCCAGTCCGTGTACATTATCTTTAGGTGTAAAATCCACAGGTGTGATGTCTTTGGGTGCAAAGGTCACATTATCAGGCAAGTAGTCATCATCTTCTTCCTATATCCATGTTTAAAGTGGAAATAATGTGAGTCACTGCATGCCACAAAATAAACCCATGAAATACTATATTAAAATGCAGTGATTAACTCCAAACAGAACAATTGCCAAACTCTCATTTATGCTGATACAAATGACTAAATCATGTCCCTGAGCAGATGACAGTAAGGCAAACAACTCCATTTTAAGAATCTGATCACAGAAGGCCAGGGATATAGCTCAGTTGGTAGAGTGCTTGCTTTGCATAAGGACCTTGGTTTATAGCATCACACACACATACAAAAAGAATCTGAACATGGGGCTGAAGCTGGGGTTCAGTGGCAGTGCACTTGCCTAGCAAGTGTGAGGCACTGGGTTTGATCCTCATTCCTACCTAAAAAATAATAAATAAACAAACAAAATAAAGACACACTGTCCATCTGCAACTACAAAAAAAAATTTTAAAAAAAGAATCTGAACAGACATGGGACATCTATGGTGCTGGTGTGTTGCTGAAAACATTACCTGACATAATCAGGACAATTTTAGAGTATGGGTATTTCATGGTAATGGGATGTGACTTATTTATAAAGTTGTTTCTTGCCCCTAAAATTTCACAGTCATAAAGTAACAGGTTCTACTAAACCATACCTCAGAACCTTCAGAGCTTCCAGGGGGTAATGCACAGCCATAGATTTTTACTCCAGGATCTGTAAGAGATTTCAAAGGCATTAGTCATGAGCAACTTAAAACCCAACTTACTAACACTCTTCCCAGGTACTTGGCTGCACTTTAGGATCAGAGTAGATCACAAGGGGACTATGATCTACACCTGCAGCCAATAGGTACCCTGACAGTAATGCATGTGTTTAGTGAATAACCACTCTGCACCAGCACCAGGGAGAACCAAAGAAAATGGCTGCAACCCTTGGAGAGTTCACTTAATCTAGCTGGGGGTACTGAGGACAGGGGAAAAATTAGAAAATAATGATAAACTGTGACACAGGAAACAGGAACTTCCACACACTGCTGGTGGGAATGTGGACTACTACCATCCTTCAGGAAGCTATTGTGCATTACACATAAAAAGGCTAAATTTTACATGAATATCATGCTGGGCACAGCAGCATGCACCTATAATCTCAGTTACTTAGGAGGCTGAGGCAGGAGGATTGCCTCCTGCCAACCTGGGCAGCCAATCTTGAAATAAAATTAAAAGGGTTGGGGATGGGCTGGGTGTGGTAGTGCATGCCTGTAATCCCAGTAGCTCCAGAAGCTGAGACAAGAGAATCACAAGTTCAAAGTCAGCCTCAGCAACAGTAAGGCACTAAGGAACTCAGTGAGTCCCTGTCTCTAAGTAAAATAAGGCTGGGGATGTGGCTCAGTGGTTGAGTGCCCCTGGGTTCAATCCCCGGTACACCACCCCCCCACACAAAAAAAAAAAAAGAGCCGGGGATGTAGCTCAGTGGTAGAGCACTTATCTCATATGCATGAGACACTGAGTTTGATCCCCAGGACTTCAAAAATAAATAAAATAAAATGAAGAATAAAAAGCAGGCAGGCATGGTGGCACATGCCTGTAATCCCAGGGACTCGGGAGGCTGAGGCAGGACGATCACTAATTCAAAGTCAGCCTCAGCAACTCAGTGAGGCCCTAAGCAACTTAGCAAAATGCTTTCTCAAATAAAAGATAAAAAGGGCTGGGGATGTAGCTCAGTGGCTTAATGGTTAAGCACCACTGTGTTAAATCCCTAGTTTCAAAAACATGTATACCACGCAGCCTCATAATTTTTTTTTTTTTCCACAACATAAAGCCATTAAAAAGCATGCTACAGAATTAAGGACAACCAATACACATACCTGGTTTTTGTCTGCGTGGCCTTCTCTTTACACGAGGACCAATTCCTTGTCCTTCCTTCCAACCCATTTTTCTTAGCAATTCAAAACCAACAGATAATCTAGGATAGCAATCATGGAAAATTAACTTTTTTTTAACATTTGCAACAGTAAAAAATAAGCAACATCTGAATTCTGGCCCAGCTCCCTGTTTTATCAATGCTCCCCCCTGGTTCCCATCAGAATAACACAGCCCTGTTGCTCCAGCTACAGCTGCCTAGGTTTGAGGGGCACGCCTCAAATGGGGAAGTCAATCAGATGTTCTCTCTCCCAGATCCTGGGATGGGCACACAGGAACTCTACATAGTCCTTGTCAAGCAAATGGCCTAGGAAACCATAAATGTCTGTGGCTGCCATATCAGGCCATGTGCCCAGAAGTAGAACAAGGTGTACCGAAAGAGGGGGTAGATGATGCAGACTGGGGAGAGCCCATAAGGCCTATGGGGGAGGTGGGGAAAGGAAAGCTACATCCCAGCTCTTTTTTCTTTTTCTTCCTTGAGACAGGGTCTCCCTAAATTGCCTAGGTGGCCTTCAAACTTGCATTCTTGGGCTGGGGTGGCAGAGTGCCTGCCTAGTACGTGTGAGGCACTGGGTTCGATTCTCAGCACTGCATGTAAATAAATAAATAAAATAAAGGACCATCAACAACTAATAAAAATATTAAAAAAAAAAAAAAACTTGAACTTACAATCTTCCTGCCTCAGTTTCCCATGAAGCTGGGATTATGCACGTGCACCACCACACCTACTTAAAACCTATTTTCACTTAGACATCTAGTCTAAGAAGATTTCTCTTGTTTGTAACTAAACTATACCTAATTAAGATAATCACATATATGCAAAGCACTGATGCCAAGAGCAGAACAGTCAGAATTAAATTCTCCTCACTTTGCTGGCGTTATGAGGTCATCAAGAAGAGTGGCTCCAGGAATAGGGGCTGTAGCTGCTGACAACTGTCTGGCCTTCTCTCGTATTCTATCTTTGGTTTTGGAAGCAAAATCATCTGTGGTAACAATTGCTTTAGGTGCTATCCCAAATTCACTAAGATCCTAAAAAAAAAAAAAAAGAAAAAGAAAGAAACAGAATTACATTATTTGGAAAATGGTTAAATATGATATATCGCATAGCTTTACTTCTTCTTAAAACTACAAAGTTTAGCTCAAGAACAGCAGAGTAGCAGACTTCACACTGACTTTGAATCTCATCCTCACATGATGAAAGGCTAGTAGCCAAGGACAGAGCTCAAAAATGGCTGCTCAGTGGGGCCACAGACACCACTGAGCTGGAAAGACAGGAAGTAGGGGCCAAGGTTTTTTTCAACAATATTTCAAAGGTCGCCAGGCACAGTGGCACACACCTGTAATCCCAGCAACTTGGGAGGCTGAGACGGAGGACTGTGAGTTCAAAGCCAGCCTCAGTAAAAAGGGAGGCACTAGGGCTGGGGATGTGGCTCAAGCGGTAGTGCGCTCGCCTGGCATGCGTGCGGCCCAGGTTCGATCCTCAGCACCACATACAAACAAAGATGTTGTGTCCGCCGAAAACTAAAAAATAAATATTAAAATTCTCTCTCTCTCTCTCTCTCAAATAACAAAAAAGTCAAAAAAAAAAAAAAATTGCAAAAAATGACCCCATGCAACAAAGAGTTAAAAACCAAGAATGAACAAA
>NW_026000205.1:13330687-13380115 GCF_001458135.2 Marmota marmota marmota
AAAAAAAAAAAAAGAGGTCGTACCTTTTAAAAAAAAAATTTTATACATATATATATAAATTTATATTTATATGTAATTATATATTATTTATATATAATTTTATGTATTTTATGTAATATATAAATAAATATAAATATATAAATATATATATATATATATTTCAAAGGTCAGTGTGAAGGAGCAAACTTAGCGTCACAGCCAGCAAGCACTTTAAGTGCCTATGTGCCAGGCCTTGAGTCCTTTTGCATTTTCTGGAGCAGATGCCGTGGCTGCCTATCCAACATCCATTGCCCCTTTCCTCTTTCCTTGTTAGAGCTCTGAGGTTGTCCAGGCCACCAAGCACTTTAGGAGTGGTGTGCCCAGTATGGGGGAGGGCATAGTTAATGAATAGGGGTTCCTATCTTATCTAAGGCAGTCATTTTGGTCCTGTTTTCCTTACCAGGGACAGCTTTAGGAATGGGCATGTAAAACAACTGAACTAAGCCGATAAAGCCTTACAAACAAAGAGGAAATCAGACATTGGACTTTCTGGAGAGAGGGATGGTATGACAACCAACCACACACATCCCATCTCTGAACCAGCACTAAAAAGTTTTGCGCACCCACCTCTTCATCCATAAAATCTTCAGGACCAAGAACAGATTTGTCTGCTCTATTCTGTCGTGAAGATATGAAAGTAGAGGGTGTCCATCCTGGGGGAAAAAAAAGAGTTTAGACTTTTATGATCCTACATAATATTTTGGTTTATAGCTACATAATTAAGTAACATACAGAAACTTGAAACTCACAATAACTATAAACTTTCAGTTACTGCCCATCACACTGCTTATATAGACATAATTACTCAAACAAACTCAAATAAAGTTTTTATTAATCCTTAGAGCCCCTGTTGTCAAATCTTAGTGAATTCAGTGAGGTCTCCCTTTAAGAATTAGAAACAAAAGAAATAAATTTCTGCTAGGCATGGTGGCCCACACCTGTAATCCCAGCATCAGCAACTTAGCAAGACCCTGTCTCAAAATAAAAACTTAAAAGAACTGAGGTCCATCCCTAGCACTACACACACACACACAAAAAAAAAACTGAGGATGTGGTTCAGTGGTAGAGCATCCCTGGGTTCAAATTCCAGTACCACAAAAAAAGAAAAGAAACAATATGGGGTTGGGGGTGTAGTTCAGTGGTAGAGTACCTGTTCAGTATGAGCAAGGCCCTAGGTTTTATCCATAGTACTCAAAAGAAAAACAAAAACAAAATAACAACAAAAAACACACATACATTATTTTAAATAATATGTAATGTTTTATACTATATAATGTGAAATTTTCAATTGATTTTTTTTCTCTAGGGTGAGAGCAAGTAGTAACCAATCATGCTGAGGTCCCTAGTGTTAGCAGAGCCACTGGTGATTCCCCAGATAGTTCTAAAGCAAGGCTGACTCCTTAACCTCCCTGACCCTATGGCCTCATCTATTAAACACCTATGACACCTGTCCTCCTTAGTCACTGAGTCAGGTGAGACAATCAATGATTAACTCAGTGAATCCTGGTGAGGGTACTTTGTACATGGCACACACAGTATGAAACAAAGTCATTATTATGATTTAATCATCTGGTTAGAATGTATCCATTTTTCTCCAAAGTGGAAAAAAACTCTTTTCAAGGAACACAGGAGGGAGAGGGGTAGGTAAAAGGGGAGATCCTGAATTGAAATCGAATTCCATACTTGTATGAGTTTGTCGTGATTAACCCAATTACTATGTATAACTATAAAGTTATAATAAAAAATTAAAAAAACAACATAAATCTTTCATCTTCAGGTTGCAGTCAACAGACAACATGCAAGTCAACAAGCATTTGAAGAATACAAAAGACTACAGTGTATACACCAAAATATTTAAAGAAGAACTTTTCTTTAAAAGGCAGGAGAGGGAAATCAGGATACTTCAATCATTTGCTTTAGCAATGGAATAGCTGTGAGTGGAAAGATCATACCTTCTTTTGAGCCAACAGTGTTGAAATACCCGGCAGAGAACCCTCCACTAAAGGCTCCATGGAATCGTTTATATCTTCCTTTTTCATCTCTGACAGTCTGATCCTGTAGAGGAATTGGCTTCTTTGGTCTTTCACCTGAAGGGGAAAAAAAAAAAAAAAATGTGTTTTGAATGAAAAGAAGAAAATGGTGAGTTAGAATTCAGGGAAAATATCATAAAATGTCATTTTTTTTTTTTTTTTTTTTTTTTTTTTCAAGTACCAGGGATTGAACTCAGGGGCAGTAGACCATTGAGCACCATCCCCAGCCCTATTTTGAATTTTATTTAGAGACAAGGTCTCACTGAGTTGCTTAGTGCCTTGCTTTTGCTGAGGCTGGCTTTGAACTGGTGATCCTCCTGCCTCAGCTCCAGAGCCTCTGGGGAAAATGTCATTTCTTTCTATTTTTTTTTAATATATATATATTTTTTAGTTGTAGATGATCACAATATCTTTATTTTTATTTATTTATTTTTATGTGGTAATGAGGATCGAACCCAGGGCCTCGTGCATGCAAGGCAAGCGCTCTACCACTGAGCTACAACCCCAGCCCTCTTTTTATTTTTTTTAATTAATTTTTTAGTTGTAATTGGACACAATACCTTTATTTTATTTATTTTTACATGGTGTTGAGAATCGAACCTGGGGCCTTGCACCTGCTAGGCAATTGCTCTACCTCTAAGCCACAACCTCAGCCCAAAATGTCATTTCTTAAACAACAATCTTTAATTCTTGCAACTTCAAATATAACTATTTAAATTAAGCTGCTCTTTCTAGAATTTACTAGCTTATAGGGTCCAAAAAAATATATTTTATCAAGTTTATTTTAGAAATATTGTATCAAAAATGCCCTGCTTTTCCTATTGAATTTCATTACAAAAAAAATTATGGGCTGAGGATATAGCTCAATTGGTAGAGTGCTTGCCTCACATGCACAAGGCCCTGGGTTCAATCCCCAACACCAAAAAAAAAAAAAAAAAAATTATTAGGGAGGGTTCAAACAGCTGGAAGAGAAACCTCCTGGCAATGAAGAAGGCAATATGCTGCAGTGACACATTATTTGTTGAGGTTGGCCTTGAAATTTTGATTCTCATACTTCAGTTGTTTCCTCCTGCTGAGTAGCTGGGATCAGGTGTGCACCATCACGGCTGGCTCTGTTTTCCCCAAGTCTTAGGGTTCCCTTAATTTCTGTGAATCTCTTTATTCCAGAGTTACTATTCTTTAAACTCATTCCTTTCTCAACTTTGTCAAAAAGAGCTGGGTTGTTACCTCACTCAAGCAAAAGACATTTAATACACTTTAGCCTAGGCTAAAAATTCTTTCGATTTATGGTTTCAAGTATATGTCAAAAATTCCTGCCTAATTTTATTGACTCTAATTAAAATTGCAGAATTCTGAATTTATTTAAACAGAACAGAAAATAGGTTCAGTGGTTAATTAAGGGAAAGGGATTGAGAGTCACAGCACTGTGCACTTTAAAGCCAACTCCACCTTTACTGGTACTAAACTTCCGTTAATTTAGCCTCTCTGTGCCTCAATCTCCTCATCTATAAAAGAGAAATGACATTAATAGCAATAGCTCTTTCATAGAATGTGCAAATTAAATAATGCTTGCCTATAAAGTTCTCAGCAAGAAGAGTAGCACATACATGCCAGGCATGGTGGTGTACACCTGTAATCCCAGCAGCTCAGGAGGCTGAGGCAGGACCATTGCAGGTTCAAAACCAGCCTTAGCAATTAGTGAGCCTGTAAGCAACTTAGTGAGACCCTGTCTCAAAATAAAACATAAAAAGGGCTGGGGATGTAGTTCAGTAGTTAAACACCCTTGAGTTCAATCCCTAGTACCAAAAAAAAAAAAAAAAGTAGCATACAATAAATACTTTAAAATTACTAGCTGCTATTGCTATTATTATCATTATTACATACAATGTATAAGATGTGTTGAGGAGCACATGGACCGCTGTTAACTATAATACTTAAGTCAGCTCCTACTTTAGTTCCCACATTTTTCTTTTTCTTTTTTCTTTTTCTGAGATGTGGTCTTACTATGTTACCCAGACCGGTTTGAACTCATGGGCTCTCCACTCAGCCTAAGTACTGGAGACTATAGGTATGTGCTACCAAGCCCAGCTGCTCCTATTTTTGGAACAAATAGTAGAAGACAAAAAATAAAGGAGCTTCCAGCTTCATAGTCTTAAAATCTTATCTGTGGCTTATGAAAGTCCAGGTCATTCCTGGAGTATAACCTTACAGCACGGCAAACAGGAGCTCAGGTTTGAAAATCAGGAGATCTGAGTTCAAATCCCCCTATCCCACTATTTGTTAGTATTATGGTCTTGAGCAAATTACTTAATCTCTCTAAACCTCAGCCTCCAAGACTATAAAATGAAGGTAACAATGGATCCCATCTTTGTAAAATGATAATAAGGATTAAGTATGCAGACAGATGAGCATAGTGTCTAACCATAGTGATGCTCAGTTAATATCAGCTAAAATGTCTTCTCTCTTTTTTTTTTTACTCTAAAGAACCAAATTACAGCTTGGGCCCCCTAATCCAAGATGCTCAATCATTTCTTAGAAATGCAGTATACACTTCATTACCACATGTGCAACTGGCATGATTGTTGGCTAAGTTGGAACTTCTCAACATCAGCACTACTGACAGTTTGTGCTAAATGATAATTATTGTGGGGAGATATCCTGGGCACTTTAGGATGTTTAGCAGCATCCTTGGACTACAACACCAGATGCCAGTAGCAGCTCCCCCTACCCCAACCCCAATAACTGTAACAACCAAAACATGCCTACAGACATTGCTAATTTTTTTGCTGCTGTTGTATGATACCAGGGATTGAACCCAGGGATGCTTAATCACTGAGTCACATCCCCAGCTACTTTTGTTTGTTTTTTGATTTGGGGGTTTTTTTGGGGAGCAGGTACTGGGGATTTAATTCTGGGGCACTCGACCACTGAGCCACATCCCCAGCCCTATTTTGTATTTTATTTAGAGACAGGGTCTCACTGAGTTGCTTAGCACCTTGCCTTTGCTGAGGCTGGCTTTGAACTTGTGATCCTCCTGCCTCAGCTTCCAGAGCTGCTGGGATTACAGGCATGAGCCACCTGGCCCTAGAGGTTTTTGTATTTTACCTTGAAACAGGGTCTCACTAAGTTCCTAAAGCCTCACTAAATTGCTGAAGTTGGCTTTGAATTCACAATCCTCCTGCCTCGGCCTCCCAAGCTGCTGGGATCACAGGCTTGCGCTACTGCACCCAGCTCAGACGTTGCTAATTGATCCCAGCTAAGAATACTTGGGCTAAGGTAAGGGCAGGTCCTTCCAGGCCTAGGTACTATTCTTGCTCTGCTCTCCTGTTCTTGATCTGGAAGGGAAGATACAATCTGCAGACAACTAAGTGGGACCTGTAGCAACAAATGATGAGGGTCAACCAGTGTGGCCAACTAGGTGCCATAGGACTCCTGAGAAGGCGCCACTTCTAGAAACAGAGATGGGAAAACTCCAGAAGGGAGGTGGCATTTTAGCTACACCCTGTCATATTACTGCTAATAATAACAATGAATTCCTTCCATATCAGATATGAGAAATCATTTCATTTATTATACAATGATAAGGACACTGATTAAGTTACTGCCCTGGAGTCCACACTTAATAAGCACAAAGCTGAACCATATTTTAACTCTGTCTCCAGGCCAGGGATACCACCCACACCGTCCCTTACTTATTCCTGGACAGAAGTTTACTGGAGGCCTTTCATTAAGCATCTTGGTTCTAGACCATGGAGTAGAAAACTAAACACAGAGACTAACATAAGAGACCTGCATGTTTCTGTGTTTCTGACAACATGAAGGGCCATATCAGCCACCCTTAGGAATGAAAAGAATTTTTTTTTTCCAGAACTGGGGATTGAATCCAGGGTCTCTTACACATGCTACATAAACACTCTACCACTGAGCTACATGCTGAGCCCTTTTTAAATTTTATTTTGAGACAGGATCTCACTAAGTACCCAGATTGACCTGGAACTTGTGATCCTCTGGCCTCAGTCTCCAGAATAGCTGGAATAACAGGTGTGAACCACCATGCTTGACATGAGCAGAATTTTGAAAGCTGCAGATAAAGATACGATTCCCAACAGAAGCATTGACACCCATCAGCGAAGAGGTATAACAAGGCAATGTTGAGCTGTGGGTGCAGCTTGTTAGATATCTTGAGAAAGCAGTCCAATTGGACTAGAGAAGGGGGAAGAAGTATAAGACAGAACCAGAAAGGCAGACAGTGTGGAGGATCTTGAATATGATGCTGTAAAGTGTATGGTATGTGCTGTGGGTGATGGAAGTCACAGGTAGTTTTAAGGATAAGAGTCACAGCATCAAGGAGGAAAACAGAATGTGTTTGGAGATATAGGAGGTACAGAATGAGTTGGAGATGAGAATTAATTCTGGAACCAAGTGAAAATATCTTGGGAAAGAATAGGTAAGTACTAGTACCCATTTCCTTTCATGTTGGTCACCATCACTAAGTTCCCTGGCTAACTCTTAACAAAAGTCAGGACCAGTGACTTTAATTAAGGTGTGGAGTCCCTCCTCTATCAATGTTTGTCTAACCTGTCACTAAAACTTCAAAGGCAGAGTAAAAGTGATTGTTATAGTGTTATATATTGTAAAATATAGTCAGAGTGCATTTAAACTTCAAAGTGTTTGGAAAACAATGAACGGGATGTAGCTCAGTGGAATGTGTGCTTAGCATACAGGAGGCCCTTGATTCAATCCCCAGCACGAAAAAAAGAAAAAAGAAAGGAAGCAGGAAAACAATGATCAATCCTCAAAAAAATTTAATACTAAGAAATTAAAGGATGTTTCTAGACCAGACCAAAAAAATCTACAAATTACATATCCTTTCCTTCCACTTCGAATGCATGATTAGTAAGCTTCATTTCAAATTTTTTGTCCATCATCAAAACAAGAACTAGAGCCAGGCACAGTAGGTAACACTCATATAATCCGGGCTACTTGGGAGGCTGAGGCAGAAGGATCCCAAGTTTGAGGCTGGCAACATAGTGAGATAGAATAAAAGGGATGGGGCTTGATGTGGTGATGAATGCCTATCATCCCAGATACTTGAGAGGTTAAAGGCTAGTCTGGGCAACAGAGAGAGAACCTGTCTCAAAATAAAAAATAAAAAGGGCTGTGGATGTAGCTCAGTAGTAGAGACCCTGGATCTAATACTGAAAGAGGAGAAAGAGAAGAAATAGAAAAATAAAGGTCAAATAGTTGATGATGTAACAAGATGTCACTTGACAAGGAAATAGCCGTGAGACCAGAAATACAGAAATGACGGGAACAGATGTTTAACATGGCTGTAGTAACTTCACACATGCATGCTTAGCCCTTGTCTTCTTGCATAGCTAAGTTCTAACCAGTCTTTACAGGACCCCTATTCTGCCTCCTGAGGCTTTCTGGTTGTTTTGTACAGGAATATTTCTCATCTATATCACATTTTTTAGAACTTGCAAAAATTTATGATTTTATTCTTTGTGGGAGACCAACCTTACATGTGACTGAGTCACACTCCCCGGCTGGGTGCTGAGGTGCTCAGTCGCAGGAATGTGGCAGAGCTTTCTCCACCCTTCTTGGGTTTGAGGGTCGGTGTCTCATGCTTGGGTGTGTCTTGCTACAGCCCCATGGGTGAAGCTATGCTCACCTGTTCCTTTGTAATATAATCCCTTGCCCTGTTTAGGGTAGAATCTTCCATGGAAGTGCCTTGTGTGTGTCCCCTTCTCTTACTGTGCCTTTGGGTGTGGCCTACCTAGGTGTCAGTCAACCTGCTGACAGTGGACATCATGAAGATAGACTCAGCCCCCAGAAACCTGACCCCTTGCATCATTTGAATAGCTTCTCCTCAATAAAAAGGGTCAGCATGTGCTCTCGCTCTCTCTCTTTCTGCGGACCCTTAAGTCAGAGGAGCCGTCACAGCGACCCCAAAGAAAAAGGTATTTGTGTCTCTTGTGTGGTTATTTTGCGCAGCCCAGTTAGCCCAGTTTAACTGGAGTGACCCCTGAGCCTTTTAGTCACGAGAATAGAAACCCAGCAATTCTTTACTAGATTTGACACTCTCCAATAAAGAATAGTCTCCAATGAAGAATAGTCAAGAATGATGGAATACCGTGATAGCCCTGTTCTACCCACTGGCTGGTCTATTTGGAGAAGAGCTCTGAAAATAGTGGTGAGACTGAATTTATCACAGAACTGGAGATATTGAGTGTGGAACAGAGATGTCTTAGAGGAAACAGAAAGGCTGTCTTCAAACATTAAGAAGCAATTAAAAAACTAGCCTTTCTCTGCCTTCTATAAGCTGAGGGCAAACTGGGCATGGTGGCACACACTGTAATCACAGTGGCTAGGGAGGCTGAGGCAGGAGGATCTCAAGTTCAAAACCAGCCTTAGCAACTTAGCAAGGCCCTAAGCAACTCAGTGAAACTCTGTCTCTTCATGAGATATAAAAAAGGACTGGGGTTGGGCGCAGTGGTGCACACCTGTAATCCCAGCAGCTCCAGAGGCTGAGACAGGAGAATTGTGAGTTCAAAACCAGCCTCAACAACAGCAAGGTGCTAAGAGAGACCCTGTCTCTGTCTCTGTCTGTCTCTCTCTCTCTCTCTTTTTTTTTTTTTTTGGTTTGTGTGGGGGAATACCAGAGATTGAGCTCAGAGGCACTCAGCCACTGAGTCACATCCCAGCCCTATTTTGAATTTTATTTAGAGACAGGGTCTCACTGAGTGGCTCAGCGCCCCCCTGTTGCTGAGGCTGGTTTTGAACTCCTGATCCTCCTGCCTCAGCCTCCCCAGCCAAGCAGAGCAGCTGGAATTATAGGTGTGCCCCCACAGGCCTAGGTCTGGCTCTGGCTCTATTTCTAATATTATTCCACCTTTGACTCAGAGAACAGTCTGGTTGAGAGTGAGAAAGAGTGAAGCAGGGAAATAGCATTTAAAAGGTCTGGAGACAATGCCTCTGTACCGTTAATCCCAGTAACTGGGGTTGGCTGAGGCAGGAGGATAACCAAGTTTGAAGCCAGCCTCAACAACTTAGTGAAGCCCTGAGCAACTGAGTGAGACCCTCAAAAAAACAAAAAATAAAAAAGGGTGGGGATGTAATTCAGTGGTAAAATGCCCCTGGGTTCAATCCCCTGTATCAAAACACGCACACACATCCCTCCCTGTTTAAAACCCTCCAATGGCTCTCTTAAATTTAATATAAATTCCCAACTCCTTACCATACCAAGATGCAGCCCCTGCCTGCACCTCTGACATCATCTTCTGCCGGTTTCTCCCTGGTGCTGTCTGTTCCACCCACACCAGCCTGCCTGTCCCTCCATCGACTAAACTGGCTGCCCCAACAGGGCCTTTGCATTTGCTGTTCCATCTGCCTGAAATGCTCCCCCTCCCCACGCCCCCAGATCTTCCCAGGGCTGGTTTCTTCCTTGGTTTCAAGTCTGAGCGCAAACGTCCCCTTCTTAGAAGAGGCTGCCTGCCGACCCCACCCCCCGCTCTCACACGAGCTGTTTCATCAGATTTGTATCCCTCATCCCTCTGGGTCTGTGTTCCCCCCAGAACGTGAGCACCCCGAGAGCGCAGCGCACGCCTCCCCAATCGCTGCGTCCCCAGTGCCCACAGCGAGTGAGCAAAGGCCCAGCACCAAGCTGCACTTTGGGGTCCCGAATCCTGGATCCCCAGCCTATTTTCTAGGTTCTGCTAATTCGGTCCGCACCTTCTTCCAGAGGCTCCAGGCCCGTCCCATAGCTGACCAGGTCCTCCTCGCTGTCACTGTCCAGCGCCGCCATCCTGCTCTCTTCCGGGCCCCGCCCCCTCGCTACGGGGGCTGAGGCGGGCCAAAACCCTTTCGCTTTTCCTCCTCCGCGAATTGGAGTGATGCTCTCGGCTAAACTAATAGGAAAAAGCCCACGCTGCCGCTCACTGCTTAGGCCCATCCGATGCAAAGCGGACCCAGGCAGGAGTTGCCTGCCATCCTAAATCTGCGACGTGCCGATCAGGAGGAGACGCCCAGAAGAAGATGGAAGCCACTCAAGTGTCCAACCACAGGGCGGGTTCTCGGTAATGTGACACCCCATACCTGTCCCCACCCCCAACTCCGGTCAGTCACCCCAGTTACCCTTCCCTGCCAGCAATCAGTGCCCTACTCAGTCCTACCCCAGCCAACATCCGGGAAAGTTCCTGTACTTCCAGATGTGTCGCTCACCCCTCTATGATTTCACTTGCTGCTGGAGTTGGGAGGAGATGCAAGATTCTGAAGTCTGTATGGTGGAGCGGGCTTGGTGGCCTTCCCCTGTAACCCCAGAGGCTGAGGAGGCTGAAGCAGGAGGATCTCGAGTCCTAAGCTAGCCTCAGCAATTTAGTGAGGCCCTGTCTCAAAATAAAAAATAAAAAAGAGTAGGGATGTGGCTCATTTAAGCACCCTGGATTCAATCCCCAGTACCAAAAACAAATGGAGGTGGATGGGAACAAACACACACACACACACACACACACACATTCTGAATTTATCACTGTTTGTTTTTAATGGACAGCATGCCTTTATTTTATTTGTTTCATTTTTATGTGGTGCAAAGGATCGAACCCACTGCCTCACACATGCTAGGCAAGTGCTCTGCCACTGAGCTGCAGCCTCAGCCCCTTATCACTGTATTTATATTTGCAGAAGTGGAGTACCCCTCCAGATCTCTAGAAGGATTCATACATCCTGGGAATCTAAGTACCCATGTAGGCAGCTGGGGACAACACTTGCTGAAAGAGAAAAATGAAGAAGAAGAAAAAAAAGATAGTGAAAGAAAAAGAGCAAAAGAGAAGAGTAAGGGCTAGGAATGTAGCCCAGTGATAGAGCATGTACTAGCATGCTTGAAACCCTGGGCTCAATCCCCAACACCAGCAAATTAAGAAAAAGAAAAAAGAGAGAAAGAAAGGAGTATGGAGAAGGAAACAGGAATAAGAAAGAAAGAAAACTAGTGGCGAAGGCCTGTAATCCCAGCGGCTCAGGAGGCTGAGGCCAGAGGAAGAAAAGTTCAAAGCCAAGGGGAATGAGAATAGGAGAGACAGTAGGATGAATCGGACATAACTTTCCTATGTTCACATATGAATATGCCACCAGTGAAACTCCGCATCATGTACAACTACAAGAATAAGATCCTAATTAGAATAAGTTATATTCGACATATGTAATAGTTTGTCAAAACACACTCTAGGGCTAGGGTTGTGGCTCAGCGGTAGAGCACTTCATAGCACATGCAGGGTGCTGGGTTTGATCCTCAGCACCACATAAAAATAAATAAATAAAAGTATTTTTGTCTAACTGCAACCTAAATATATATATATATTTTCTTTAATATATATATTGAAGAAAACCACATTCTACTGTCGTGTATATCTAAAAAGAACAAATAAAATTAAAAAAAAAAAAAAGTTCAGGCCTGGAGTTGTGGCTCAGAGGTACAGCGCTTGCCTGGCATGTATGAGGCACTGGCACCACATAAAAATAAAACAAAGGTATTGTGTCCACCTACAACTAAAAAAATGTTAAAAAAAATCAAAGTTTAAAAAAAGAAAAGTTCAAAGCTAGCTTCAGCAACTCAGGCCCTAAGCAGCTTCATGAGACCTTGTCTCAAAATAAAAAATAAAAAGGGTTAGGGATGTGACTCAATGGTTAAACCCCATGAGTTCAATCCCTGGTACCCACCCCCCAAAAAAAGAAAGAAGTAAACATCTGTCAAATGGGATGCTATTATCCCAACCCAAACTCCCTTTCACAGAAGAAAGAAATGAAGCTCAGCTAGCTAGTGAGGGGTGAGGCTGATGTAAAAACCTGACCCAGAAGGCAGAATTTCAGCATGAGGGTTATAGGGTGCTTGACTCAGAATCACTGGGATGTTGTTAAAATGTCCCCTTCCTATTCATCTTCCAGAACAACTTTTCAGGCAGTGTGACTGTTCTCTGAGCACTCCTGGCACACTCCCAGACCAAGGCCTTTCAACTCACTTGTGTCCTCTGCTAGGAAAGCTCTTCCCCTACATATCACGTGACTCACTGCCTCACCTCCTTCAGGTCTCTGTTCAAAGGTTATTTTCTCAGTGAAACTCTATCTGACCCTATTGAAAAAGCAATCCCTATTTTCTGCAGTCCCTTTCCCCTTATTCTGTATTTCCCCCACAGCATTTGTCACCTTCTAACATAATAAGTAATTTCATTGACTTTGTTATTGTATTTATTGTCTGTCTCTTTTGGAATGAACATTAGCTCCATGAGGGCATAGATTTGGGCAGGGTTTTTTTTTTCCTTGCTGTATCCTCAAATACTTAGAACATTGCTTAGCATGTAGTGAGTGATCAGTAAATACATTTTTATTCTTTTCATTTATGTATTTATTTTTGGAACCAGGAATTGAACCCAGGGGTGCTCAACCACTGAACCACATCCCTAGCCTGCAATGGTACATGCCTGCACTCCCAGCAACTCAGGAGGCAGAGGCAGGAGGATCACATGTTTGAGGGCAGTCTAGGCAATTTAGTGAGAATCTGTCTCAATATTAAAAGGGGGGATTACCGCAGACTCAGTGGTAAAGTGCCTCTGGGTTCAATCTCCAATACAAGAAGGAAGAAAGGAAGGAAGGAAAGCAAGCCAGGCTTGGTGGTACATGCCTGGAATCACAACTACTAGGGAGACTGGGGCAGGAGGGAAACCCATATATCCAGATAAAACCATGAAAGTCCATGGTTTTATTTCTAAATTATTCAAACTGAATTTTTCGTGCTGTATAGCTTACAAAGAGGCATGAAACACCCAATAAATTTATAATAGAGAATTTTACTTAGATTCCTGACAATCATGAGCATCCAGGAAAACACTAATAATCAACCCTTCTGACCCCTCATCACTGAGGTTCAGAGGACAAGGGCCCTTCCAAGTCCTTGAAGCTTCATCCTGTGCCGCAGTCTGGCTGGGCACAATTCAGGAGCCACTTGTCAAAAGAAACGAACGTTATTTTTAGAACCACACACGCCACACCACACAGCTCCTGAGGAAAAACCCTCAGAGCCCAACTGCCACCACCGGCTTCTCTCAAGCCTCTCAACCTCCCCCATTCCTCCTGCTCCTGAGGCCCAATGGCTGGGTTGCGTGGGCGGAGCCAAAAAAAAGTCCCCCAATGAGCAGCTCCGTAGTCTGAAAGGGCGGGGAAACAGCCCAATGAGCATCACCGCAGAGGAGCCAATCAGCTAGAAGTTGCTGGGCCACTGTGAGCCAATCATCAGCTGGCAGCTGGAAGTTTGCTGGGGCCCCTTCGGCTGTGGCTCTCAACAATCCTGGGAGTCTGCAGAAAAGCAACTAGATGCTTCCTCCTGGATGCTGGTTACTTACAACCCAATATTCCAGATTCTTAGAAGAGGAAAACTAGAAATATCATATTTATTTATGCAAAGCAGTAACAACCTAAGTACCACATACCCTTCTGCTATGGTTTGAATATGGTCTGTCCCCTCCCAAACTTGTGTTGAAATCTAATCTCCCTTGGGAAGCAGTCAGAGGTTGGAAACTTAATCTGACTGTGGTATTTAAAGGCATGGCTTTCATAGGTGATTAGGATTAGATAAAGTCATGGGGTGGAGCCTTTATAGTTGAATACTGGTAGCTTTATAGGAAGAGATAGAGAGACCAGAGGACACATGTGCAGGGTCTCTTTCTTGACAACAAGAAGGTCATCACCAGATATGGTCCCTCAACCTTGGGCCAGAACTGCTAACCAAAATAAACCTCTCTTACCCAGTTTATGTAGTGAGTTGTTATAAACAAAAAGGGAAATAGTGTTGCTTCCTTTCTTATTCAGACAAGCAAGAAGATTCAAAATCAGGACCTTATCAGGGAAACTGCAGATAAGAAGATGAGCTAGGTGGGACTGCAAATTGGTGCAACCACTCTGGAAAGCAGTATGGAAAACTTGGAATGGAACTACCATTTGACCCAGTTATCCCACTCTTCACTATATACCCAGAGGACTTAAAATCAGCATACTATAGTGACATGGCCATATAAACGTTCATAGCAGCTCAATAGCTAAAGTATAAAACCAACCTAAGTGCCCTTCAATAGGTAAATGGATAAAGAAAATTTATTTCTTTATTGTGCACATACACAATGGAATATTACTCAGCCATTTAAAAAGAATGAAATTATGTTATTTGCCAGTAAATGGATGGAACTGGAGAAATAATTGAAATAAGCCAATCCCCAAAAAACAAAGCACAAATGTCCTCCCTGATATGTGAATGCTGACTCAAAAAAGTGGGGGGTGGGAGTGGTAGTAGTGGAGGTTCACCAGATTCGACAGGGGGAAATGGGGCAAAGAAAGTGTGGATGGGAATGGGAAAGACAGTAGAATGAATTGGACATAACTTTCCCATGTTCATATATGAATACACAACCAGTGTAATTCCATATCATGTACAACCACAAGAATGGGAAGTTATATTCCATGTATGTATGATAATATGATATGTCAAAATACATTCTACAGTCATGTACATCTAAAAAGAGCAATTTAAAAAAAGATGAGCTAAGGAGAAATAATCAAGCTTCTTTAAACTAATTTTTTTTTTTAAAGAAAAAAGGCCAGGCTTAGTGGCACACACCTGTAATGTCAGATCTTAAGGGCTCAGGAGGATGAGACAAGATAATCACAAATTCAAGGCCAGCCTCAGCAACTTAGTGAATGAAAAATAAAAAAGAGGGGATGAAGCTCAATGGTAGAGCATCCCAGGGTTCAATCTCTAGTACAAAAAGAAAAAGAAAGGCAGGAAGGAGGGAAGGAGGGAGGAAAGGGGAAAGAAAAAGAGAAAAGGAAGAAAAGAAAAGGAAAAAAAAAAACCCTACAGGGTTGGGGATAAGGCTCAGTTGATAGGCTGCTTTCTCTCATGCATAAAGCCCTGGGTTTAATCCCCAGCTCCACCAAAAAACAAAAAGAAAGAAAGAAAGAAGAAAAGAAAAGCTGCAAGGGAGCTAATATTTTTGAACCCTGGAAAAAGGAAAGCTGATGGATTTAATTCATGGAAAAAGGATCTAGAAACTAAAAATATCAGAGCAAACACCTCTGAGGACTCAAGATTAGAACCAACTAAATTCAAAGAGTGGAACAGGTTCTGGGTACTTCATTAAAGAATTGTTAGGGGCTGGGGATGTGGTACAGGGGTAGAAGATTTGCTTAGCATGCCTGAAGCGCAGCATCACAAACAGCTTCAACAAAGAATTGTCTTAGGTACGCCTGTGAATGGACCTTCATTCCCCACAATTATGCAGAGCATGTGCTGTGGATATGTCTTCTGCCTCAGCATGAGCAGACCCCCAAGGATCATCAGATATTTGAGGAAAATTATATCATGAAAAAATAATACAGGGCTGTGTTGAGAGCCATCCATAGGCTGTGGGTGGACCGTGTGGTATCATAGCCTAGTGAGGGGATAAGTCTGGTATTGGGAACTTCCTGTGATACCCTCACAGGGATAGACCACCTAATGCAGGCGAGCTTCGCCCTCAGCTCTGCCAAAGATCCCACAACGTGCCTGAGATGGGTGTGACCTGCCAAGATGCCAATCAACCTTCTGACTACAAGACATCAGGAAGACTCCATCCTTGAAACCTTATCCCTGCCTTTGATGTACCCCCTTAAATAAACCACTTGAGCCATCTTTATCTAGTTCCAGCTCTTGTGTGGACTGGATGTATCAGGGGCTCCACTTTCATAAATATATTTCTGGCTCTTTGTATTTTGTTCTTCCCTAATTATTTCAGACTTTAAGTTTTCAGGAGGTTTACACCCTCCTCAGCAGGAAGAAGAACTCCCCCAAAGAGATGCTGGCCCCCGTTAGGGCCGGAGGTGTAGCTCAGTGGTGGAGTGTGCACCTAGCCTGTGCACAAGGGAGGTCCTGGGTCCAGTGCTTAGTGTGCACGTGCACATGTGTGCACACTCACACACACAGAAAAAGAAAAATAAAGAAAAGAAATATACAAAGATGAACATATGGAAATAGACCAAAAGGACATGAGAATAAGTCAAAGAAGAGAGAAGAACATTCTTACAAAAATCATACTCTTTTCTCCAGCCCAGACCTCTCCCTGAGAAACAAACTCATTTTCAAATGCCAATTGTACACATAGCAAAGTCCCTCAAGCACCTCAAATATCTGGCTTTTCTCCCAACCTTAACTTTATTGTTCTTGAGGTCTTTATCTCCGGCCACAGCATAACCATCTATCCAGTTTCCAGAGACTATAAATTTTACCTATTTTTTCCTATTTCTCATTCTTACCCTAAGCCTCACCTTCAACTCCCACAGATTCCATCTCAGAAATCTCTCTTAAACTCAATTCCCATCTCAGTTCCCATAGCTCCAGATAAATTTTCATAATCATTAACCTGAACTTTATCAATGGCCTCTGTGTCAATGAGCACTCCTCCAGAGAAACAATTAATAGGAGGGAGGGGTGGGGGGAGAGAGAGAGAGAGAGAGAGAAAGGGAGAGATTGATTTACATGATTGTGGGGGGTAGCATACAAGAAATCCTCAGGCAGGGCCTGCATTGTTGTCCACAGAAAATTTCCAGAATCCCAGAAGCAATAATCTCAGAATGGATCAGTTTGTTTTGTACTTTATAAAAATGAAATCATACAGTATTTTGTGTCTGGTTTCCTTTGCTCAGCAATTTTGTGTGTGTGTGAGGTTCATTCATGATGTTGCACATGATACCAATGTGTTTGTTTTTATTGTGTACAATTTTCCCCTATGTGAATATGCCACGATTCATTCATCCATCCTAAGTGGATGAGCATTTAGGTAGAGTCTAGTGAGGAGGATAGTGCAGCTATGAATATTGTATATATTTTATGATGAAGAGATAAACACATTTCTATTGGATATCTACCTAGAGCTGGAATTTCTGAATCATCAATTATGCCAAAATTCTTTAGTAGAACATGCCCAATAGGGCTGGGGATATAGTTTAGTGGTAGAGCATATCCCAGGTTCCATCCCCAGCACCAAGATAAAAAACAAAAACAAAACAAACCATACTATTCTGGGCTGAGCTGCACAAGGCTCTGGGTCTGATCCCTATTGCTAGCAAGAAAGATGAAGAGGAGGAGGAGGAGGAGGAACCCAGTTGTCCAAAATGTTCATATCAGTTTATAACAATTTACACTCCCACAGCAATATAGGATATTATGGGTACTCCACATTCTCAACAATACTCCATACTGTTTGCCATTCTGTCTCATTATTTTATTCTGTTTTGCTTTATTGTTATAGGGGATTGAACCCAAAGAGCCTTTACCACTGAGCCACATCCCCAGCCTTTTTTTTTTTTTTTTTTTTTAGAATTTTAATATTTATTTTTTAGTTTTTCGGCAGACATAACATCTTTGTTTGTATGTGGTGCTGAGGATCGAACCTGGACCGCACGCATGCCAGGTGAGCGAGCTACCTACCGCTTGAGCCACATCCCCAGCCCCTCCCAGCCTATTTTTTATTTTGAGGCAGGGTCTCCCTAAATTGCTAAAGCTGGTCTCACACTTGAGATCCTCCTGCCTCAGGCCGTGAAATACCTTGGGCAGACCTTTTTATGGTACATGCCTGTAAACCCTGTAAATCCTCCTGGGATTATAGATGTATACCACATGGTGCCTGGTTCTACTTTTCTTTTTCTTTATTTAGGGGTGCTGGGGATAAAATCCAGGACCTCATGCATGCTGAGTAAGTACTCTACCACTGAGCTACATCTGCAGTTTTGTTTTATTTATTTATTTATTTATTTATTTATTTATTTATATTTATGTTTTAGTTTTTGGTGGACGCAATATCTTTATTTTACTTTATGTGGTGCTGAGGATCGAACCCAGTGCCTCATGCATGCTAGGCGAGCACGCTACCACTGAGTCACAACTCCAGCCCTGTCTCATTTATTTTTAACCCATAATTACTTCATTCCTATTTGTCAAAATGCCTTGTCTTTCTTTCTCTCTCAATTTTTCTTTTCTTTATTTCTTCCTGTATGTTACTAAAGCCTGAACTATAACCCCAGCCCATTTCTTTGAGTCAGGGTCTTGCCAAATTGCCCAGGCTGGCATCACACTTGCAATTCTCCTGTCTCAGCCTCCCAGGTAGCTGGGATTAGAGGTGTTGACCAAGACGCCTGGCCTAATACTTCTCCTTTTAAATCACAAGGAAAGGGGTAAAATAGCATGCAGTGTAGAATCAAACAACCCTGAGTCTATCCTTTACCAAGTTGGTGACCTCCGAGCTTCAGCTTTCTCTTCTGCAAAATGAGGATAATAAAGTGCCTGCCTAGTTGAGGTATGAGAAGACAAGACCAGCTGAGACCACACACACAAAATGCTCATACTTCCTGGCACAGAATAAGTATACAAGTAAGTGACTCTTACTATTATAAGAGCATTTTTATTTTTTTTAGAATTTTTTAATATTTATTTTTCAGTTCTCGGCGGACACAACATCTTTGTTTGTATGTGGTGCTGAGGATCGAACCTGGGCCAAACGAATGCCAGGCGAGCGCGTTATCGCTTGAGCCACATCCCCAGCCCTATAAGAGCATTTTTTAAGGGGGACAAGGTATTAAACCCAGGGGCACTTGGCCACTGAGCTACATCCACAGCCCTTTTAAATTTTATTTTGAGACAGGGTCTCCCTAAGTTGCTGAGACTGGCTTTGAACTTGCAATCCTCCTGTCTCAGCCTCCCGAGCTGCTAGGATTACAAGTGTGCTACTGCACCCAGCTCCCATCCCTCTCTTTTTTTAAAAAAAAAATTTTTTTTTCAGTACTGGGGGTTGAAGCCAGGGGTGCTCTGCCACTGAGCTACATCCCTTTTTATTTTTTATTTTGAAACAAAGCCTCACTAAATTGCTGAGGGTCTTATTAAATTGCTGAGGCTGGCCTCCAAATTGCAATCCTCCTGCCTCAGCCTTCCAAGTCACTGAGATTACAGTCGTGCCTGGATTAAATGGATCCCTCTCTAGTTGCTATTCCTCCATGGTACTGTATGGTTTAAATTTCTAAGAATTTTTTTTTAAACTGTAAAATTTGGTCCATAATTTATAATAAATATTATTTGTCCATTTTCTGATGCTATGACAAAATACTTGGATATTTTATAAAGAAAAAAGGTCTGTTTAGCTTACAATGTTGGAAGCTGAAAGTTGAAGATTGGGTGTTCTTATTTGTTTGGTCTCTGATATGAATTCCCTTGGCTAGGTCACAACATGGTAGAGATGGAAATGTTCACATGCAGAGGGAACAAAATACATGGGGCCGCCTTACTATAGAACAACCCACCCTGTCCAGAACTAACTTACTCTGCAAGACCGGCATTAATCCCTTCTGGCATGATGTTTCCCCAAGGACCTAATTACTGACTATGCCCCACCTTTGAAAGGTTCCCCCTTCTCAATATTGTCACACTGGATCAAGTTTCTAGCCCATGAACCCTTGGGGAACCCACTTGAACCATACCCAAACCATAGCAATTTTCTTCTATTTCTGCATTTAGTTTAGCAAATTTCATCAGATACCCCAAGAGTACATCAGGCTGTCCCCAGAGAAGTCAATGCTCCTTTAGTCAACAAGCACATCTTAGGAGGTGAGATATGATTTTTTTTTTCCCCCTGATACTCTACCACTGAGCTACATTCCAGCCCTTCTTATTTTTTATTTTGAGGCAGTGTCTTGCTAAATCACCAAGGCCCACCTAGAGTTTGTGATCCCTCTGCCTCAGCCCCCAGTTAGCTGGGATTACAGGTATGCACCACCACACCAACAAAACTCACAATTTACTTGAAGGAATCAGATCCCTGGACTGCAGACTGATGATCTAAAATAAACAATAAAATAGGACTTGGCAAAATCATTGTTTGGGGCTGAGATTTTAATCTTTTGCCTGTCTCAGAAATGTCAGTCCTAGCTTTTTTTTTTTTTTTTTGTTAGGAGCAGAGATTCTTTGGTAGTTCTTGTCCCACAGTCTGCCAAATGGGGTTGACAAATAAGAGGTTAAATGTTGCTCCCTTGCTGGGTCAGCAGAAGCTCTCATTTCCTGATCACAATGGGATCAGAGCTATGGGATGAGATCTCTGGGTCCCCCTTCCATGAGAATGTCTAAAGGTGTATGATTCTGTGTAGCCTGAAGGAGTGATACTCAGATAGTTCCTGTGGCCAGAGGATAGATGCCTGGTTGGGATTCACCCAGAGAGGTGCTTTTTTACCTATGAAGATGCCCAGGAAATAGTGTCAGGAAGGATTGGTGTGTCTTCAATAGCATGATTCCTTTTCTTACTCTTTTTCCTTTTTAACAAAGAAGCAGCTCTTTTGAGCTTTTTAGGCAACAACATCAGGCTAGATTAAACAATGGACCATGGTTTCCATTATATTCACTTTTTTAAAAAAATGTTTTTAGCTGTAGATGGACACTTAATTTAATTAAGTAACTTATTAATTGATTAATTATGTGGTGGGGATTGAACCCAGCACCTCACATGCTAGGCCAGCGTTCTACCGCTGAGCTACAACCCCAGTCCACTTTTTAATTTTTTTTTTTTGTATTGGTAGATGGACAGCATTTATTTATTTATTTATTTATGCATGTATGTATGTATGTGCGGTGGAGGCAAGTGCTCTGCCACTAAGCTACAGCCCCAATATTGACTTTTATAAGTCTCTCTTGTTAGGACAAAAAAACCCCACTGGTTTCTCTTTTCCCTTTTCTCGATTTTTTTAAAACTTATGGCTATGGCATAAGTTGCCTTTTAAAATAATAAAAAAATTAAACAAAACAAATAACTTACAGAAGACTATTAATGCTTTCCCATTGAGCTAATCCGCAGCCCGAAATTGTCCAGGCTGGCCTAGAGCTAGAACCCTCCTGTCTCAGCCTCCACAGTAGCTGGGATCATAGGCTTGCACCAGCGTGCTGCGTCTGAAATGGCTATTTTTAATTTCCAGCCCCAGGTGAGCGGGTTTCCAGGGAAATGGATTAAGTGTAGCGTGACTGACGTATGCTGAAATTAGCCTGATACTTGCGTCAGACCTTAACAGAGTAGGGAGATTTCTTCTTCTTCTTTTAATTTGGGATTGGACCCTGGGGATTTCTACGACTGACCAAGCTAGACCCCAGTCCTTGTTTTATTTTTTTTCCCTTAAGGCAGGACTGGTTAAATTGCCCAGACTGACCTTGAATCCTCCTGGCTCAGCCTCCGCAGTCGCCAGGTTTACAGGCGAACGTCACCTCACCCAACTTTTTTTTCTTTTTTCTTTTTCTTCCTTTCCATCCCCCTTCTTTCTTTTATTTTCTTTTCCTTCTTTTTTCTTTCTTTCTTTTCTTTTTTTTTCTTTCTTTTCTTTTTTTTTTTTGAAACTTCTCTCTCAACTTCATTCCATCTCTTTTCCGACTGCCTTCATTTGGGGTGTTTTCATTCTTCAGTAGAAACTTCAGGCAGATAATGACATGGTTTGAGAAAGAGCGGGTATCAAGCTTGAGTGGGTCAGAAGCAAGTACGGTCTCTACTACCAACTAATTTTCTTTTATTAACATTGGAAGAGTTCTCTGTATAATGGGAATAAAAATAACAACAATGTCTACTTCCTAATGTGGTGAGGATTAATGAAAGAGTAGGTACAGAGGGAGTGTCTTAATGACTGACATGCAGTATGACCTCAAGGTGTTTAGCTCAATTGAACCACTCCACCACGTGTACAGAGTTCAAAACAACATGTTGTACGGGATAAATATATATAGCACTTAATTGCCGATTTAAAAAAGGAATCTCAAAAAATGTTAATTTTCTTCATTGGTGGTGGTGAGGGAGGCAGAAATTAAAATTCAAGTCTCCCCATTTGCCCAAGTTAGCCGCTTAGGTAAGTGACTTTGGGGGGGGAACTTGTCACAAGGATTGGCTGTAGTGAGATTTGGGGATTATCTGTGGGTNAGAAGGGAGGGAGATGGAAAACGGGCCGCTGAGTACCGGGCGCCCGGAACAGGTGGCAGCCCGGCTGCGGAGGGCGGGTCCAGGGGGCCGCCCCTGAGCAGGTGTAAGCCGAGAGTCCGGGGTCTGGAAGGGTGCTTCCGCGTATCCCGAGAAAGGACCTGTGACTAGCTGCGCTGGCGCCCTCGGCCTCCAGGCGCTTTGCGACCCGAGCCCAACTTCCCCCGGAGCGCTAGGCGGGGTCGCGAGTGGGGAGGGAAAGACCACCCCAGGCGGGTTGGCGTTGTCCTTTTCCCTCCAAAATACTTCAGTGTCCTCCTCTTCGACTTCTTAGTGTGTAGAAGATAGCAGCTGGGGGAAGGGGACCTCGGGTGCCGCCTTCTCATTTGTCCGGACTCGCCCAGGAGGGCCTGAGCACGGTGGTCTCGCCCCTTCTCGCTTTATGCTAAAGCGGATTTATCTGGTTGCCTGAGAAACCTGGCGGGTGAGTGCGGCGGACTCTGGGCTCTTAGCTAGTCCAGGCGCTCCTCTGCACTCAACACTGCCTGCTCCCCCGGAGGTCATAGCGATTCAGTCCATCAAAAGCAACCCAAGGTTGGGAATGGGGGTGCAAGCCTATAATCCCAGCAACTCAGGAGGCTGAGGCGGGAGGATTACAAATTCGAGGCATCCTTAAGGATTTAGCAAGATCCTGTCTCAAAATAAGGAGGACTGGGGAATTGTAGCTCAGTGGTAGAGCACCCCTGTATTTAATCCCCAGTGCCAAAAATACCCCCCAAAACCTACCCCAGCCCGTGCCAGTAGGGACGCTGGGATACCCAAAGGTGCCAGGGCCTGGTCTACAAAGATGCTTTGAAGCAGGGAGTCACAGAGACACTTTCCACACTTTCCTCCTTGCAGGTCCTGGGTGAGTCAAAACAGCCATTGGAGCTTGGCCTGAGATCACTGGGTGGGTTAAGAGATTGTCCTTGTTATTTTTATGACAGATATGATCATAATTACAAATAGGGAAGTGAAACTGTTTAACTCAGAACAATCAATTCTTAATTGTTTAAAACCCGCCATTCAGTTCACCAATAGTCTTGGCATCTTCCTTCATCCACTCCATATTGACAACTTTGGGCTTTTTCTCATTAGTGAGGAGCAGTGACAGCAGGATAGGAGGGGGAATCTGGAAACCAGTGGGGACAGAGTGGGAAAAAGTCTTTTTTGTTAAGTTGCTTTTAGCATTTAAAAAATTGTTTTGCAGTATATTTAAGTTCAAAGATGTCATCATGGAATTACAGGATTATAACTTCTAATTATGTGAGGCGTTTGGGACAGAGGATCACAGGCCATGGAATTGCAGAAGGAGGCTTGGCCTGGGAATCCCTAGATGTTGGTCCTAGTGCCCCAGGGCTTGACTGCCACCCCCACAAAAGTGCTTTGTGGCCTCCAGAAAGTTGCTGTCTTTCTGCAACTTTCCTTCCTCTCTGGATTATCTGTTTTCTGAACAAGTGGCTTTGTGGACCTATGGCAGTGTTTGGGGGGAAATGTCAGGAAGGATGGAGCACACCTTTGAGGGTGATGGTCCCAAGCCTTCCAGAACAAGTTTTCCTGGGGGAGCCATGAGTCCAGGGGAGGACAGACATGCACAGGGAAAGGGAGAGGATGTGAGGTTGGGTGTTTTTCAGATGCAGTTTCTCTGGTGCAAAATCAGATGAATCACTGCTTTACCATGAGAAGCATCTGTTTTGAACACGAGACCTTGTAATGATCATTGTGCTGTGACTGAGTTAAGCCTCAATAGTCCAAAGAGTGTTCTTTGCATGAGGAAAAGAAATGGTGTTGACTTAGACTCTTTCCTGATCTGTGAACTGAGACAGTTTTGACTTAAGAACTTAAGATCTGATGCTCCCTGGATGAAGTGTGATTGTTACACAGGTAAAGAAGAGCACTTCAGGTGAAGGGTCAGCCTGGGCAAAGGCATAGAATTGTAAATGCCTCTGGGTGTGAAAGTCTAGCCGGAATTAGGCAGTTCAGGGTCATACATCCTAAGGACCCACGAAATTTTGGTAATCCACCGAAGCATTTAAAGTAATCCCAGACATGTGAGATTTGCGTCAGAGGAAGACCCTTCAGACAGCTGAGTGGTTAGAGGGTCAGGGGTGGCTGAGAGGCAATGGTAGAGACAGGCAGGGCAGAGTTGGGGCCATTTAGCCCCCTGTTATCCCAGTCATCTTTGCCTTTCCTACTCTGATATAGCCTGCTGATGACTTCAGTCTGTTTAAAGTGCTGGGTGGTCACAATCTCCACCACCAGTCCTTCCTACCAGCTTATGCACCAACTCATATCAAAGGCAAGGATCCCAATGAAGAGGTTGGAATGATGGGCAAAGGCAGTGTGCACAGGGTGGGAAGAACTGATGGGATTGAATATGGTGGAGAAGGCACTGTTGGCAGGACTCCAAATTATGGGGAGCAGGTGGATTTGAGGCCACCTTTGGGATATCCAAGTGGGTTCCAGTGCACCAGGGACCTGGCAGTCACTTGCTCCTGGCTGGAGATGCAGCTTTGGGAGGCACCATTGTGGGAGGCTTTGGGATATTGAATGAAGGGACCTGGGGCAGAAGAGAATAATACCTTTACTTAAGGGATAGGTGGAGGCAAGACCGGAGAGCAGTGGTGTTAAGGAAGCGGACTCTTGTTAGCGGTCGGGTGAGGTTGACAAGCCAGAAGAGCCCTGGAGAGTTTTTGATTAGTCCCTTAGGGAGTTGTAAGAGGATGAGTAGTAGGAGGGATGGGGACCAAAGTTAGTGTATCATGTTGTGAGGGAAGGGCAGAGAAGAGAGTTGCTGGAGAGAGATAGGGACACAGAAGAGAGAAGCCAGGATTGTTTTGTTTTATTATTGTTGTTGTACTGAGGATTGAACCCAAGGCCTTGAACATGCTAGGCAAGCACGCTACCATTAAGCTACATTCCCATCCCTTTTTATTTTGAGACAGGGTCTCCACAAGTTGCTCAGGCTGGCCTCCAACTTCCTATCCTCCTGCCTCAGCCTCCCAAATAGCTGGGATTACAGGCATGTAGCATTAAGCCTGGCTTTATTTATTATTATCATTATTTTTTGTGGTGATAGGATGGAACTCAGGACTTCACATGCTACACAAAGCACTCTGTGACTGAGCTACAGCCCAGCCCCGCAGGCTTGTTTTAGAATGAGGAAGTCTAAAACCTCTTAAAGCTAAAGGTGAAGAAGTTAGGTGGGGAGTCTTTCTGAGATTCAGAGAGAAAGAGAACAAGCTGGGAAGGAGTCCTATCAGCCGGGGAGGTAAGGATTGGAAGCTGCTGCTGAGTGGGTTGGGAGGCTGAGCTAACCAGGGACAGTGGTCAGGACATCATACGACTCTGGACTTAGAATTTTGCACGCAGGATCAAATTCTTAAAATCAAGCTTCTCTTTTACCCTGCCTTCCCTTCCTCTCTTCTTTAAAATACACTCAAAAAGCTCTGTGCCTTGTGCTGGGGTTCTAGCTCAATGGTAGAGCACTTGCCTTGCATATACAAAGTCCTGGGTTCAATCCCTAGCAACACACACACACACACACACACACACACACAAATAAAGATATTGTGTCCATCTACAACTAAAAAAAAAAAAAAATTAAAAAAGAAAAAAGAAAAAAAGCTCTGTGCCTGACTCTCACCAGGTTCTGGGATACACAGGACCCTGATTTTTTTTTTTTTTTTTTTTTAATTTTTTTTTTTTTAGTGTTGGGTGTTGAACCCAGGGCCTCAGTGTGCTAGACAAGCACTCTATAGCTGAGCCAACCCCCAGCCCCTGGACCCTACAGCTCAAGCATGCGGCCATTGCTGATGCTTTGTGAAGCTAGCTCCAGCTAGGCTTGAAAAGGAGGGACTTCCCTTACTTTATTTCACAGCAAGAAGTGGAGTACCTCCACAAGCTTCATTCAGGAGAGCTACAGCAGTGTTTTGTGGAATTAAAAGTCCCTTATGCTGGATGACCCTGGTTCCTAAATGTGCAAGATAATTACTGGTGGGGAAGGGGAGATACCTTTTAAATTAGGGTCTTTTGGGGGGTCATGTAGGAGTTGGCTATACAGAGCTAGAAGATAAAAAGTAAGCCCCAGGTCAGGCATGGACACCATTATTACCAACCCTTTCCTCTTGTTTTTGTTTTTTTTTTTTAATATTTATTTTTTAGTTGTAGTTGGACACAATACCTTTATTTTATTTATTTATTTTTATGTGGTGCTGAGGGCCTCGCATATGCTAGGCAAGTGCTCTACTGCTGAGCCACAACTCCAGCCCAACTCCCACCCCCCCCACCCCCCCCATCTCTAAATTTTAAAAAAAGAAAAAAATATTTTGGGGGGGTTTGTCACAACATCATGTCTTTCTCTGACTTCTCACTGTATTGTTTCTCACTAAATTATTATACTTAAATACAGGTATAATTGTATAAGATTACTATAAATTCTTAAAAGGACTACCAGCTCCCCCCACCCCACCCCCACACCCCAAGGGTTTTTATGCTTTTCCTACTGAGAGTCTGGGAAGAATATGTTCTCTGACCTGTAGGTAAATGCACAGTAATGTTAAATTTTTAGGAGGCTGCATCCTGATAGCAGATTCCTGATAGCAGATTCCTGATAGCCCCTAGGGGAGAGGTAATTCCCATACCTCCCAGGAAAACTAGTTTTCAGCCACAAGAACACCAGCTGGGGGGAAAAAATAGAGGAAAGCCTTTCCTCAGGATTGTTGAAAGGCTCTAAATGGAAGGTTTTAGCACCACATGGAAGGAATCAGTACAAAGTACAGCATTGTCACTTGTTATCTCTGCCTCTTCATCCTGAGGGAACACAAATGCCCCGAAATGAATTTAACTCCATTGTTTTTACTCAAGAGCTGTAGAAGAAGTTGTTTCTTGTTCACAGAAACTGGCTCGCTGGACAGGGCCCCAGGGTTCATTGTGTCCTGGTTTATGGCCCCTGTTTACTCTGGGCTTCCTGGAGGCTCCAGCAGAGAAGGAAGGAGAATTTCTTCCCCCTTCAAGCTCAGAATCTCCTCCTGGTTTATCTTAGCAGGGAGCAGAGTCTGATTTCATGTTAGACACTTGTGTGTGTCATTTATGGGCACAGCTTGTGCGAGGGGAAGCGTGTTACTGATGGGCCAAGTCCACCAAGTACAGCGTAGGTACTGGGGATAAGCAACTCCAGCTTTATTAGGTATTGGTATCATCCTTCCAACAGCTGTTGGGAGTCTTAATCCTTTCCCAGGTGGGGAGGGGTTTGGGAGTTGGTGATCCTGTTCCTAACCCTTGATAATCCACCATGGGCTAAGCCGGGTCTGAAAGGCCAGACTGGACCCAGGCTGCTCATGGCTTGCTAAGGGTTCCAGATATCCTGGTGCACACCCACTGTCCAGAGGGCCTGCCTAATACTTCTCACACTGTGGGATCTTGGCCAAGAGGAGTCCCCTGGCAGAAACAGAAAATTTCAGGGTGACTCAGAGGAGAGTCAGTGTGATGAGCTATAGCACTGTAAATGTCCCTTG
The DNA here is from genome assembly GCF_001458135.2 of Marmota marmota marmota. Taxonomy (NCBI): domain Eukaryota; kingdom Metazoa; phylum Chordata; class Mammalia; order Rodentia; family Sciuridae; genus Marmota; species Marmota marmota. The sequence continues at coordinate 13,358,318 of NW_026000205.1, forward strand.
TTTCCTGGGGCTATTTGGACAGTTGCCAAGACACCACCTGATGCTCTTGGGCATTGACTTTATCCTGATCAACACTTCCTCCTTTGGCTGGGATACTAGAGTCTCGTGACACAAAGGCTACATTGGAGGTGGCCACAGAGCATAGTGGGACTAGGTGCAGCTCAGGCAGAGGACTAGGTGTCTGGCAGAGAGGGCAGCAGGGGGTGCTGGCTGGGAGCAGGGTTTTTCCTGAAGCCTGGGTGGGGGGGGGGGCGGGGAAGAGAGACAGAGACAGAGACAGAGAGACTGACCGACCATGGTGAATGATGTGAGTGATGTGAGTCTCTTTGGCCTTTCCAGTGAGTTTATTATGGCCTTAAACCTTTGGAAAAATCCCAAGTTTCCATTTGTTTATAAGAAGAGAAAAGGGCAGGAGATCAAAACAACTCAGATGTCATTTATTTTTCTCCAATATCGTTTGCATTAAGAAGTAACGGAAGGGGCTGGGGTTATAGCTCAGCAGTAGAGTGCTTGCCTCACACTTGTGAGGTACTAGGTTCAATCCTCAGTACCACATAAAATAAATAAATAAGATAAAGATATTGTGTCCATCTTTAAAAAAAATATTTTACAAAAGTAAGTTGTTAAAAAGTTAACCACAGAAATGCACAAATTCAAAGTCACAAACAAATACCAGCTCCCACCCATACTACACAGACATCTTATAGACAAGGATGTTAACTGGTTAACAGTTGATTGGAATAAGCAGGACATTGGTTGGGTCTGGCAAAAACATTTGATTCATGGAGATTTTGCTGGTTTTGGGTATAGTGGGAGGCGCAGTAAAATCTTTGCTATTCAATATGTTGAAAAATTATAGTGATTGCCACACAGTAGGCATTTTTACAGATTTCTTTCTTTTTTAAAAAAATATTTAGTTTTTAGTTGGACACAATACCTTTATTTTTTAATTTATTTTTAGGTGGTGCTGAAGATCGAACCCAGGGCCTTGCACATGCTAGGCAAGCGCTCTACCACTGAGCCACAACTCCAGCCCCATTTTTACAGATTTCTAAAACTCACTGCAGGGAGTCTCTAGTTATTTGCCTCATGCCTCCCCCACTCCCATAGATATGGATTGGGATGCTAGAGGGAGGCAGCTGGGCCTTCCCCTCTACCACGGGCCCCAAGCTGGCGGAGATCCTGGAAGGGCAGGAGGGCTATTTACAAGTGCAAAATTCATGTTTTTTCTTCTTTTTTTTGGACATGGAAAAGGCAGATTCTCCACATCCAGCCTGCCCTGATTCTTCATTGTGGTGAAAAGTTAAATTAGATGTATGTGTGTATTGCAGGGTATCACATTCTATTTTTGTGCTTTCTGGTTGACAGCTCTGACCACTCCATAAACAAACAATTCTGTTTTCTAGAGTTTGGTGGTTGAGTAAGGGATTGCATAACCAGGAGGAAATGAGAAAGGCAGAGAAAGTATCTTTGCTGGAGAAACAAGTAAAAGCACCTGTCCTCCTCTGTGGCCTATATGAGGGTCTCGGGCCCAGAGCTACCCCAGCCCTGTCCTGTCCCCACACACATGCTCCATTTTAGTTTTAGTTTTTGTTTTTACATTTTTAGTTGTAGATGGACTCAGTATTTTTATTTATTAATAAATAAATAAATTTTTTTTTGTAGTTGTAGATGGACAGCATGCCTTTATTTTATTTATTTTTCTGTGGTGCTGAGGATCGAACCCAGTGCCTCACACGTGCTACCACTGAGCTACAACCCCAGCCCACACACTCAGTTTTACTCCTGACCTTTACATCCCACGCTTGTACTTTGCCTTGAATTTGCTGGAAACACATTTACATGTGGGCTTTGTCTTTGTGTGGAAGATGGGTCCCTACTGGTGGCCCAGGTTGAAAAGGAGGCTGGCCCTAGACCCTGCATGAGTGGGCCCCCAGTGGGGTAGGGAAGACTGCGCTGTTCCTCCAGTCTACCTTCTAGGTAGCCTGGCCATGTCAGTGTCTACTGGAATCTTCTTGTTTCTTCCAAATTAAGTGAGGCTCCAGTTTTTGCTTAGGTGTTGCTATTAAATACTTGCCTTACAAGTGATCAGTCTGACAATACTCTGAGGACATGGGAGTGTACACCGACACAAGAAGTTTTCAGTCTAGATAAACGTATTCCAGTTAAGTAGGACCTTTTTAGTTGCAGATGCTGGAATTTTCAATCTAAAGTGGCTTAGGCAGGTAAACACATCCCTGGAATTTGACTCAGTACTAAAAAAGGAATGAATCACTGATGAATGAATCTGCCTTGGTGGATCTCAAAACATGATTTTGAGTGAAATAAGCCAGACACAAAAGAATGCATACTATCCGATTTTGTTTACAAAGGTCTAGAACAGATAGAAACGTGTGGTGATGGATGTCAGGGTGTGGGCTGCCTAGGACTGATGGAAGTGTTCTATAATTTGATAGGATTTATGGCTCCACAGGTATGCACATTTGTCCATACTCATGGAACTGTATGCTTAAAAATCTGTGTATTTTATTATATGTAAATTAAACCTCAATAATAATAATAATAATAATAATAATAATAATAATAATAGAGGGAACAGCTTTAGCAAGGAAGGGAATGAATTGGCTCCTGTAACTGAAAAGTCCAGAGGAATGACTTCAGGCCTGGCTTGATCAAGGGCTCAAATGCTGTCACTAAAGCTGTCTTCTCAGGTCTAGGGTGGTTCCATTTCTGGGGAGATACTCCCCTACTGGTGGAAATATGGCTACTACCATCTAGTCTTCTATCTTTCTAGGTTTAAGGCCAAGGAGGGCCTCTATTTCAATTCAGTAGTGGGGATTGAACCCAGGTGGGCTCTACCAGTGAGCTACATCCCCAACCCTTTGTTTGTTATTTTGAGTCAGGGTCTTGGTAAATAGTCGAGGCTGGCCTAGAACTTGCCATCTTCCTGCTTCTGCCTTCTGAGTCACTGGGATCACAGCCAGGTGCCACTGTGCCCAGTGACAGCAACTTCTTGATGAGCTGTGATTGAGTCTGATTGTCATGTCTCATGTGCTTATCCCTGAACCAGTTGTAGAGTAAGGAACATGCTTTTCCAACTGGCCAGGCATAAGTCAGATGGTTCTTCCTCTTGGAAAGCGGGTAAGAGAACAGGTACTTACCACCCCTGACCATCATGGCTCCACAGTGGGAGAGGGGCATGGATCACACTGCTCCGCAAAAGATGTGGGGTAACGCTGGGCCGCCCTGAGCCAGGGAGCACGTGGAGGGATGCCTGGGGGTTGGCAGGCAAGCTGCCCCAGCATCTGCACACATTCCTACCACTGTGTCTGCCTCATAGCTCATCTCAAAGGAGCAGGAAGGATTTGAGCTGCAGACCCACTCCAAAATTTATTTCCTCCTGAGTCTCTGATAGCTCACCTTGCCTCAAAGCTGTGAGAGCTGAGGTGCTGTATCAGGGTTCACATAGGTGTCCGACCCTTGGGAGATGTCCACACAGCTAGCGATGATGCTGAAGAGTCCCTCAGTGCTTGCTTTTCTTGGTGGTTGCTGTCCAATCATCCTTTCACATTACAAGACTGATGGAAATGCTTGGACTTAATCCTGGGAAGGGAACATAATAGACTCTGTGTAGGAGAAAGTCTTACTGTGTTATAGGAGTTTGTCAGCAGTGACCCTAGAGGATTGGACAACTCAGTTGGTGCCCCTGATTCCTGATACAAGCCTGTGTTCCAGTTTTGGGGCCTACTCTACATTCCTATGTGAATGAGACCCTGATACTGAGTTGCAGGGCCTGGGCTGGAAGCTGTGTATGCAGGGCTAGGGCCTTGTTACTAGGCAATACCAGGCAGGAGAAATGTGTGGGTAACCACTGAGGGGGCTCCCTAGGAAAAGAACCCCTTGGAAGGATGTAGTGATTGATCACTCACAGCCTCTGATGATACCAGGGGATTTTTCTGGATGTCTTGCCCAGATTTACCTTACAGGAAAATTTCCAAGCCGCCCGGTGGGCATTTCCGTGTTCTTAGCAGGGCCCAGCATTCCTACCTGTCAGTGAGAAGTAATGTAGCTTTGGGTCCTATTACTCAGATCTAATCCCAACATTCCTATGCCTTATCTAGAAACTTGACCCTGCATCTGTGGGCTGGTTAGGGCGTAGTGATTCCAGAAGTTGGGTAAAGTATAGGAGTAGGAAAGAGTTCTTATCCATATGCTGTGATGGCTGCTTATCTGAGCTCTGGGAATATACATAAAAGAATTAGTTATTAAAGCGTCTTTGTAAAATAAAACAGAGCACTGGTGAACCATGTAATTCTGAATCAAATTGAACAGCCTTTCACGGTAATTTTCAGAAGTGGAAAGGAAAGAGACCAACAAGTTATTTTACCCCTTTAATGTTCAATTAGCTTAACATTTAAGGACAATTTTACCTTATATCTGAATAAAAAAAGATAATTAGTTTTCTGATTTTAAGTTTAAATAAGGGATTGTTTAATGGTTTAAAATGTACTAACTTCAAGATTCATCCCAACTCAAATTCTGAATATCTGTGTGAATTGAACTCTGGGAGGAAATGTTTTTGTAAGTTAGGGAAAACTAGGTGTGGGGCCTGCGTGGGGAACAAATAGTGGTGACCTGCTAGAAAGTGAGAATGAGAAATCTTTGTGGAAGGAAAAATGTAATTCATTTCTGATTCACCAGTCCAAAAGGCCACTGATAATGGGGACTTCTGAGAAAGGTGGCTGTAGTAACCTTGGTAACCTGCCTCTCCTCTTCCTGCTGGGGTTCGGGCTGTGGGCATGGCTCTGATTGAGTGAGGTTGGGGAGGCTAGGTGTGTGCAGAGCCTGGACTGCAGTGACGCAGTTGGAGAGAAAGGGTGATCTCGTCATCGAATACTGCCTGCCAGGCCACACCCAGGGAGTAGCCACAGCTGCCAGTCCTACAGATAAGCTTCAAGGAAGAATGTGGTCCTGACTTAGATCTCTGGGCTTACACCTGTGTGGGGTGGAGAGCACATCATTAGGTTTAAATGAAACATTGTTTCTGATCTTAAACTTAATAGGATGAAACATTGTAACCCCAAAACCCCAGGAAAATATAGGCAGAGAACACAAGTAGACAATTCACTGAAAAAGAAATCTAAGTGATAGTTACTGTATTAAAAAGTGTATACCATCACTAATAATGAGCATGCAAATTAGGAGAATGGGAAGTTTTTATTTTTATTTTTTTGCCATACTGGGTATTAAATCCAGGGGTACTTTATTGTAAAGTCATATCCCCAGCCCTTTTTATTTTTATTTTTGGTACCAGGGATTACCTCAGGGGCACTCAACCACTGAGCCACATCCCCAACCCTGTTTTGTATTTTATTTGGAGACAGGGTCTCACTGAGTTGCTTAGCACCTTGCTTTTGCTGAGGCTGGCTTTGAACTCATGATCCCCTTGCCTCAGCTTCCCAAGCCACTGGGATACAGGGTGCATCACCACAGCTGGCTCCTTTTTATTTTTTATTAAGGGGTCTTGCTAAATTGCTGAAAGTGACATTGAATTTGCAATCCTTCTGCCTCAGCCTCCTGTGTCTCTGGGATTACAGGCATGTGCCACCATGTTCAGCTAAAACTAATACTTTTGAACTTAACAAATAAAAAGACAGCCCAGCTTAGAAATGGGCAAACATTCTGAATTGATATTTCTCCAAAAAAGATCTATTAATGGCCAATAAGTCTATGAAAAGACTTTTACTGCTTACCTGACCAGGGACAAGGAGACTCACATGGGGCAGGAACCCTTACCTGTGCAGGAATCCTCAGGGTCCATATCCCAGCTATAGACTCTGAAATGAGCAGAATGATATTTTATTTTTTGGTGAGGGGAATCAAGCTCAAGGACTTATGCATGCTGACTCAGTGCTTTACCACTGAGCTATACCCCCAGCCCAAGTTCATCATCACTAATCATCAGGGAAATGGCAGTTCCAAACCACAATGGGATACCGCAAACACTATCATAGTTATAATAAAAAAGATAGGGCTGGAGTGTAGCTAAGTATTAGAGCACTTGCCTAGCATGCACAAGGCCCTGGGTTTGATCTCTAGTACTACACACATACACACACAATACAAAGACCCTTACAAATATTGATGAGATATGGATAAGTGGAAACCCTAATGGAAATGTAAAAATAGTATAGTGACTTTGGAAAATGGTCTGATGGTCACATAGAATTAATGGTGTAACCCAGTAATCCCATCTTAGGCACACAGCCAAGAAAATAAAAAACAAAAAAATAATAAATAAAAATAAAATAAAACATACTTCCTTCCATATAAAACCTTGTTATAAACTGGACATGGTAGCATAGACCTGTAATCCTAGTGACTTGGAGGATGAGGCAAGAGGATGGCAAGTTTGAGGCCAGCCTCAGCATTGTCTCAAAACATAAAAAGGGCTGGGGGTGTAGCTCTGTGGTGAGGCACCCCATCTTTAATCTCCAGTACAAAAAAAAAAAAAAGAAAGAAAGAAAGAAAGAAAAAGAAAGAAAGAAAGAAAAGAAAAGAAAACCTGACAAAATATATGTGCCATAGGAAGGACTATTTTGTAAGGTTGGCCCTCGTTAACATCTGGAAACTTGGTCCTTGGAGTGTTTTCCTCATTCTTTAACTGGTAAGGTTTCTCTGTGCCTAGATGGTGGTACAAAAGTATGGTTTATGATGAACATTTGCTTTCCTTCTAGGAATTTGGAATTTTAGTACATGCTAGGCAGAGGGTGCCTTTGTGATCAGCACCCACTAAAAATCCTGGAAAGACTCTCTAATGGGCTAACTTGGGTGAAGTTGTTGCATTTCTGGTTCTGGACAAGAATATGCTGTGTGACCCATCATAGATGGGAGAGAACATAAAAGAAGCCTGCATGTGATTTATCTGGACTGTCTGTGCAGCTTTACTAAGCTGCTTATCATAAGTCTTGCTCATGATAATATATAATAATATCAAGTCTGGTGAATCTTATTTTTTGGTACCAGGAATTGAACCCAGGAGCATTTAAGGACCGAGCCACATACCCAGCCCCTTTTTTTATATTTTATTTAGGAAAGGGTATCACTAAGTCTCTTAGGACCTCACTAAATTGCTGAGGCTGGCTTTGAACTGGTGATCCTCCTGCCTCAGCCTCCTGAGCTGTTGGGATAATAGTTGTGAGCCACCACGCCCAGCTATTTGTTTTTCTCTTTGATGTTACTTTTAGAGGTTATTTTATGTTAAACATTTTTCAGTTCTCTTAAATATTGTCATCATTTTTAGTGGCTGATCTCTGACGGGGCATCTCTTATTATTTTTCCCTTAGGGCTGTAATCCCCTTGCACAAACTGGTCGAAGCAAACTACAGAATCAAAGGGCAGCTTTGAATCAGCAGATCCTGAAGGCTGTACGGATGCGGACAGGAGCGGAAAACCTTCTGAAGTAGGTGTCTCTGGCTTCACTGCCTCAGCTGGGAGCCCAGGCCCTCTCAAGGCCTGTCTCTCTTTCCTGTACTCCTAGGACTGGCTCTTGTGTCAGCTTTGGATTCCCACCTCAGTTCTGGTACCTAGAGCATGTTCTTTCTTGCTTAGTATTGGTCTTGTTAACGACAAATATTTTGCCCACCCTGATTGTGTTTGGGAAGAGGCACCGAGGACAGTGAGGGGAGTGTCAGCCATCCTAATCTGAAGTCTAGTTCTTTTTTCTTTTTTTAATATTCTTAAGTTTTAGGTGGACACAATATCTTTATTTTACATTTATGTGGTGCTGAGGGTCGGACCCAGTGCCTTGTGCATGCCAGGCGAGCACTCTACCACTGAGCCACAACCCCAGCCCCTGAAGTCCCGTTCTTGCCCTGGTGTTTGTTTTCCTTGTTTTCTGGACCTGATTGTTTTCTCCACTGCCTGGCGAAGATCACTGCTTGGTAAATGTGTGCTGAATGTACAAGAGACAGCGAGGCAGGAAGATGGGACTGGGGTATTTTTTTTATTGATAGTGTCCCCTTTTCTAATGAGAGGACCCATAAACCAGGCATGGTGGCACATGCCTGGGTCCCACTGACTCAAGAGACTGAGGCAGGAGGATTACTTGAGCCCAGGAGTTCAAGGTCAGTTTGGGCAATATAGCAAGGTCCTGTCTGAAAACCAAACAATAAAACAGGAAGTGCGTGAGAGGGGTGACTTGCAGCCCTATGCCCTTGGAACACACAATAGTTCCTTCTCAAGCACAGAACTCAGTGAAGCCTTACCCATGCCTATGCAGCTGTAAATCCTCCCCACACCCTTTAATACAACACAAGACTCTCTGCCAGCTTTCTTTTGTTTACTGAGCACAGAGTTTCTTCTTCCTTCAAAGTTCTAGGGTAGGTTCTTGTCCCCCCTTGCTGTCTTTTACAGTGGATAGTTAAGGTGGGTACTATACCTGCTGTCCAGGTAAGTTTGACAGGTAGATGCCTCTTGGTGCTTCAGGAAGAGATAGGGAGTACTTGCAGGAACCCGGAACCCCAAAGCCTGCTCAAAATTATAATTCCATTGGAGCTTTCCAAAACTTTTAGGGATTTCAAGGGTGGGGAGGGTGCAGGCATGTCTGCAAGGTTATGGATATTGGCTCTTTCCAATGATTCACCTTGACTGTTGGGGTCCGTGAAGAAATCAGGTTTCTTGGGAGGTTGTTGAAAAAAAATAAATATACCAACTTGGTATTTGTAAAAGAAATACGAGACTCCAGGGCTGCCAGCTTCTGGTAGTCACAGACAGACAGGAATGAATGAATGGCATGATTGGTAACTTCATATACACTTATCCCCTGAGCAATCAGTAAAGCAGGAAGAGAGTTTTCAACCTTGATCTTGAGCTAAATTCATTTCTGAATTGGTTTGAAAGGTCTCTGAGATATTAGGTAGGGAAAGAAAGATATGTATGGACATGGGCTCCTCCAACTCGCCCCTCGCTGCAGTGGTTCTAGTGGTTGAAACCAGGGCCTCACACATGCTAGGCAAGTGCTCTAATGCTGACCTGCATCCCCAGCCATTTTAAACTTAATTTTGATATAGGGTGTTGCTAAGTGCTAAGTCTGGCCTTGAACTTGTGATGCTCTTATTTCAGCCTCCCTAGTAGGCCATGTGCTTTTCTATATGCACAGAAAGATAAAGAAAGAAACTGTTAGTAGAATTGGCTCTTGAGAACAAGACCCAGGGGAAGGAGGACAAAGACAACTCTTCTTTTTTGTTTATTAGTCCCTTCAGTGTTTGTGCTTTTACCAACTATATGAATTAATTTTATTCCTATTTTTTGTTGTTAGTTCATTTTATCTATACATAATATTGGTTTATTTTGACATCATTATCCAAGCATGGAATAAAATTTGCTCTAATATCAGTCCACAATACTTCCCCTTACCCTCTTCTCCTTCTCTTTGTTCCCTTTTCTCTATTTTGCTGATCTTCTATTTACTTATAGCTTAAAAAAAAAAAAAAGACTAGTGCATTATGGATATACATAAAGGTGTTACTCATTGCAATATCTTCATATATGTACATAAGAAAGTTGGTCCAGACTCATTCCACTCTTCCTCCCTTTTCCTGTCCCTCCTTCCCCTTTAAAATCCCCTTCCTCTACTCCTGTGATGTTTCTTCTATCAGACGGCGCGTCTCTGATTTGATATCAAGCTCCTTGATCCATTTTGAATTCACTTTTGTGCATGGCGAGAGAAAGGGATTCAGTTTCATTTTGTTGCATATGGATTTCCAGTTTTCCCAGCACCATTTGTTGAAGATGCTATCCTTCCTCCATTGCATGCTTTTAGCCCCTTTATCAAATATAAGATAGTTGTAGTTTTGTGGATTGGTTTCTGTGTCCTCTATTCTGTACCATTGGTCCACCCGCCTGTTTTGGTACCAGTACCATGCTGTTTTTGTTACTATTGCTCTGTAGTATAGTTTGAAGTCTGGTATCGCTATACCGCCTGATTCACACTTCCTGCTTAGCATTGTTTTTGCTATTCTGGGTCTTTTATTTTTCCATATGAATTTCATGATTGCTTTCTCTATTTCTACAAGAAATGCCGTTGGGATTTTGATTGGCATTGCATTAAACCTATAGAGAACTTTTGGTAATATCGCCATTTTGATGATGTTAGTTCTGCCTATCCATGAACAGGGTATATTTTTCCATCTTCTAAGATCTTCTTCTATTTCTCTCTTTAGGGTTCTGTAGTTTTCATTGTATAAGTCTTTCACCTCTTTTGTTAGGTTGATTCCCAAGTATTTTATTTTTTTTGAAGATATTGTGAATGGAGTGGTTGTCCTCATTTCCATTTCAGAGGATTTGTCGCTGATATACAGGAATGCCTTTGATTTATGCGTGTTGATTTTATATCCTGCCACTTTGCTGAATTCATTTATTAGCTCTAATAGTTTCTTTGTAGAGCCTTTTGGGTCTGCTAGGTATAGAATCATATCATCTGCAAATAGTGATAATTTAAGTTCTTCTTTTCCTATTTTGATGCCTTTAATTTCTTTCGTCTGTCTAATTGCTCTGGCCAGTGTTTCGAGAACTATGTTGAACAGAAGTGGAGAGAGAGGGCATCCCTGTCTTGTTCCAGATTTTAGAGGGAATGCCTTCAGTTTTTCTCCATTCAGAATGATGCTAGCCTGAGGCTTAGCATAGATTGCTTTTACAATATTGAGGTATGTTCCTGTTATCCCTAGTTTTTCTAGAGTTTTGAACATAAAGGGATGCTGTACTTTGTCGAATGCTTTTTCCGCATCTATCGAGATGATCATATGGTTCTTATTTTTAAGTCTATTGATGTGGTGAATAACATTTATTGATTTCCGTATATTGAACCAGCCTTGCATCCCAGGGATGAATCCTACTTGATCATGGTGTACAATTTTTTTGATATGTTTTTGTATCCGATTCGCCAGAATTTTATTGAGGATTTTTGCATCTAGGTTCATTAGAGATATTGGTCTGTAGTTTTCTTTCTTTGAAGTGTCTTTGTCTGGTTTAGGTATCAGGGTGATGTTGGCCTCGTAGAATGAATTTGGAAGTTCTCCCTCTTTTTCTATTTCCTGAAGTAGCTTGAAAAGTATTGGTATTAGTTCCTCTTTAAAGGTTTTGTAAAACTCTGCTGTATACCCATCCGGTCCTGGGCTTTTCTTAGTTGGTAGTCTTTTGATGGTTTCTTCTATTTCCTCAATTGATATTGGTCTGTTTAGGTTGTCTATATCCTCCTGACTCAATCTGGGCAGATCATATGACTTAAGAAATTTATCTATGCCTTCACTATCTTCTAATTTATTGGAGTATAAGGATTCAAAATAGTTTTTGATTATCTTCTGTATTTCTGAAGTGTCTGTTGTGATATTGCCTTTTTCATCCCGTATGCTAGTAATTTGAGTTCTCTCTCTTCTTCTCTTCGCTAGCATCGCTAAGGGTCTGTCGATTTTGTTTATTTTTTCAAAGAACCAACTTTTAGTTTTGTCAATTTTTTCAATTGTTTCTTTTGTTTCGATTTCATTAATTTCAGCTCTGATTTTAATTATTTCTTGCCTTCTACTTCTTTTGCTGTTGTTTTGCTCTTCTTTTTCAAGGATTTTGAGATGAAGTATGAGATCATTTATTTGTTGGTTTTTTCTTTTTTTAAGGAATGAACTCCAAGCAATGAATTTTCCTCTTAGAACTGCTTTCAATGTGTCCCATAGATTCCGATATGTTGTGTCTGTGTTTTCATTTATCTCTAAGAATTTTTTAATTTCCTCCTTGATGTCTTCTATAACCCATTGATCATTCAGTAACCTATTGTTCATTCTCCAAGTGATGTATGCTTTTTCCTTCCTTCTTTTATCGTTGATTTTCAGTTTCATTCCATTATGATCAGATAAGATGCATGGTATTATCTCTACTCCTTTATATTGTCTAAGAGTTGCCCTGTGACATAATATATGATCTATTTTTGAGAAGGATCCATGTGCTGCTGAGAAAAAAGTGTAACTGCTTGATGTTGGGTGGTATACTCTATATATGTCAATTAGGTCTAGGTTATTAATAGTGTTATTGAGTTCTATAGTTTCCTTATTCAACTTTTGTTTGGAAGATCTGTCCAGTGGCGAGAGAGGTGTGTTGAAGTCTCCCATGATTATGGTATGGTGGTCTATTAGACTCTTGAACTTGAGAAGAGTTTGTTTGACGAACATAGCTGCACCATTGTTTGGGGCATAAATATTTATGATTGTTATGTCTTGTTGGTGTATGGTTCCCTTAAGCAGTATGTAGTGTCCCTCTTTATCCCTTTTGATTAACTTTGGCTTGAAATCTATTTTATTTGATATGAGTATGGACACTCCTGCTTGTTTCCGAAGTCCATATGAGTGATATGATTTTTCCCAACCTTTCACCTTCAGCCTATGTATGTCTTTTCCTATCAAATGCGTCTCCTGTAGGCAGCATATTGTTGGGTCTTGTTTTGTGATCCATTCTACTAGCCTGTGTCTCTTAATTGGTGAGTTTAAGCCATTAACATTTAGGGTTATTATTGAGATATGGGTTGTTCTTCCAGCCATATTTGTTTATTTCTGTTACTAAACATGGTTTGTTTTCCTCTTTGATTTTTTCCCCCCCCCTTTACTGTCCTACCTCCCATTGTTGGTTTTCATTGTTATTTTCCATTTCCTCTTCCTGTAATGCTTTGGCGAGGATGTTTTGAAGAGATGGTTTTCTAGCTGCGAATTCTTTAAACTTTTGTTTATCGTGGAAGGTTTTAATTTCATCTTCCATCCTGAAGCTTAATTTCGCTGGATACACAATTCTTGGTTGGAACCCATTTTCTTTCAGTGTTTGAAATATGTTATTCCAGGATCTTCTAGCTTTCAGAGTCTGTGTTGAAAGATCAGCTGTTATCCTGATTGGCTTACCCCTAAATGTAATCTGCTTCCTTTCTCTTGTAGCTTTTAAAATTCTCTCCTTATTCTGTATGTTGGGCATCTTCATTATAATGTGTCTAGGTGTGGATCTCTTATGATTTTGCACATTCGGCGTCCTGTAGGCTTCTAGGATTTGGGATTCTGTCTCATTCTTCAAGTCTGGGAAGTTTTCTCGTATTATTTCATTGAATAGACTGCTCATTCCTTTGGTTTGGAGCTCTGTACCTTCCTGTATCCCAATGACTCTTAAGTTTGGTCTCTTAATGTTATCCCATATTTCTTGGATGTTCTGCTCATGGTTTCTTAACAGTCTTGCTGAGCTGTCTATGTTCTTTTCCAGTTGAAATACTTTGTCTTCATTGTCTGATGTTCTATCTTCTAAGTGTTCTACTCTGCTGGTAGTATTCTCCATTGAGTTTTTAAGTTGGTTTATTGCTTCCTGCATTTCTAGGATTTCTGTTTGTTTGTTTTTTATAACCTCTATCTCCCTGTATAGTTGATCCTTTGCTTCCTGGATTTGTTTGCGTAATTCATTGTCGAAGTGATCTTTCATTGTCTGATTTTGCTGTTTAATGTCTTCCTTGATACTCCAGATCATCTGAAGCATGTATATCCTGAATTCTTTATCTGACATTCCATCTGCTGCAGCTGTTACCTCTTCTAAAGTTGCGTTGACCTGCATTGCTTGTGGTCCTTTCTTTCCTTGTCTTTTCATACTGCTTGCGTATCTTTCCTGCAGGCGCGGGCGGCGGCTCTGCTCTCTCCTTATTCCAATTGGGGTGTCGTGGCTACCACGCCGGCAGGTCACTGGGCCTGTTCTGGGCGCTGGCGGCGGCTCTGTTCTGCCCCTACTCCAATTGGGGTGACGAGTGTACCACGCCGGCAGGCCACCGGGCCTGATCCGCCGGTCGGTTGCAGGTTTGCCTACCCTGCAGGCGCGGGCGGCGGCTCTACTCTGCCCCTACTCCAAATGGGGTGACGTGTCTGTCGTACCGGCAGGCCACTGGGCCTGTCCCGCTGGTCGGTCGCAGATCTGCCCACCTTTCGGGCACGGGTGGAGGCTCTGCTCTGCCCCTACTCCAATTGGGGTGTCGTGACTACCCCGCCTGCAGGACGCTGGGCCTGTTCCTGGCACGGGCGGCGACTCTGCTCTGCCCCTACTCCAATTAGGGTGGTGTGTGTACCACGCCGGCAGGCTCCTGGGCCTGATCCGCCGGTCTGTTGCAGGTCTGCCTACCTTGGAGGCGCGGGCGGCGGATCTGCCCTGCCCCTCCTACCACGCCTGCGGACCCCTGGGCCTGATCTGCAGGTTGGTCACAGGTCTGCTCACCCTGCGGGCACGGGTGGCGGTTCCGCTCCGCCCCCACTCCAATTGGGGTCACGTGACCACCACACCGGCAGGGCCTGATCCGGGCGTGGGAGAAGGATCTGCTCTGCCCCTACTCCAGTTGGGGTGACGTGTGTACCACACTGGCAGGCCACTGGGCCTGACCCGCCAGGCTGTCACAGGTCTGTTTACCTTGCAAGCGCGAACGGCGGCTCTGCCCTGCCCCTCCTACCACGCCCATGTACCACTGGGTCGTGGGTCTGCCCACCTTGCGGGTGCGGGTGGCGGCTCCGCTCCGCCCCCTCTCCAATTGGGGTCACGCGGTCACCACGCTGGCGAGCCGCTGGGCCTGCTCCGGGCGCTGGCGGCGGCCCGGCTCCTCCCCTCTGGCTCGATGACAAATTGAGGAGACTCGGGTGTCTGTGCCTCACCCCCCCTACCAGGAGACCAACTGTTTCTGTCGCCGCTGGTATTGATGAAGTTCTCTCCTCCGCCGCTTTCTGATGACATCAGATCTCTGCCATGTTGGTATCCTATGCGAATGGCAGCATTTCGTTCCCCTTGCCGGGCAACCAAAGCAACGGGTGAGTCCTGACCGGCCCTCAGCAGGACCCGGACCGAGAAGCAGTTTCCGCGGGCTCCTAGCCCCGGTCCAGGGAAGTTCCGGGAGCCGGAACTCGGCCGCTCCGTGCTCGGTGTATGCTCTGATAAGAGCAGGCTCCAAGAAGCAGTTTCCGCGGGTTATTTAGCACTGAGCCTGAGTAATCTGTCTGCAAGCCGCAGGCGAATGGCAGCCTGAAATTACCTGTTCTATGGCTGAATGAGCTGCGGTCAGTCGAAAACAGGGATGGTGACGTCAGCTTTCCAACATGGTGGCTGCTGGCCTCCTCTGTGGTCTGACCGGTGTGGAGAACCGAGATGGACCGCTTCCTTCCCCAGTCTCGAACCCAGAATTCAGCCCTGAGTACGGTGCTTGCGCGGCTGGCAGAAACTGCAGCGCTGTATCCCTGCGTCGCTATCTCCTCGTTTCCCAGCGCACGCTGCAGACTCTAGCCGCGGGGCGATTTGCTGAATAAGCAGTGTTACCCTCCGTGCGACAAACCTCTCGCGTTTGAGTCCCCGTAGCCGATCCTCGTGCGATGGAAATCCTTCCTCCAGGTTCCGGAGCACCCCACTATTGCTGGAAATTCCTAACAAGATAGCCTTTAGCCGTCCTGACTTGTCATACTCCCACACAGTGAAGCAGCACACGGGGGCAATGCACTCCCCTCGCCGCCATCTTCCTGCCCCCTCTCTCCTCCCCTTTTTTGACTCATTTTGTTCTAGCTTCCACATAGGAGAGAAAACATTTGATCCTTGAATTTCTGGGTCTGGCTTACTTCACTTAGCATTATGCTCTTCAGTTCCATCCAGTTACCAGCAAATGCCATAATTTCATTCTTTTTTTTTTTTTTTAAGTTGTAGATGGACACAATAACCTTATTTACTTATTTTTTTATGTGGTACTGAGGACTGAACCCAGTGTCTCCCATGTGCTAAGTACTCTCCCACTGAGCCTCAACCCCAGCCCAATAATTTTATTCTTTGTGGCTGAGTAAAACTCTATTGTGTGTATAGACTACATTTTCTTTATCCATTCATCTGTTGATGGGCACCTAGCCTCGTCCCAGAGCTTGTCTATTGTAAACTGGGCTGCTATAAACATTGATGTGGCTGTATCCTTCTAGTATGCTGATTCTAAAATCAAAGTTCTAATCTTTTGGAAATACACCAAGGAATGGGATAGCTGGGACATGTGGTGGTTCCATTTCTAGTTTTTTGAGCAGTCTCCATAGTACTTTTCAGAGTGGTTGTACTAAATTGTAGTTCTACCCCAATTTAGAACTGTGTTTTCCCCCCTATATCCTTGCCCACGTTTATTTTTATTTGTAAATCACCATTCTGACTGGAGTGAGATAAAATCTTAATGTGGTTTTCAATTGCTTTTCCCCTATTGCTAGAAATGTTGAACAGTTCTTCACATAGTTATTAGCCATTTGTATTTCTTCTTCTTCTTTTGTGTGTGTGTGTGTGTGGTGCTGGGGATTGAACCCAGGGCCTTTTGCATGCATGCAAGCACTCTACCTACTGAGCTATATCCCTAGTCCTCTGTATTTGTTCTTTTGGGAAGTATCTATTTAGTTCTTTTACCCATTTGTTAATTGGGTTCTATGTGTGTGTGTGTGTATATGTTGAGTTTTTTAATATTATTCAGGATATTAATCCCCTGTCTGAGGAGCAGGTGGCAAAGATCTTTTCCCATTCTGTGGGCTTTCTGTTCACATTCTCATTTCCTTTGCTGTACAGAAGCTTTTTAATTTTATGGCATCTCACTTATTGATTCTTGGTTTTATTTCTTGTGTTTTAGGGGTCTTGTTAAGGAAGTCAATGCCTGTGTCAGTATGTCGGAGTGTTGACACTAGCTTTTATTCTAGCATTTGCAGAGTTTCTGGTCTAATTTCTTCTTCTTTCTTCTTTTTCTTAAGTTCTCTGCAGGGTGAGGTATCTGGTCTCATTCTTCTACATATGGGTATCCAGTTTTCCAGCACCATTTATTATCAAATGACAGTATCTGTGTGGCTTTGTCACTGTGTCTTCTGTTCCATTGGTTTTTGTTACTCATTTTTTATTGTGAAATACTGCAGAGGTCCAAAAGAATAATACAGGCAGATCCCTGGAATCTGCCACTCGGTCAGGAATAACAGTGCTGTGTCTGTGTTGGTTTTATTATTCCCAGAACAGCAGAGGACAGGAGGTCCTGGGCGGGAAAGGTCTGGGGAACCTCCTCTCTGGCTCCTTTTATAACTAGGTGTAAGGGAGTTGTTACTAGAGGGCACTGGGAAAGTATTGTAACATTTTAGCTTTTTTTTTTTTTTTTTTAAGTCAAAGTATACCAGGCTGGGGATATGGCTCAGTTGGTAGAGTGCTTGCCTCGGGTGTAAGGCCCAGGGTTCAATGCCTAGCACCATACACACACACACACACACACACACACATACAAAAAAAAAAAAAGTCAAAGTATACCAAAATTTATTAGAAGGGGGAAAAAAACAGGGGGTGGAGGCGTACCCTCAAGGAAGAGAAGTAGATCCTCTCAGAGAGGGCAGTGACTACATTTTATCTTTTAAAATCTGACAGTTGCCTGACTGGGCATCATGGTAAACACCAGAAGTCCCAGTGACTTGGGAAGCTGGGGATGTAATTCAGTGATATAGAGCTCCTAGGTCAATTCCCAGTATCAAAAAAAAAAAAAAAAAAAATTGGCAGAGCCTCTGTCTGAAGACAAGTCATCATTAGCTCTTCACAGCACAGTAGACCTCAGGAGGCCTGCACAGTTTAGGAGAGTCTCCTAATTTTGATACCCCCTACCTGTACTGGGAAGTCTGGTGTGTTTTGTGACCTCAGGCTCTGCTTGCCACAATTTTTTTCCCCTTGCATACTAGAGATCAGATCCTGAGGCTCTTTACCCCTGAGCTACATCCTCAGCCCTTTTTAAATATTTTTATTAGATACAGAGTCTCACTGAGTTGCTTAGGGCCTCACTAAGTTGCTGAGGCTGGCTTTGAACTTGTGATCCTCCTGCCTCAGCCTCCCCAGTTGCTGCAGTTGCAGGTGTGTACCTCTTTTCTGTTTGACACTTTAACAGTCAGCTCTATGGGCTGGGGAGTAGCCCTGAGGCCTCTCTGGGAGTAGTCTCTGCTAGATTTTCCTGTTTATGGATTCACAGAGCACTTCTTAAGTGCCATGAAGGGTTAGAGGTGTAGGGGATAAGGCTACCCACAATGTATGTGACGTCCTCTTTTATGGAGGGGAGATTTTTTTTGCAGGGGAGTGGGTTGCTGGGGATTGAACCCATGGCCTGACACATGTTAGGCAAGGGCTCTACCACTGAGCTACCTGCCAACCTGGAGGGGAGATTTTAATACACAAATAAACAAATCAGACCATGTCAGGAAGTGATGTTTTTCTAGGGTGTGATGAAATGAAAATATGATAGCGGCTGGCCCCAGAGAGCGTAGCCTCAGAGTCTTGGGGCACTCAGAGAGGCTGCTTTGACCAGGGGTTTGGAGTTTCTCTGAAACTAGGGCAGTTCTGCCTGTCTGGTTTTCTTTTCTTTTTTTCTTTTTTTTTAGTTGTGGATGGACACCATAACTTTATTTATTTTTATGTGGTGCTGAGGATCGAACCCAGTGCCTCACACGTGCAAGGCACGTGCTCTACCACTGAGCCCTAGCCCCAGCCCCTTACTGACACCAGCAAATAGCTCTGAGACTGGCTCAGACTCATTGTCAAGTTAGTTGTAGAGGTGGCATGGGTGGGGGTGGGGTGGGGTTGTTAATGATTCTCACACTGACCTAAAAGTTCAAAGTGCCCCACTCTGGACAATGTTGTCAGAGGAAACCCTAAAGGTATTTATTAATCTGGTTCAACCGGCACCAACGGTTTTCTGAGAATAAATAAGGCATTTTGCCAAGCCTAGCGGTGGCCCAGCCGTGTCCCTGGGTGATGGATGATGATTACGTGACTGTTTATGAGCAGGGGGTAGTTTCTGTCATGTCTTGGGCCTTGCGCTCCTTCTTTCTTCTAAATTTTCAGATGTTCAACTGCAGTCCCCACATGAAGGTAGTGCAGTTGGAACAGGGATAGGGGGATGTTTGGGAAAATGTCCCCAGAAATGTAGGATTGGAAGTGAGGGTTCCAGTGTGTGACCAGGTAAGAGGACACTGTGGCTGGGCAGGTGCTGTGAGCTGCCAGATTTTTAGGCCCCTTCATGGTCTTGTCTGATCTATATCAGCAAAGTATCTATGAGGTTCCTGGAATTTAATTAGGAGAATAGCCAATATTTTAAAGGTACCTACCCGTGCCAGATCTTCTGTCCCCACTCCACAAAGTTGGAGATCTCTTTTTCTGGGGGGTGTGGAGGGGAGACTACTTGGGCATCGAACACAAGAGCCCTTTACCACTGAGTTACATCCTCAGACCTTTTTGTTTTTTATTTTGAGACAGGGTCTTCCTAAGTTGCTGAGGCTGGCCTCAAACTTATGATCCTTCTGCCTCAGCCTCCTAAGTCACTGGGATTACAAGCATATGTCAATCTGCCCAATTTTTAAAATAATCTTTCTTTTTTTCTTTTTTAGGGGGTAGTACCAGGGCTTTAGCTCAGGGTGCTTTACTGCTTTTTTTATTTTGAGACAGGGTCTCGCTAAGTTGTTTAGGGACTTGCTAAGTTGCTGAGGCTGACCTTGAACTTGCAATCCTCCTGAGTTTCTGGGCTTACAGACATGTCCCACCATGCCCAGCTTAAAAATATTTTCATTGTTGCTGGGAACAAAAATATACTCCTGTAATCTCAGTTACTTGGGAGGCCAAGAAAGGAGGATCGCAAGTTTGAGGCCAGCCTGCTCAACTTAGCAAGACCTATCTCAAAATGAAATTTAAAAAAGGGCTGAAGATCTAGCTCAGAGGTAGAAGACTCCTGGGTTCAATTCCAAGTACTGCAGTCAATCAATCAGTCATTTGATTGTTGAATTTTTAAACATTGGCAACCAGTGAAGGGGAGGGAAAAACAACTACCCGAGGGCCAAGTGAACGAGTTGCACAGGTCTCCGGTTTGTGATCACTTGACCAGAGGGTCATGGGACTTTAGGCCAGGAGTAACCTGGGGTGGTTTAATGAGAATGACCAGAGGTTGATGACTGCTCGCATGGTCACTTTTGAGGGGCTGGTACGTGTTCTTGCGGTGGGATGTGGGAGCGCTCCTTGGCCTTTGGGGCTGGCATGAACGCCAAATCCTGCCTTCCCCTACTGAGAGATGGACTTGGAGCAGATATCCTGCCAGCCCACACCTAATCTTCTGCCCCACTCATGTGGCCCTACAAGGGCATAGGCTAGCCTCAGGCCTACCTCCTGAGTCCCTGGCAGAGCAGGATTCAGGACCAGTTCCTGGAAGAACAGGTGGCAGAGTAAAGACTGTTCCCTAGAGTCAACTAAGTGGATCCGATAAGGACTCTGAAGCAGGTGCAAGTCACTGGGTCAATTATGGTACCTGTTCCCAGAGGAACAATTTTACTCAAAAGACTTGGGAGAGGAAAAAAATCTCATGGAAACCAATAGGGACATGTGAGTCAGAAAGCAAAATTCAAGTGTGTGTTTAAGACAAAACATGGGGACATGCCAGGAATTTTCAACTCGGGGCACAGAAGCCATCTTTGTTCTTTATAGTACATGTGTGCTTTTTATAAAAATCCCTTTGGCCAGTGAGAAGCCATGGAGACTAGTGTGTGGCCCTTTCTGGGCCCTTTCTGAAGCACCCTTCTGCCTCATTCTGGTCAGCCTCGAGTTCTCTTTTGGCACACTGGCCCAGAGGGGTCGACACCGAAACAGAAGCTGAAAGACGCAGCACATTTCCCTAAAAAGCCCAGGGAAACCATTTGTTTTCATTCAGAAAGGCAGCCAGGGCACAAAGCATTAGCATCAACAAGACGCAGGCTCTGGACTTAATCCTTGATTTGGACCAACCCATTTTATATTTGACCGTTGCCCCAGCCTAGGACCAGAGATGGCTGGGTGTATCTGCCATCTTGAATTGGTACACCTTAATCAAGAAACCTCCTTCTACCAATGAATCAGTGAAAAATCTTTACCTGTGCTAGAAATACACCTTAAATCCTAGAATTGATTTCCGAATCATCTGTGTATCCAAAGATCAGCATCAGAGAAGCCAAACTAAGGACCCCACCTGGCTGCCACCATAATTCAAAGTGACTCACACAAAAACATCTACATCCAAAGAACAGCTCAGTGATTGGTTACAAATCTTAGGTGGCAAATTATTGTCATGTTAGGAGAGAGGAGATATAGAAAATTAACATGTAAGGTGGAGAAATCAAGAGTAGGCATTATGGGTACATTGTCTTGGCATTTGGGGAGTCTTGGTGTCTCCGATGCTATGATTTATCTTGGGCCCAGTCTGCTGCCAAGAACCAGTGAGCTGACACGTGGGAGCAATCTTCATTCTGGCATTTTTTTCTTCCAGAAACTGAAATTTGTTGAGCCTCCATCATGGAGAAAGGACGGTGTAAACTTCTAGGAGAAATATCAAGAAATAGAAGACTTGTTCTTTAGGAGTTTTCATTGTTTATCCAAAATAGATTTGAAGGGCTGGGATCGTAGCTCAGTGGTAGAGGGCTTGCCTAGAGTGTATGAGGCACTGGGTTTGATTCTCAGCACCACATATAAATAAATAAAATAAAGGTCCATCAACAACTAAAAACAAACAAAAACAAAACAAAGTAGATTTGAAGCACATTTGCTCATTTGTACAGCATGTCGGATTAAAGCATGAATGAATAAGGATGTAAAGGATAGGAGGAAGAAAGATATAAGAGATTTAGATTTGTCTGAAGGTATGGCTAACACATGCCACAGAATCATATATATATATATATATATATATATATATATATATATATATATATATATATATTT
>NW_026000205.1:13381392-13682520 GCF_001458135.2 Marmota marmota marmota
CAAAAAAAAAAAAAAAAAAAAAAAGCAGTAATAAAAAAAAAAAAAAAAACCTTCAGTAAAGTTTGTTGCTATATATTGCTGAATGCTGTTCCATTCTATGTATACACCATGTGAGTATACCAAATTTTTTTAAAAGCCTTTTTTTAAACTATTTTCTTAGTTGTAGATAGAAATAATACCTTTATTTTATTTTATTCATTTTTATGTGTTGCTGAGGATCAGACCCAGTTCCTCAAACGTGCAAGGTAAGCGCTCTACCATTAAGCTATAATCCAGCCCCAAGTATACTAGATTTTACTAGCTAGTGGACATTTAGATTGTTCCTGCTTTTTGGGCTACTATGAATATTCACATACGTGTCTTTGGATACATGCATATTTTTATTTGTCTCATGTCGATTCTTTGAGTGAAAATGCTAGGTTACATGGTAAGTTTTTGTATAACTGTCAAACTGTTTTCCAAAGTGATTCTACCTTTTACCATCCGCGGTTTATGAGGGCTTCAGTTTCTCCACGTCTTCACTGATGCTATTGTTATCTGACTTTTTTTTTTAAATCATAGCCAATGTAGTAGGTGTATATTGGTGTCTCATTATGGTTTTAATTTGCAGTCTTCTGCTGACTAATGATATGATATGATATGACTAATGATAAGTTTCATGTGCTTTTAGCTATTCATATATGTTCTTTGGTAAAATGTCCATTCCGGTCTTTTGTCTATTTGAAAAAATATACCAAATTATCTTTTGAATTATTTAGTGTAGCTCTTTATATATTCTGCATACAAATTATTAGATATACAATTTGTAAATATTTTCTCTTGGTCTTTGGCTTTATTCTCTTCTCCGTGTGTGTGTGTGTGTGTGTGTGTGTGTGTGTTGGGATTTAAATCTGGGTGCTCAGACATGCTAAGTACTAAGCACATGTTCTTCTTCTGAGCTACATTCCCAAGTCCCTTTTTCTTATAGTGTCTCCTAAAAGGCAGAGATTTTAAAACTTTTTTTTTTTTTAAAGAGAGAGAGAGAGAGGGTGAGAGAGAGAATTTTTAATATTTATTTTTCAGTTTTCGGCGGACACAACATCTTTGTTTGTATGTGGTGCTGAGGATTGAACTTGGGCTGCACGCATGCCAGGCGAGCGCGCTACCGCTTGAGCCATACCCCCAGCCCAGATTTTAAAACTTGACAGTGACTTTTCATCAGTTTCTTCTCTTGGGATTATGCTCTCAGTGTGTAAGAATATTTTATCCAACCCAATGTCATGAAATTTTCTCCTTTATTTTCTTCTAGAAGATTTAGAGGTGAAGTTCATGTTATGGGCTCTCTTTTTTTCTTTTTCTTTTTTCCCATTGTGCAGTAAAGGATCCACATTGCAGGCCTGAGACTGCTATCCTTAGGCAGGCCTCTTGGCAAGACTGGCTCTGGATTCGTGGCTGGAAACTTAGATTTTCGGAGGGTTCCCATCCTCCCAGTCTGATATGAGTGGCTCACCATTCCAACACTGTACAAGTGATGTGTTGTGTGGAACTACCTCCTTCCCTTCCAGGAATTAGAATTTTGGAATTTTGCTAGGTGGAGGTGCCTGCTTGATCAGCCCCCGGTAAAAGTTCTGGATACTGCATCTCAAACGAGCTTTCCTGATAGATGGCATTTCATATGTGTTGTCACAGCTCATTACTGGAGGAATTAAGTGTGACCTGCATAACTCTACTGGGAGAGAACTCTTAGAAGCCTGTGCCAGCCTTCCTTCAAGACCTCTCACACCCTTTTGCTTTGTTATCTCTTTGCTGTGATAAATCCAAGCAACGAGTTCTGCTAGTCATGGTAGCAAATCTATTGCTGAACCTGGGTATTATGGTTGGGATGTGTGGTGTCCCCAGAAAACTCATGTGTGAGACAATGCCATATTCAGAAGTGAAATGATGAGATTATGAGAGTTGTGACCTAATCAATGAATTAACCCACTGACCTAGATTAACTAGGTAGAAACTATAGGCAGATAGGGTGTGGCTGGAGGAGGTGGGTCAGTGGGGGTGTGCCTTTGGGGTTTCTGTTTTGTCCCCTCTGCTTCGTGGTTCCATGTCCTGAGCTGCTTTCCTCCACCACACCCTTCCACCATGATGTCTGTCTTACTTTGGGCCCAAAGCTGTGGAGTCAGCCCTCTAAGGACTGAGCCTCTGAAAATGTGAGCCAGAATAAAATTTTCCTCCCTATTTATTCTTGTCAGGTGTTTCAATCACAATGATGAAGAAAGCTGACTAAAACACTGGGGGTGGTCTTGGGGACCCGGACATAACTATGAATGTCTAATTGCTTTAGCATCAGTTGTTAAAAAGACTATCTTTCCCCCGCTTCTAACTGTCCTGGCACGTTTGTCAAAATCATTTGGCCATAAGCCTAAGGATTTATTTCTGGTTCATTACCTCCCCTCATGCCAGTACAACCCTGTCTTGATTACTGTGAGTTTGTAACAAGTTTTAAAATCAAACAGCACAAATCCTCCAACTTTGTTCTTTTTTCAAAATTGTTGTGGCTGTTCTAGGTTCTTTGTGTCTCCATACAAATTTTAGTATCTACTTGATGATTTCTGCTAAAAAAAAAAAAAAATAACTTATGGAGGGTTGGGGTTGTAGCTTGGTGGCAGAGCAATTGCCTAGTGTGTATGAGGCACGGGGTTCAATTCTAAGCATTGCATATAAATAAATAAAATAAAGGTCCATTGACAACTAAAAAATATATTTAAAAAAATGCTTATGGGGATTTGGATTGGGATTGCATTGAGTCAGGAAGTCAGCTGGAGAGACTTGACCTCTTGACAATAATGAGTCTTTGATCCTTAAATGTGGAATATCTGTTCATGTAATATCTCAGTGATGTTTCATAGTTTTCAGTGTCCAGATCTTGTACTTTTGTTAAATGGCTATTGTGAACAGATTGGTTTTCTCAGTTTCATTTTAAGGTTGTTTATTGCTAGGATATAGAAATAGAATTAATTTGCATGAGTGTTTGTGGTCTCTATTTATTTATTTGTTGCTGGGGATTGAATCCAGGGCCTTGCACATGTTAAAGCACATGCTGTTCCACTGAGCTACACCCCAGCTCTGAATTCTGCATACTGATTGTACCCTGTGACCTTGCTAAATTTATTAGTTCTAACATTTGTTTTATGGATGCCTTGGGATTTTCTACATATAAGATAAGGCAGCCAGGTGAGGTGTGAATGCCTGTAATCCCAGCAGCTCTGGAGGCTGAGGCAGGAGGATTGTGAGTTCAAAGCCAGCCTCAGAAATTTAGCGAGGTGCTCAGCAACTCAATGAGATGCAGTCTGTAAATAAAATACAAAAATGTGCTGGGGATGTGGTGGAGTGGTCAAGGGGCCCTGGTTTCAATCCTAGTACCAAAAAAAAAAAAAAAGATAAGGCCACTGTGAATAAAGGCAGTTTTATTTCTTCCTTTCTCATCTGGAAGCCTTTAATTTCTTTCCTTGCCTCATTGCTGCTGGTTTGAACTACTAGTACAGTGTTTGTGAGAAATGACAAAAACGTACATCTCTACCTTATCCAGAAGAGTAATGCAGTCAGTCTTTGACTGTTAAGTATGTTAGCTGTCAGATTGTGTAGGTACCTTTTATCAGCTTTTGTAAATTCTTATTTTTCATAGTTTGTTGAAAAACGTTAGCATGAATTTGCATGGGATTTTGTTAACATGCTTTTTGCTGTATCTATTGAGACAACCATGTGTTTTTTGTTTGTTTGTTTGTTTGTTTTTTGGTACTGGGGATTGAATCCAGGGGCACTCAACTACTGAGCCATGTCCCCAGCCCTTTTTTTATTTTATTTGGAGACAGGGTCTCACTGAGTTGCTTAGAGCCTTGCTAAGTTGCTGAGGCTGGCTTTGAACTCATGATCCTCCTGCTCAGCCTCCCAAGCCACTGGAATTACTATGCGACTGGGCCCAGCTAACCATGTGTTATTCTACTAATATAGTGTTACATGAGTTGATTTTCAGATGTTAGACCAATCTTGTATCCTGGAATAAATCACGGTAGATAATCCTTTTTATATGTTGCTGGTTTGGGTTGCTGTTTATTGAGGATTTTTGCATAGGTATTCATGAAGGATATTGACCTGTTTTGTTTTGGATCACAGTAATTCTAGCCTTATAGAATGAGTTGGGAAGTGTTACTTCGTCCTCTGTTTTCTTTGTAAGAGGATAATTTTGTTGTTGTGTATTTTTGTCTCTTGAGATGGGGTCTCACTTGTTGCCCAGGCTGGTCTTGATTTCCTGGGCTCAAGTGATCTGCCTCTTGAGCCTTCCTAGTGCTGGGACTCATGCGACTGTGCCTGATTTAAAGGGATAATTTATGGCCTTTTAGGGGGTGACTGGAGGCAGTCATTCTTTTCAAGGGTAACTTTTTGCAGGGATCTCTTAGGATGTGGCAGCTTGCAGCATTATTGACTGTGTTCCCGGCTCCATTTGCTGGCGGGTCTTCAGATGGGGCAGATGCCCAGGGTCTCTGAGACATTTTGTCTGATCACATCTAGCAAGCAAATGCAAGCAGCCCTCTGAGCTTCCCCGCAGGAATTGAGGGTTGGTCTGCTCACCTGGCAGTGGGGTGCTTGGCTGAGGGCACATCTCTCCCTTCTCTCTCTGAACAGAGTAGCCACGAACCAGAAGGTGCGAGAGCAGGTACGCCTGGAGCTGAGTTTCGTCAACTCGGACCTGCAGATGCTCAAGGAGGAGCTGGAGGGGCTCAACATCTCAGTGGGAGTGTATCAGAGCACAGAGTGAGTGGGGCAGCAAGCACGTCATCCAGATGCCTGAGTGTACCTGTGTCCAGGGTGGGACGCAGAGAGGTGGTGGGTAGGGGGTTGTGCACCAAGGACAGGACAGCCCCTGTTTTGGGAAGTGAGATGATTGGGTTTGGTGATGAACCAGGTACAAGGGTTAAAGCAATGACCCTGGTCAGTTTGTTGGGAAATATCCACAGTGTTGGACAGACGGGCGTTTGACCTGGGGTCCCTTGGAACACAGAGAACACTGGGTCCCAGCAGGGAGATGGCATCTTTCACATGGGCTGGGGTGGTGGCTGTGATGTAAAGATGCCCTGCAGGTGCTTCTGTGGGTGGCCATAGCTGATGTGCCAGGTGAGGACAAGGTTACCCTGCCATTTGCCCTCCCAGACTCTCTTCAAGTACAAGGCCTGGCCCTGGGTCTCTCTGTTGATAGAATGCAAAAAAGTAGAAACTGCCTTGAGGGGGATCTTTTTTTTATATATATTTATTTTTTAGTTGACACAATGCCTTAACTTTATTTATTTTAATAAATTATTTTTAATAAATTGTTTATTTTTAATAAATGAGGATGGGACCCAGGGCCTGGTACATGCTAGGCGAGCACTTTACTGCTGAGCCACAACCCCAGTCCAAGGGGGATATTTTATGTCAAAGTCAGGGGGCCCGAGTTCCCCTAGAAGATGGTACAGTGGCGACACTTAAGAAATGTATGACAATAAGTATTGGAGTTTCCTCAGGGAATGTTTATGGGAGGTGGATTATTGAAGTGTGCCTTCAGAAAGTTCTCTGCCCTGGGTGAGCTATTTTTTTGGGGAAAAAAAATGTTCATCTTTAATTAAGAAATAGCTGAGCCCTCCAAAGAAGGGTTTACTTGCCATGTGGGGATGTGAGGCTTCTTAGGTGGGTGAGCTCCAGGGGAAACTCAGGCATAAAATAAAATAGTTCCCTGGATTAACAGAAGGAAGACATTTGGGAATTTTGAGCCACCTTGGAGCGTGCATTTCCTGACCCTAATCCTCCCCATGGCACCTGGGTTGTTTTCCAAGCTGAGAGCCAAGAGCAGGTGTCTGGGGTCCTGCTGCTCTTCCCTCAGTGACAGTCCTGTGCGCAGCTGGTTTACCTGTGGGCTCCCAGTGCAGTTTCAAAAACCCGGTCAGGGCAGCAATGAATGGAAGGTTCTCCTAGCCTCTCCTCTGGTGTTAAATTCCAGTGTTTCCCCCCAAAATTTCAAGGTTAGGGTTTTTTTTTTTGTTTTCTTTTAGTACTAGGGATTAAACCTGGGGGGTGCTTTACTGTTGAGCTACACCCCAGCCCTTTTTATTTTTTATTTTGAGACAGAGGTTTTGCTGAGTTGCCCAGGCTGGCTTTTAACTTTGATCCTCCTGTCTTAGCCTCCTAAATTGCTAGGAATACAGGCATGTGCCACTATACCTAACCAAAAAGGTCCAAATTCCTCCAGGACTCAGACTTCAGTAATAAATGGAGAGTGGCCATTTTTTTGTTTTGTTTAAAAAAAAAAAAAAAAAAGCAGGGTTTTCTTACAAAGATGCATCTAAGACCCCTGTATAGTCATAGTCCACAATGGCCTCTCTTGATTCCCCTGTGTTATTGGGGAGAGGGGAGAGACGGGCAGATACCAAATGACAACTTGTATTTGCACCCTTCATTGTAGCTATTTTCAAAGTAGGTTGCTGCTTTCTGAGTGCTGTAGATTGTGAAGCTCTTCTAGAGGTAGGCAGGGAAGAAATGATCTCACGTACAGATGAGAAAATTCAGGGAGGCTCAGGTCACAAAGAAAGTCATGTTAGCGCCACACTAGGGATGATGGAGTCCTCAGGATACCTGTCACTCTTCTCATTGCCTGGAGAGTCTTGGGAAGAGCCGACCTTGCCGCCAGCCCTGGAGGAGCAAGAAGGCTTGGCCTGCCTTAATCTCCTTCAGGTCCAGCCTTCCTGGCAGGCTTTGGGGAAGCCAGGTACTAAGGTTTGGTCTCACCTGCTTTTAGCACAGCAGTGCCACAGTGGCAGTTTCAGTTTACAGCTGCATTGTCCACTCACCCTGCCCAGCATTCCTGACCTCCTCTCTGGGCTGGGCTAAGCAGCCTGTGGCAGTCTCCTGTTACAGTTCAGGGAGCTAAATCCCTATTTGCTAAACACAGCCTGCTTCCTGTTCACTTCCTTCTGGCCCTGCCCCTAGGAATGTAGGCTCAGGGAGCACTCCTGAGTGCAGGTTGACTGAGGGGTCAGTAGGGGCAGAAGAGGAGGTGGAGGTGAAGTGGAGACTGCAGGCTGACCCTGGACTGGGAGCTAAGTGTGCCTAGATGTCAAATGGGGCCCCAGGCTGCAAAGTCTTTTCTATGTAGGTAATGGGACACCTGTTGTAATAGCCCCAAATGTGGAGCCCAGGGTTGAGTGTGTAGGGTGTTGGAGGGCAGTTAGACAGGTGGGACCCACTGTGGTGAGGAGAGGGAGAGGAGGGAGGCTTGGAGATTAGAAGGAGGCCCAGCGTAGCGGGTGGTGTACCCAGGCTGGGAAGCAGTGAGTGCATGTGGCAGGTCTCTGAAAGTTGAGACTGGAGGGATAAACCAGGGTCAAGTTGGTGGGGTGGGGGTGGGTCTTGTGTGTTAGGCTGCAGCATCCAGCTGTCACAGGGGGGCTGGAATCCATTTTAAGAACTGAAGGAAGGGGACGACCCGAGTTGTCCTTAGGGAACGGGAACCTGTCAGCTAGCTGTGTGGTGGACTGGTGTGAGGACAGAAGTGGGGACCTGAGCTGGGTTGCTGGGGTGAGGCTGTGGAGTGCCAGGTGGCCTGGTTGGGGTGTTCACATGCCTTGTTGTACTCTTTGTAGGGAGGCGTTTATGATCCCTCTGATTCCTCTTGGCCTGAAGGAAACCAAAGACGTCGACTTTTCAGTCGTCCTCAAGGTAAAGCACTTGGCCTCAGTGTGGGAAAAAAGAAATTGTGTATTCCTCGCAGTGGTCTGAGGCCCACTGGGCCAGGCGCCAGTGATATCTGTCTGCAGGTGACCGTCAGTCATTCCTCTTAACTTGCTCTCTTCTTTGCTGACTTCTGAAGCTCCTCCTGAGAACCTGGAAAAGGTGGGCTGGGATCCCAGATGGACCTCCACGGGAGGCCAAGTGGAAGAGGGTCTGTGGTGGGTGTCCTTTAGAATTTTAAGAATTGTACCCTGTTATACCTTTCTTCTTAAATTGTGTAACCAATTAAGGCCATGTTTTTGGAAGAATGGCTAAAGTCTCCAGCTCCCAACATAGTATCATGGAAAACTTCGAAACTTATAGAAAAACTGAAAGAATCCTACAGTCATCTTGAAAGAATCCTACCAGTAACATTTTGCTTTATTGCCCACCTGTCCATTTATGCCTCCCTGTGTCTGCCCACCAGTCCATTTTATTTTATGATGCATTTCAAAGTAAATCAAAGATATCGATTCACTACCCTTAAATACTTGAATAGCTCAAGTTTGGGGTTTGGTTTTTCTCTCTGATTCTTGAGTTTCTGAGCTCCTTTCTCATTCAGTAGGTACTTGTAGATCTGCAGCAGTCACTGTATTGCCACCTGGAGATGCCACAAGCCTTACCTTGGGGGCCTGTGAGTCCTGGGGGGGGGGGGTCAGGTAGGACACTGGAGATCTTTGTTAGAGTCATACAAGAGAGATGGAGCTTCCACACTGGGGCCAGGAGACCATCCACACCTAGAATATTTAATTATTCTTCCTTTCCCCAGGTCCATCAGTTTGAGGTTTGGTGTCACCAGCTGACTGGGCTGGCAACTAACAAAACACAAACACAGAAATACCTTTTTTGTGGATCAAAGACGCCTCTGAGACCTCAGGTGTCAGCTCCCACGCTGGAAGGCAAGGGGAGCAAGGGAGGCAAGAGGCAAGAGAGAGAGTCCACCTGAAATCCCCCTGTTTATTGGGGAAAAGCCATTCATAGAATATTCCACCCAAATAGGCAAGGGATTGGGTTTCAAAAGATGGAGTCTTGCTTGGTGATGTCTTGTGGTCAGCAGGTTGATTGACATCTTGGAAAGCCACACCCATCTCAGGTACTGTGTAGGATCACAGGCAGAGCGACAGAAAAATGGGTCACACAGCCCAAAAAACATGTAACGCCAGACCAGTCCCAAATGTGCATAGCTCACACACACAGACCATGGATGGCTCGAGACAGTTTGGTGTTTTTTTGGTACTGGGAACTAAACCCAGGACTTTCGCAGGCTAAGCAGCTATACTACTACTGAGCCATATCCCCAACTCCATGTTCAGTTTGAGATTTAATGACTCACCTCCATCTGCTGTTTAGGAGATGAGGTATAAGGTATAAGGTAGTATCTATCTCTGAGCTTTCCAGTACAGATTCAAGGGATAGGAATTAAACCCAGCATTGTAAAAAAAATGCTTCAAAGAATGATGTTTCTTTCCTTACTAATCCTGTTCGTTGATTCATTTTGTACTATTATTAGTTAAGAAAAAAAATGATCATGGCATTTTGGCCACTATAGAATTATTTTTTACCACAGTACTGGAGATTGAACCAGGGGTGCTTTACCACTAGCTACATTCCCAGCCCTTTTTGTTTTATTTTGAGACAGAGGCTCAATAAGCTGCTAAGGCTGGCCTCAAACTTGTGATCCTCCTGCCACAGCCTCTGCAGGAGTAGCTGAGATTACAGTGCACCACCATGTCCAGCCAGAATTTGTCTTTTAAAAGCAGTGGATTAGTACTTTGAAAGCAACTGCACTTGACCTCTTCTTAAACAGAGGCTATGAGTCACATGATATACACGTCCCTTTACTCAGGGTCTTTTTGTTGTTGTTGTTGTTACAGGGGATTGAACTCGGGGGCACTTGACCATGGAGCCACATCCCCAGCCCTCCTCAGTCTCCTGAGCTGCTGGGATTACAGGCGTGTGCCACCGTGCTGGCTACCCAGGGTCTTTTGACTGCTGCCTTTGTTTAAATTTAGGGTCAGGTTTCCGTGAGTTTGGAGTTTTTATTCCAGTTGGAGAAAGGCAATTGGTGGTATTTCAGGGTTCAGATTGACCAAAAAGTTGATTTTCTGGGTAGAAAACTGTTTAGGATCAGCCTCTTTATGCCAGCTTTTCACAGCCCGTCTGAACTTTTGAGATGTGATTTGCCACTGCTCTATGGGACTCAAGATAATCCCTGTATTTGTAGAAAAGTTGCATTTCTACAGTTTTTTTTTTTTTTCTTAAGATTTAATTTGTCTGTTGCCCGGTGCCAGAGTTAAAAAGAATGTGGACATTTTAAAGGAGACTCTCTTGGAGAAACTTAGGAATGTTTGGGGCATCTGCAAGGATCCAAATAGGTCATGTTGCTGAATTCCACATTAAAGCAAGTGGAAAAAAAAAAAAAAATCACATGCTGTGGGCATAGCCAATTACCATTCAGTGAGGCTTCCAACCATGTCATTTTATCTGAAAAGGGACGCTGCAAATGTCAGTCATCCAAAAATGAGAACGTTTGGGGACTTTCTATTTTCTCCCTTCCACATTTGTATTTGAGAGAAACAAGCAACACAGAAGTTGTTCAGTGGACTTTGTCAGGGCCATTCCATTTCAAATCTGACATGTGTCCATGGGAGGTTTAAGGTCAGGAAAGCTTCATGATGTGATTTTTTTTTTTTTTAAAGGAATTTAACCTTTATTTATTTGTTTGTTTTAATGTGGTGCTGAGGATCGAATCCAGGGCCTCACCCGTGCTAGGCAAGTGCTCTCCCACTGAGCCACAACCCCAGCCCTCATGACGTAATTTTATTCTGTTTTAAAGACATGGGCTTTAAAATGGCTGCTTTAGAAAGCATCATCAGGCCTGCTGGTGTAGCTCAGAGGCAGATGCTTGCCTAGAATACACAGGGCCCTGGATTCAATCCCTGCACCACAAAAAACAAAAGCAGCAGCAACTAAAATTATCAAAATGCATGCCTTTTCCAGAGAATTTGAGGTTTTATTTGTCTGTTTGCTTTCCTTTTTGTTTTATCTTTACTGGAGATTGAACCCAGGGTCTCACACTAGGCAAGCTCTATGCCTCTGAGCTACATCCCCAGCCCTATTTATTTTTATTGAAACAGGTTCTAAGTCGCCCAGGCTGGCCTCAGATCTGTTACCTGCCTCAGCCTCAGCCTTCTGAGTAGCTAGGATTCCAGGTGTGCATCACCATGCCTGGCTTGTTTTTGCTTTAAATGGAGCTGCTGCTGCTACTGCTGCTTCTCCTCTTCCTCTTCCTTCTGTTTCTTCCTCCTCTTCTTCCTCCTCCTCCTCTTCACTCTAATTAAGACCATTATTGCAGAACATTCAGAAAATACCAAGACACATAAAGATCCTCCCTACTTAGCTATGTGACTTGCTTAGTACTTACCTATCCTTTGGACACTTTGGTTTCTTCCTCTAACAGTGTCCTGCTTTGTGAAGGTCGGAAGAGACGTGTCTATTAAGGACAGAGTTTCTGCAGTGCTTGATGGTGTCTCTTCCCTACCCCCACCTCTTGCTCCCCTCCCACTCCATGCCAGCCTCTTGCTGTAGCTTTCTTTTCTCTGTGGTCAAGAGGGAGGAGCACCAGCAGGAGATCCCAGGGTGGGAGCAGAGGGAAGTCACATTTTCCCTGTCTCCTTCAGCTGCCTTTTGCATTCTCTATGCAAAAGACACCCTACCCCAAGGTTTATTTGGTGCCCACCTAGGTTGCCAGTGTAGCTGCTTCTACATCTGGGCTCTCCAGTTTATGGGGCTTAATCCACCCCCACCCCTGCCCTTTTGTATGCTGGGCATAGAATTCAGGGGCAAGAGCATGCTAAGCAAGTCCTTTCCCACTGAGTTATGTTCCCAGTCCTGGGGTTCTATTCGAATGACTTCAGGAGTTTAGCACCATTCTTTAACTCTGCCCACACCACTATTATAATAATAATCCCTGCATTACATTCTCATCACTAGCACTGCTGATGCGTGCCATCCTGCCTGGACCTGATGTGGATATGCCATCCTTTCTTCGTTTTTATGGGGAAACTACTAAGCATAGTCCACTGCAGCCTGAGTGCTAGACATTATCCTGTTTCACATCTGAGGAAACTGAAGCTCAGCCAGATTAACCCTCCAGGGTTAGAGAGCCAGCCTGGCTCTGTAGAGTGAGTCTGTCCCAGAACTAAGAATGACAATTGCCTTTTCTGTTCCTTTGGGGAAGTTGCAGGCTTTTGTTAATTACCTGCTTCTCAAATATACTAAGGTCTGCCTATGGCTCACTTTAGCATCAAGTAGAACAAGCCTCCTTTATGACTTTAATTTTCCAAACTTTCTTAGCTTTTACACCCACATTTTTGCTTTGACATTTCGTCAAATTCCCCCCAAAGCAGCACTTTTGAGTCTTGATTGAAATTTAATTAACTCATACATTAATTTGGACAAAAGTCCATCTTCACAGAATTGCACATTTTTCTTTGTGAACAAAACATATCCAATTAACAAACAACAAATGTTGTGAGGGGTAAGGCTGGGCATGGTGGCAAACATCTGTAATCCTGGCTGTTTGGGAAGCTGAGGCAGGAGGATCATAAGTTTAAAACTAGCCTGGGCAACTTAGTGAGACCAGTCTCAAAATAAAATAAAGAAGATTGGGAATATAGCTCAGTGGTAGAGTGCTTGCTTAGCATGGTCAAGTACTTGGGTTCAATTCCCAGTACTGCAAAAAAAAAAACCCAAAAACAACAACAAAAAGAAAACTTATATGGGTAGGGACCATGACTATCTTTTTCGGAAATGATTTAATGAATAAGTGAAAGAAATAATGAAATAGCTCATGTCCTTCAGTAAAGTCTAATAGTTGTCAGCTTAATTAAATTAATTTTATCCCTAGAAATACTGTACTTTTATAAAAGATATTCCTATATAATATTGCTATTATATTTATCCAACTAGTTATTGATTGTTTAAGAAAAGAAGAATATTAGGTTTTTTCATTATTGACTTTGTAAAGGAAATGGTCCTCGTGCCTGAGCGTCTCCTAGAAAAGTGCGGGTCCTGCTTTCAGGACTCTCTGTGTGGAGCTCCAGATCACCTTTGTCCTGCAGATCTTGCTCACCTTAATTAATGTCACCAACAATACAGTATTTAAAAACTATTTCAAATTTTACAAATGGTCATTACATTAGTAGAGGAGTTGATTCTAAACATCACCACTTTGTCATGAAGAAAATCTGTGACAGCATCATAAGACAATAGGACAAGTTTTGAGCCTGCTGTGGTAGTGCATGCAAAGATCCAGCTGCTCAGGAGGCTGAGGTTGGAGGATCCCTGGAGTCCAGGAGTTTGAGTCTATTTGGCAACAGTATCTCACCAGGACAAAAAAAAAAAAGAGGAAAGAAGAAGTTGTATAAAAATAACTAAGTTACAAAAATCTCCTTTTGGTATGGGGCAGGAGTTAAACCCAGGGGCACTTAACCACTGAGCCACCTCCCCCATTCTTTTTTTTTCTTTTAATTTACTTTTTAGTTTTAGGTGGACACAACATCTTTATTTATTTATTTTTTTTATGTGGTGCTGAGGCTCGAACCCAGTGTCTCACGCATGCTAGGCGAGCGAGCTACCACTTGAGCCACATTCCCAGCTCCTCCCCCGTTCTTTTTATTTACTTTTAAAATTTTTGTTTAGCTGTTGAAATTTTGAAACAGGGCCTCACTAAGTTGCTAAGGCTGGCTTTGAACTTGTGATCCTCCTGCCTCAGCCTTTGAGGTGCAAAAATTTAATTTTTTAATTCAAAATTAAAGAAACTTCATTTCCTTGGACACTGCAAGACATCTTTGGGGATTTGTTTTGAGAAACTAGTCAGAGATGTGCACACTGATGATCATCATAGTGTTATCTTTAATTGTAAAAAATTGGAAACAACTTTGGTATCTTTTTCTTTAAAGAAATTATTTTTAAGTTGTAGTTGGACACGATACCTTTATTTCATGCATTCATTTTTATGTGGTGCTGAGGAATCTCACTCAGGGCCCCGCATATTGTAGGTGAGCGCTCTACCACTAAGCCACAACCCCAGCCCCAACTTTGGTATTTTAACAAGTGAAAGTAAAGTAAAATCTTAGTACATTTGACTAGCACATAGCTAGTGATCAGTTTACTTGTCGAATACTTGAATTGTATACTTATTTCATTGGGGGATACAGAACCATTAAAAGTCATGTTATATAATATTTTTTGGCCTGTGAAAATGTTTGCTATATAGCTAAGTTGTATTCAGTACAAACCTATTTGCATGTGTGTGTCTCTCTGCATTGCACATGCTAAAACGGGAGGAGTTTGAAGTATATACTACAGAGAATATCTCAGTCACTAGGGGAAAGAAGTGAACAGTTATCTTACCAGCTTCTCTTATAGCCAGCGAGAGCCAGCGCTTAGGGAGGATGCTCGGCAGGATCATTCTCCCTGCCCCTCACATGATTCTTACTTTTGTTCCTATAATATTTAATTTCTTCTGATACAGGTCAACCATCCCTACAGTGCAGAGGTACAGATTCTGTACCTTCATGATGTCACAAGTAGAAACTTTGTTTCATATACAAAATTAATTATTTTAAAATATTGTGTAAAATTACCTTTAAGCTGTGTGTAAAAGGTGTATATTTAGACTTGGCTCCCATTCTCAAGATACCTCATTATGTATACACAAATATTCCAAAATCTGGGCTGGGGGTGGGGGAAGTAAAGCCAGAAACACTAATGGTCCCAAGTTGTTCAGTAAGGAATAGTCGACTGTGTACCATATAGCTTATTTGTTTATTTATTTTTAAAGAAATTTGCTTTATTATAATTTAAAAATTTTTTTAGTTGTAGATGGACACTACCTGTGTTTATTTTATTTATTATTTTTATGCTGTGCTAAGGATCAAATCCGGGGCTTCACACATGTTAGGCAAGCCCTGTATCACTGAGCTACAACCCCAGCCCCTAGTTTATTTATTTTCATGCCTATCACTATTGTCTGTGTTGGGAGAATCTGAGCTCCATGGGAGGCCAGATCTTTGAACACTGCCTGGTACATAGAAAGTGCCCATTAATGTTTGTTAAATAACTGAATGAACTTTGAGCAGTTGTCAAACACTGGGATGTTCTGGATCCATTTAGGGGTTTAGAGGTCTCACTGGGTTGTTTTTGTTCATGGAAGTACCAGAGCTCTCAAAGGTTCCCTGCAGAATCTTACATCCTTTTTTTTTTTTTTTTTAAGGTTCTGGGATTGAATCTAGGGTACTTTACCACTGATCTACACCCCAGTCTTTTTTATTTCTTTAGTTTGAGACAGGGTCTCACTAAGTTGCTGAGGCTGGCCTCAAACTCACGATTCCTCTGCCTTATCTTATCTCATTTTTCTTGAAGGATTTTATCCTGGAACATTACAGTGAAGATGGCTATTTATATGAAGATGAAATTGCAGATCTTATGGATCTGAGACAGGTAAGTTTTCTGTGCAGCAGAGCTGGAGGACAGCTGCTTGAGCTTGCTGAATCTTCTGCCCATCCTGTGACCGCACCAGTGTAGTCTTAGAAAATCCAGGATGGTTGGGGATGATGGGGGAGGGGCTGTTGGAATTCCACCTGCAGCACCCTAGTACTGGAGAGTCCTGCCCATTGTCCTGCCTGGGCCTGGATCCCAGGGTTCCTGACCTCCTAGAGTTCATGATACCAGCGAAGGGTCCCACACATCACAGAAATAGTTGGAGGCACCTGTTTCTACAGGTGGTACTCTCCTGCTCACCTCTCTGCTGTCTTCCTTGTAGGCTTGCAGGACACCCAGCCGGGATGCGGCAGGTGTTGAACTATTGATGTCATACTTCATCCAGCTGGGATTTGTGGAGAGTAGATTCTTCCCGCATACTCGCCAGATGGGGCTCTTGTTTACCTGGTAGGTGCCTGTGGTCTGCATGTCCTTTCCCAGGTTAGGACCCTTAGCACCTATCATAGATGACATTGAGACAGCAGACTCTGTGGTGGAAGGTAAATAAATTGGTATTTATTTATTATTTATTTATTTATTTATTTTTGGTATTAGGGATTGAACTCAGGAGTATTTTGCCACTGAGGTAAATCCCCATCCCTTTCCTTTTATTTTTTATTTTGAGACAGGCCTCTCTAAGTTGCTTAGGGTCTCACTAAATTGCTGAGGCTGACCTCAAACATGAAATCCTCCTGCCTCACTCAGTCTCCCAAGTTGCTGGGATTACAGGCGTGTGCCTAGCTACTATTTAGTTCTGATGGGGACCCAAGGGAGGAAGGCCTTGAATGTTTCAAAATAAGTGAGCCAAGAAGAAGCTTTTTTTTCTTTTCTTTTCTTTTTCTTTCTTTCTTTTTTTTTTGTACCAAGGATTGAAGCCGAGGCACTTAACCACTGAGGCACATCACCAGCCCTTTTTTTATTTTTTATTTTGAGACAGGGTCTTGGTAAGTTGCTGAGGCTGACTTTGAACTTGTGATCAGAGAAGTGTTTTTTTTTTTTTTCTTTTTTTTAATGCTCATTATGTCATTGGAGAAACAGCAGGGCTCTGAAGCAGTTTCTGTCTTAGAAGGGAGGGAATTGGGTTTTGTCCTAGCGGCAATCAAAAATAGATTTTAAAAAACTGAAATAGAATATCTGATTCTTTTCCATAATGACATTTTCAAAGATCAATATGGTTTCTCTACTTTGGAAAAACTGGGTCTCTTCTCTTAAGTATACATGCAGTGTGGGCTAAAGGGCGTGGTCAGCATAAAATTTTACCACAATGGATAGAATACGGCCAATGCCTTCCCTTTGGGAAGAACATGCAGATGACTTTGGAAAAAAGTGCGGTTGGCTTCCCATTTGAGTGAGAAGGCAATAGTGGCTTCTTTCTCGTCTTGAATTAAGAACAAGCTTCCTGCCTACCTCTTGATTTGAAGCATGAGTTTTAAAAAATCCTGAGCATAACTCCAGTTAGAATGGCAGCCATCAGGAAGGCAAACAATAATAAATGCTGGAGAGGATGTGCAGATAAAGGAACACAGTTACACTGTTGGTGGGATTGTGAATTAGTACAACCACTGTGGACATCAGTAGAGAGGTTCCTCAGAAGATTAGGAATAGGAGGCTGAAGCACGAGGATCTTGAGTTCATAGCCAGCCTCAGCAATTTACCGAGGCCCCAAGCAAGTCAGCAAGACCCTGTTTCTAAATAAAATATAAAAATGGGGCTGGGGATGTGGCTAAACGCCTCTGGGTTCATTCCCAGGTACAGAAAAAAAAAAAAAAAAAAAAAANTTATCCATTCATCCACTGATGATATATATATACACATACATACATATACACACAAGGGAGTTTATTCAACCATAAAGAAAAAATGAAATGATTTCATCTGCAGGAAAATGGATGGAACTTAAGAATATCATGCTCAGCAAAATAAGACTCAGAAGGCCAAGAGTCATACATTTTCTCTATGAGGAAGCTAGAGGGGATGAAATAAAAGAAAGGTGGAGGTTTGAGGATTGAAGGGTGATCAGTGGAGTAGAAGAGGGGGCTCAGAAGGAGGGAGGGAGGAAAGGGGGGAATACTGGGGAATGATATTGGTATTATTGTATTGTGTGCAGGTGTGAATGTGTGACAACGAACCCCACCATCATGTACAATTACAATACACCAATAAAAAAATATGGGGAAAAAAAATCCTGAGTCTTTTAAATTTCAGGAAGAATTATGAGGGGTTAGTGATTGCTATCTATATTTCACTTAGGGAAAAGCCACATTTCTTTTCCTTCTTTTTTTCTTTTCTTTTGAGACATGGTCTCACTAGGTTATACAAGCTGGCCTCAAACTTGATGCCCTTGTCTCAGCCTTCTGAGTAGCTTGGTTATAGGCATGGGCATCCAATCGCTTATATGTACATTTAAAAATATATATTATTATTATTTTTATGTTCATAACCATATTGAGCAAAAAGTACAGTGTTTTCTCTGGATCCCTGGTTCTAATATGGGAACAGTGTCCCCACCACAGTGGTAGGTTTCTTATGCTAGATGATCATACCTTGACAACATATCATTATCACCCAGAGTTTACTTAGGGTTCATTCTGGGTGTTGTATAGTTTCTGGGTTTCGACAAATGCATGATGACATGCATTCACCATTGTGGTATCCTGCAGAATAGTTTCACTGTCCTGAAAGTTCTCTGTGCTGTGCATATTTATTCTTCCCTCCTTCCTGACTCCTGTCAGCCACTGATCTTTTAAAATCTCCACAGTTTTGTCTTTCCTAGAATATCCAGATAGACTTTTTTCACTCAGTGATAAGTGCTTAAATTTACACCATGTCTTTTCATGGCCTGCTAGCTCATGTCCTTTTAGTGCTGAGTTATGTTACACTGTCTGGATGTACCACAGTGCATTTATCCATTCACCTACTTGAAGGACATCTCAATTGAAAAGCCTTATTTTTGTTTGTGGCTGTGTAGTTCTATGGCTCTGTAATCAGTGTGATCAAATCTGTCATCTTGCTTGGGAACAAAAGCCCCATTGCACGTGCATTTTAAAATTTTATTCAATAAATGAATTTTGCCCATATTCACCCCATAGTGGCATCAACTAGCCAAGTACTGTGTATTCCAGAATGTGTTTTCTTTTAAATAGGTATGACTCCCTCACCGGGGTCCCAGTCAGCCAGCAGAACTTGCTGCTGGAGAAGGCCAGCATTCTGTTTAACATCGGAGCCCTCTACACCCAGATTGGGACCCGGAGCAATCGGCAGACGCAAGCTGGACTGGAGAATGCCGTGGACGCCTTCCAGAGAGCTGCAGGTGTGTCTTTGCCAGGCACAGCTGTGACCCCACCAGGTTGGCACTAGGGTGCCCAGCTGAAGAGGGTCTGGGTTTCTCCCCAGAGCTATGCATGGTCTCACAAGCCTGAAAGGGGACCCGGCCGTGTTTAATACTGGTATAACTTCACATCAAGAGACCATTAGGTTCAGGCCATCATCTTAGTTTGGGATGTACACAGTGAGGACTTTGGTTAAGGATTCATCTTTTCCAAATGAATGGCCCCAGTGATGACACTGAGTAGCTGTTTCTTCCAAAACTAACTATGTGGAAGAACAGAATCACTTTTCCCAATGAGTGAAAATGTGGGCTTTTTTATTTTTTTCTTTTATTAGGTGTACCTAATGCCTACAGTAGTCCCTCCTTGTCTGTTCAGGATATGTTCCAAGACTGATAGGAGGTGCCAGTAGGTTCGGGTGGTTCAGATAGTACAGAACCCTATGTAACTCTGGTTTTCCTATATGTAAAGATATATGATAATATCATAATGAAGTTTAATTTATAGATTAGACGTAGTAAGGGGTTAACATTAATAATTAATAAATAGAACGATTATAAAATATTGTCATAAAAGTTATTTGAATCTTATGAATTCTTCATTTCTGGAATTTCCCACTTAATATTTTTATACCACAATTAACTGAGTGTAACAGAAACCAAGGAAAGCAAAGCCTTGGATAAAGGAGGACTGTTATGTTACCCTCTGTGCTTTGTATCATTCTTATTCTGTCAAGTTCACCAGCCTGAAGTTGGTGCTCTCAGCCCTCTGCCAAGTGCTGTGTACTCTGCATCCTTAGTAGATCTGTTGCCTTCTACTGGGATTTTAAAGAATAATTTTTCCCCTTCTTTAACCTCTTAGCCTGAAATTTGTCCTGGTATGAACCAGATGCAGGATGGAGAAAAGCAACTTAGCACCAACCCCTAGAGGACGGGGATGCAGTGGGTGAGCCTGGTGCGGCTTCTATGCCTTCCTGGGGTCTGTGTGCTCCCCTCCAGCAGGGCCTGTGTCTGGGGCAGACTCAACATGGGGATGGTGGGCAAAAATAGTAGCACGGTGTAGACCGCAGCATGATCCTCTGAGTCTGCCCAACAGGTTTTTGCTGTCTGTGCTGATCCCCTGTTCTGCTTTGGGGTGTAATCACCCCTACTCCATCCTCTCCCCCAAAATAGAACCTTTCCGGATACTCACTCAGGAAGCCCTGTAACCCTGTGTAGGACCACAGCTTTGTCACTTAGACTTATGGAATTTCTTGCATTAAAATTATTGGTGTTTGGGGATGAGATGTGGGCGTGGAATTGTTTTAGTGTATGTCCTTCTCTGGACTCATCTTTCTCCCTGAGGTATCCCAAGCAGGCATACGTTGTGACCTGTCTCGAAGATTCTAGAGATAAAAAGACAGAATGAAGCTTAAACAGTGGTGACCGTGAGGGCAGCCCCAAGGGGGGCAAACAGGCTGCAGCAGGTGCCATCCCTGTGCAGGGCAGCAAAACCAGAGGGACCAGTTGGATGGGATTCATGTGGCAGATTATATTTCAGTTCCAAATTGTTCTCATGACAGTTCTCATGACAGTTCATTTCCTAAAGTATGAAGTCAGCTGAGGGCCGCAACATGAACGGTGTGTCCATTGGAGCACTCTGGGTTGTTCTTTCCTGAGGTCCTGCAGTAGGGAGGGCTCTGCGTTTCTGAATGACTCAGGTGTCATGGGTGAGCAAGTCCCCTTGGAGCTCCCTCATTCATTCCACCTGCTTTCAGCTGTCACCTCCATCACATGTCCAGTCACGGGCAGTTTCTCACAGTTGTCCCCAGTGAGAAGGGGAGGGAGGGAACCAACTGGTTTCCTTGGTGATATACATGTACATGTTTTGGAAGCAAATCAATTTTTAAAAACTGTGATAAAGTATACATATTTACTGTTTTGACCTTTTTAAAAAAAAAAAAAATGCTGGGAGTTAATCCAAGGCCTTGTGCATGCACTGTAGTACTGAGCTACATCCCCAGCTCGCTTGCTCGCGCTCTCTCTCTCTCTCTCTCTCTCTCTCTCTCTCTATATATATATATATATATATATATATAGATAGACCTTTGTTTTATTTATTTATATGTGGTGCTGAGAATCAAACCCAGTGCCTCATACATACCAGGCAAGTGCACTACCACTCAGCCACCGCCCCATTGACATCCCCAGCTCTTTTTAAATTTTATTTTGAGATAGGGGTTTCACTAAGTTGTCCAGGGTGCTCTCAAAATTGAGATCTTCTGGCCTCAGCCTCCCAAATAGCTGGGATTATTACGCATGAGCCACTATGCCTGGCTATAATTTTTAACCATTTTTCATTGTGGTAAAACATGCATAAGATAAAATTCACATTTTAATCTTTTTCTTTTTGGCACTGGGGATTGAATCCAGAGGTGCTTTACCATTGAGCTATGTCCCCAACCCTTTTTAATTTTTGAGACAAGGTCTCACTGAGTTGCCTAGGGCCTCACTAAGTTGCTGAGGCTGACCTCAAACTTGTTGTGATCCTTATGCCTCAGTCTCC
Source organism: Marmota marmota marmota (assembly GCF_001458135.2). Classification (NCBI taxonomy): domain Eukaryota; kingdom Metazoa; phylum Chordata; class Mammalia; order Rodentia; family Sciuridae; genus Marmota; species Marmota marmota. The sequence continues at coordinate 13,402,578 of NW_026000205.1, forward strand.
CGATGGCTGGATGGCAGACATGCACCACTGTGCCCAGCCATTTTAACCATTTTTAAGTGTACTGTTCAGTGGTGTTAAGTACGTTCATATTGTTGCACAACTATCGCCACCGTCCATCTCCAGGATGTTTCCAACATTCAGACTGAAGCTGTGTACCCATTAAATAATAACACTCTCTTCCTTCCCCCAGTTCTTATTAACCGGTACCCTCATTCTTTTTGTCTATACAAATGGGGACTATTCCAGGTACTTCATTAAATGAAATCAGATGATTCAGATGATATTTGACCTTTTATGATTGGTTCATTTCACTTACCATAGTGTCTTCATTATGTTGTGGCTCGTGCCAGAATTTCATTCTTTTGACTTTGGAGTGGGTGCTAGGGTCAAATCCAGGATCTTGTGTTTTGCTAGGCAAGTGCTGTGCCCCTGAGTCACAGTTACACCCTTAGCCCTGCATTCCCATTTGGTTTTGCTTTTTTTTTTTTTTTTTTTTGTGGTACTGGGTATTGAATCCCAGAGTGCTCTACCACTCAACTACGTCTCCAGCCCTCTTTATTTTTCATTTTGAGGGGTCTCGCTAAGTTGCTCAGACTATCCTTGAACTTCTGATCTTTCCTCAGCCTCCTGAGTTTTGGGGATTATAGGTGTGCACCACCTTGCCCAGGTCCTGATTCCTTTTTAAGGCTTGAAAAATATTCCATTGTATGTATTTACCACATTTCCCATACTTGTTCATCCATCAATGGGCATTTGGATTTCTTTTCTATCTTTTGGCTATTGTAAATAATGCTTCTTTGAACATGGATATGTCAGTTGAGTCTCTGCTTTCAGTGTTTTTTTTGGTTATAAATGTAGGTGTGATGTTGCTAGATATATAGGAATCAGAGTTTTTAAAAATATGCTATAAAACATTAGTTTGTGTATTACACACATATAATACATATATATATATATATATACACACACAGACATATACGTGTGTGTGTGTGTGTGTGTGTGTATTTTTCTCCCCACGCTGGGACTAGAACTTAAGGCCTTGTACATACTAGGCAACTGCTTTCTACCTCCAATCTCAATTTTATATTTTTGTTCTATCATTTTCTATAGCAGCATGGTAAAATAATATGATCCCCAACTAATAAGCAAAAAAAAAAATTATGATTTTAGGTGTATTAAGCTACCTGAAAGAGACATTCACGCATACTCCCAGTTATGACATGAGCCCCGCTATGCTCAGTGTGCTGGTCAAAATGATGCTTGCACAAGCCCAAGAAAGTGTGTTTGAGAAAATCAGCCTTCCCGGGATCCAGAACGAATTCTTCATGCTGGTTAAGGTGGCTCAGGAGGCTGCCAAGGTAAGGCTTCTCAGTTCCTGTGACTCTGGCGGGTGGGCAGAATCCATTGGTGCAGGTGCACTGGAAGCGGCGGGGGTTCCCACGGCAGCAGCTTGCCCACCACCAGGGCAGCGTGCCTGTCCCAGCTGAGGCTGCTGCCTTGTGTTTTCTTGGCAAGTATCAGTGTTTCAGATATGGATCATTGATTCCATCTGCAGCTTGGCCTAAAAACCAGCATAATGACAGTTGCTGATCCCTCTGTTAACTCTCAGGCTGACAGCAGCAGGAGTTGCTTGGCACTGAGCCCAAATTATGGAGCAGCCTCTGGCAGAGGCTCCTGTATAGAAGAAAGGGATCTTTTTTCTGTACTTAGTTTCATGACGATCCTTGTGCTGGGCTCCCCCTTCCCCAATATCCCTTCTGTTTCAGGTGGGAGAGGTCTACCAGCACCTGCATTCAGCCATGAGCCAGGCGCCAGTGAAAGAGAACATTCCCTACTCCTGGGCCAGCTTGGCCTGTGTGAAGGCCCACCACTACAGGGCCCTGGCCCACTACTTTGTCGCCACCCTCCTTATCGACCACCAGTGTAAGACTTGGAGGCTTCAGGGCTTGGGGCTTTGGTTGGAGGTTTGATCTTGCTGTCTCTGGGGGATTCTGAGCCAAGTACAGCTGCCTTCCTGTCTGGAGATGCTCACAGGCTGAAGGCAGAGGATGGGCAGTACATATCGATCTAGATACCTGTCACAGGCCAGGGCAGCATTAGGGGGTTACAGACTTCTGCTGTAGGAGCAAAAGGAGTGGTTTAATTCTCTCTAGAATCAGGCAGGTAATTTTTCACCTGGAATTTAGAATCTAAGGGGTGCCAACCACTCAGTTTTATTACTGGGTTTATATAACATTTTAAGGTAATATTTTTCTTTTTCTTTTTTTTAAAATGATGCTGGGGATTGAACCTAGGGCCTTGTGCATGTCAAGAAAGTGCTCTATCTCAGAGTTACACCCCTAGCCCTTCAGGGGGCAGTTTTGATCCAATTAGTACTATTCAGGACAGCCCCTGGAATAATTAAATGGACAGCCTCTGGAGCCAGACTACTTGGGTTCATATCTCAGTTCTGACACTAGCTGTATGACCTTGGACTAGTTACTTAACTGCTCAGTGCCTCAGTTTTCTCATCTGTAAAATGGAGATAGGAAGGGAAACTACCTTACGGGGCTGCTGTGAAAAAATAAGTGCCCGTATTCAAAGCTAAACCATGAACGTGTGAGCTGCTATTTCTAGTACGTAGTCTATTAGGTGGGAGAAGTTAGCTAAACAGATGGAAATACAGTGCTCCAGCAGTGGCTGTCAGGATATGAATGAGGCAGCAGCAGTCCTAAATGGCTTCTCAGAGTTAGTGATGTTTGTGGCTATTCCAGCTACACATAGAGGGAAAGAGCAAGCAGTGCCTGAGCATAGAAGCAGAGGCTACGAATGTGGAAGTGGTGTTGAGTGGCAGGTGAGGTTGGAGAGGGGTGTGGCCTCACCATAGGCATGGAGGACACCAGAGGTGTTTAGGGTGGGCAGCAACAGGGGCGGGACTGTGCCAGGAGGTTCCATGCAGCAGGTGACTTGGAGGAGATAGTGAGGGCTCAGGGCCCCATCATGAACTCCTGGAGTGTGGCTGGCACCAGGTGAGCAAAGGCCAAGGGGCTAGATTGCTTTGACTGTGTCTACAGGCAGAAAGGACACCCATAGCCACTAACGCCTGGTAAAATGGGAGATGAAAGGATCCTGGGGATGTGGTTGAAAGGGAAAATCTCTACATGGGGTGCGGCCCCATCTTCAGAGGCAGATGGGGATTTAACCTGGAGCTTAAATTGCAGTGAAGCCAGGCGCAGATGAGGACCACCAGGAGAAGTGCCTGTCCCAGCTCTATAACCACATGCCAGAGGGCTTGACACCCTTGGCCACACTGAAAAATGATCATCAGCGCCGACAGCTGGGTGCGTATGGGCCCTGTTCCTAGAACTGTGTCCAGCTTGCTGATAAGCAGCCCTGCTCATCAACAACCCTAGAAGGATCTCTAGGTGGGGGCTTGAAAGAGAAGGGTGTCCAGACTCACTGGAGCTACTCTGGATTCAGAAATTATGAGGTGCAACCCTCTAGTCTCAAAGGACTTTCAGAACTATGTTCTTATGCATTCCATAAATGCCCAGTTTACCCCCCATGGAACCAGAGCTTTGACTGTCTCCCAACACCACTGTGGCCCATGACATGGCCCTTTGCCATCCTAAGGTTGAAGGACACATTGTCAATTTTTTTATGCTTCACCAAGGGAAAGTAAGACTGGTAATGGATTGTCCTGGTTTTGTGTCTGTTTTGTGTCTCAGTGTGAATATCTCTTTCCCTGATGTCCTTCAGCACCCAAACCTTCCGCCCACCCAAACACATGTAACTTCCCCTCTCTGGAGTTGTGATGTCAACTCCATCCCATTTGGTGCTTAGGCCAGAAACTTTGGGTTTACTCTGCATTCCTGCCTTTCTTTGTCACCTTACATTTGAATAGCAAACCTCATTAACTCTACCTAACAAACATCCCAAATCTGACTAATACATTTTTTTTTTTTTTTTTTTTTTAATGATGCTAGGGATTGAACCCAAGGGTACTTAATCACTGAGCCACATCCCCAGTCCTTTTTGTTTTTTATTAAGAGACAGGGTCTTGGGCTGGGGATGTGGCTCAAGAGGTAGCGCACTCGCCTGGCATGTGTGCAGCCCGGGTTCGATCCTCAGCACCACATACAAACAAAGATGTTGTGTCCGCCGAAAACTAAAGAATAAATATTAAAAATATTCTCTCTCTTTAAAAAAAAAAAAAGAGACAGGGTCTTGCTGAATTGCTTAAGGCCTCACTAAGTTGCTGAGGCTGGCTTTGAACTCGCGATCCTCCTGCCTCAGCTACTATAGTGAGTCACAGGGATTATAGGCATGCACTATCACACCCAATCTAACTAGTTCTTATCCTCCCACCTTGGTCAAAGCCACATGCCGATAGTGCTTACCTAACAAACATTGGCTTGATTAAACTCCACCCAACTCTATGAGATAGGTCTGGTGGGCTTCCCACTTTATTATTGAGGAAACAGAGGCTCAGAATGGTTATACCGCTTGCCTTGCTCATAGCTAGTCTCCTTGCTTCCCTCTGTTCACACAGAGGCTGGTTACTTCAGTCCTCTGCTTACACCTTGATGGGTTCCCATCTTGCCCACGGTAGGAAGAGTAAGAGTCTTTATCCTGACTCATAAGGTCAGGCACGACCTGGCCCCTGCTCTTCTCTCTCATTCTCTACCCTTCTCTCCTATTCCCCATTCCCTTCAGCTATATCCTCAATTCCTGTTGTCCCCCCCACCCTTTTTTTTTTCGGGGGGGGGGTGCTGGGTATCAAACCCAGGGCCTTGTGCATGCAAGGCAAGCACTCTACCAAATGAGCTATATCCCCAGCCCTCCTGTTGTCCTTGAAAGGTAAGTGAGCTCCTGCCCCAGAGTCTTTGTACCTACTGTTCCTTCTTTCAGGAATGCTTTTTATATCATTTCCTTCAGGGCTCTCTCAGAAGTTACCTTACAAACAAAAAAATAATTTTAAAAACAAAACAAGTTTATCCAAAAAGCCTTCCTTGATCACCCATCACAGAATAGGTCCCATTCCCAATCTTCTAGCACGACTGCCTACCTTGCTTCACTTTTCTTCATAACCTCATGACCACAGATCCACCACATGTATCTTTGTTCCTTAATTATCTGTCTTCAACTAATAGCATGTAACTTCATGAATGCAAGGGCAAATTTTTGTTCATTGCCTTATCTGTACACCTAGAATACCCAGTCAGTGTTTGTCGAGTGAACCCTTAATAGACATAAATGAGCATTTACACTTATATCTCAGTGGGGGTGGGGCTCAGCTGTCAACGAGATCCTTTAGAAAGGAGAATGTTTGCCTTTTGGGCTGATCCTTGGGTCCTTTGTGTCTCTGTGATATATTCATGTTGTGGTGGCTTTCTGCCTGCAGGAAAATGCCATCTGCGCAGAGCTGTCACTCACCACAAGGAGTCTGTGAGGGAGGCCAGTCTGTGCAAGAAGCTCCGTGACATCCAGGTACTTCAGGAGGTGCTGTCTGCCGCACATCAGCGCTCTCGACTCAAGTACAGTCAGTACCAAGAGGACGATGATCTTCTGAACTTGATCGATGCTCCTGATATTGTTTGTGAGTGTCTAGAACTATGTGCCTGTGTCTGCTGTGTAGCCTGTGCCCTGCATGGGAAACCAGGGTACCTGGCTAAATGCAGCATGTATGTGCTCACCCTTCAGAGATTACACAAGTTCTCACTGTGTGGTGGGCCCTGGAGGGACTGAGTGTTGCTCCTGCATGGCCTTTTCACTTCCTAGTTCCCCCTCCAGGGGCTTCTTCATGATCTCCACCCTCAGGCATCTCTTTAGCCCCTGTCTCCTCTCCTGACCCTCAACCCTCATCCATTTGCACTGGATTGCCTGCCATCTTGGTCCTGTTTTTGCCTCCTTAAGCTCTCCTTCTTCATCCCCTTGGCTGATGGTTATTCTTGCCTAGTCTCACCATAGACACCTCCAAGCCTCTAGGTATCTGGTCTTCCTTGTTTTCCTTCTCTAGACACACACCTATGTCCCACCCCCACCCCCCGCCTTTTTTTTTTTTTTTTTTGCAATAGTGGGAATTGAATCCAGGGTCTTACACACACTAGGCAAGCACTTTACCACTGAGCTATCTCCCCAGTCCTTTTTATTTTTTATTTTGAGACAGCGTCTCACTAAGTTGCTGAGGTTGGCTTTGAACTTGTAACCCTCCTGCCTCAGCCTCCTGAGTAGCTGGGATTACAGACAGGCACTGTTGTGTCAGCTCTAGACCCCTTTCCATTAGGTCTCAGGACCTCCTTTGTGTTTTCAGCTGTCACTCTAGTCAGGAGACCCTTGGAACTTTACACCCTTCACAGTTTCCTACTCACCCACATTTCCAGCTGCCTTCTAGGAAACTGCATTTTACTCTCTTTTACTTTCAGCTCCCTAGTTTGAGAGCTAAATGCATCATAATTTCCTCTCCTGGGCTTCCTGATATCCCCTTTATTTTTCATCTTTTATCACCACCAGAATTTCTAAAAATCTCCCAGGTGATGTGCACAGTGATGGCTTAGGAATATACACATAGCTGAACCAGACAAATGTTGCTGTCCTCGGGCAGTTGGCGGTCACTTCTGCCCAAGATGGTAGGGAATGGGAAGGCCTCCCTCCAGTGATGGCTTTGCTGTGAGAAATGACTAGGGTCTTTCCTTTAGGTGGGGGATGGTCGGTGGCCCATTTTGGGGAACCCCATTGTCCATCCCCTCCTGAGTACAGAAAAAAAACTAACTCAAACTCAGTTTCTCCTACTACATGCTCACAGCACGGATTACTCCTGACACTAGATATGTGCAGGTTTGTTCACACTCCAAACGAACAATCGGTTCTGCAGCAGGTGCCGGCTGGGTGTCCTTTGATCCAGTTCAGTACTGATACTGTCTACCCAGAGATAGCATCAGATCTCTCAGGTTGAAAACTTGGATGCCAGGATTATCCCTGCCCCACCTCAGATGGCAATTATAAACATCACATTTATAAACATCACGTTGTTTTACCTGTATTTCCCACAACTCTTCTTCAATTAATTTAACTACAGCCAGGAACAGTAGCACCTGCTCTTCAGTTATTCAGGCAGTCTGAGGCTGGAGGATCACAATTTTGAGGACAGCCTCAGCAACATAGAAAGAACCTATCTCAAAAAATAATAATAATAATTTGTTACAACAGCTCACAGAACAGAACTCAAGGAAACCCTTAATTATACTGTTTAGTTTGAAGGATATTACAAAGGATTCAGATGAAGAGATGCGTAGGCTGAGGTCTGGGGGAAGGGACGCAGATCTTCTGTGCCCTCTCCAAGTGTGCCACCCCCCAGGAACGTCCATGGGTTCTCCTACCCAGGAACTCTCTTATTCCTGTCCTTTGGGGTTTTATGGAGAATTTCTTTGCAGAGGCATGATTGAAACATGGACAACCTTGTGGAAATGTGACTGGACACAAAAGATGTGATCTAATGCTCATAGGCTGGGTGCGGAGACCCAGCAAGGCCTGTCTGTTCAGCAGCCTGCTTGGCCTCTTTACACCACATGCCTCTCTCAGGGGCAGGAGCCGGACTCCTTGAATGAAGCAGGTCTTGTGACCTACTATCAGAGGTCAGAGAATTTCTTTATGGCAGCTTGTAGACAGCTTTCTTAGGAGAAGATAAGAGTTTTTATGATTTGCCTTGGGGAAGAGAGATTCAAGTTTCTGTGGCCTGCCTTGGGAAGGGAGTTGTGAGCTAAGGACCATGGTCAAAGCCAAAAAATGTTTATCATTATATCACCCCCTCTTTCCCATACCTCGGTTCTCCGTCTCTGGGGATCCCTCCTGATATTCAGGGACCAGCTATTAGAGACAGGGTCCTGCTCAAGCCAGAATCCTCGGCTCCTCTGTAATAATGTTAGTTGTTGTCTGTTGAATGTTTGAGGTCTACCAGGCATGACAGTTGGCCCCATTTGTATACATTCTATTTCATCCCTCTTCCACTGCTGTGAGGGAGGTACTAATTACTGCGTTGTATTAAAGATGAGAAAGTAAAGGCCTAGGGAGATCCAAGTTCTTGCCCAGGTCACCCACCTGATGGAATAGCACTCAGGGATTCTCCTAGGAGGTAGAGACTTAAATTCCACAGAGGGAGGGAGATAGGCAGCTCTATTGATGGCAATGCTGCCTGCCCCCACCTTTGTTTTTACTTCCTGTGGTGCTAGAATGGAACTCAGGGCCTCGGGCATGCTAGGCAAGTGGTCTGCCACTGAGCTAAACCACCAACCCAAGCACACCCTTGTAGCAGATGAGCAGCCTGCCTGAGCCCAGCACTGTGTTAAGGATTTGCAAGAAGCCCCAGGGCATCATGTGGATAGCAGGGTATGATACGCCCTGATGGGACCTAGATTTTCTTTTCATACTGTTGTTCACGTGTATTTAGCCTTCTCTGGGAGCCTTTGTTAGAAACCAACTAGCTTTCCAGTAAGGCTGGGCCTGAGCCTGCCGTAAGGTCACTGGTGAAGATTTGTAGATAATGATGGATGTGACTGGGGCAAGGTCACTGCCCACTTCGGAATCCTCACATCACATAATTAATGATGAAATCAGGAAGCACACTGTTCCCAGGACTGTGTTCTGAGACACAGTTTGCTTCTCTGCAGGGTTTATGAATGCTGAAGGAATTGCACCAGAATATCAATAAGCTCCTGGGGGAGGAAGGATGTGTCTGGTCATCACTCCTCTGTCCCAGCCCTGAATGGGTTATAGCTCAAAGCAGGTGCCCCGGTGGGAGGCACAGTCACCTGGGGCCAGGGGTTGAGACCCGTTACATGTTTTGTACTACTTATCTAAGCCAATGGGAGAGACTGAGAGGGAGAGAAAGTGGTGCTTCCCCTTCCCTTCTGAGGGAAGACTGGAGACCTGAGTTTTCGAGGATTCACTTTCTTTTTCTATTTGTTTTTATGTGGTGCTGAGAATCGAACCCAGTGGCTCACACATGCTAGGCAAGTGCTCTACCACTGAGCCACAACCCCAGCCCTCAAGGATTCACTTTCCATGATAGAAACATTTATCCTTTTATTTTCAATCTTCTTTTCTAGCTAAAACTGAGCAAGAGGTTGAGATCATATTGCCCCAGTTCTCCAAGGTGACAACAACAGACTTCTTCCAGAAGCTGGTATGTTGGACATTTATTTTAAAGGAAATAGCTTTTAAATTTTGGTATGTATTGTCTTAGTCTGTCCAGGCCATTATAACAAGATACCATAAACCCAGTAGCTTATAATCAAGAGAAACTTAAGTCTCCTTAGTTCTGGCAGCTGGCAAGTCCAGGATCAAGGCACTGGCTGATTCAGGGTCTGATGAGGCCTGCTTTCTGGTTCTTGGTTGACATCTTCTTGCTGTGTCTTCAGATGATAGGAAAGGAGAATGAGCTCCCTAAAACCTACTTATAAGGGCAACAGTCCCTTTAATGAGGGCTCCCCACTCATGACCTGATCACGTCTTCAAAAGGTCCCACCTTGGGCTGGGGATGTGGCTCAAGCGGTAGCGCGCTCGCCTGCCATGCGTGCGGCCCGGGTTCGATCCTCAGCACCACATACAAACAAAGATGTTGTGTCTGCCGAGAACTGAAAAATAAATATTAAAAAAAAATTCTCTCTCTCTGTNNAAAATAAAATAATTAAAAAAATGAAAAAAAAAAAAAAAAAAAGGTCCCACCTCCTAATAATCATATTGATTAGATTTCAACATACAAATTTTTGGAAAGACACAAACATTTAGAAAATAGCATTCCTTAAGAGCTAGTTTTAGATATTTTAGAATTTTATATTAGAAGTTTTATTTAAGGTAATTCCTAAAAGCTAATTTTATTTAAAATATATTGGCTATGTTAGAAAAAAAAATGGCAATTAATGTTTGTATATGAGTGATAGCACATATAGCCCCTAAACAAGGCCAAAGGAAATCTTCAAGGACAACATTCCTTTTAGCTTTCAAATGTATGATTCAGAGCTGGGCACGGTAGAATACACCTGTAGTCCCAGCTAATTGGGAGGCTGAGGCAGGAGGATCTCCTGAGCTTATGAGTTCAAGGCCAGCCTGGGCAACGTGGGGTGCTATCTCAAAAAGTCCAATTCCACCTTCAAACCCTACATTTAATGATGATCTCTTTTAAAGGGCCCCCTGTCTGTGTTTTCTGCTAACAAGAGGTGGACACCTCCCCGAAGCATTCACTTTACAGCGGAAAAAGGGGAAGTGGGGTTCACCTTGCGAGGAAATGCTCCAGTTCAGGTCTACTTCCTGGATCCTTCCTGCTCTGCTGCGGTAAGCCTGCTGCTGTCTGGATGGGAGAGAGCCCACCAGCAGCTTTACACAGAATCAGGCTGGGAAGATAGAAAGCAAGCAGCTCAGATGCATACATCTAGGTGATAGAATTCGGGGTTCATGGATGTCAAAGGTCTGACTTGATATGAAAGGCCTCTTGGGTGCTACATGCCCAAAGAGAACTATGAATGAAGTTCTGCTCTCTCAAAGCAAAGTTATGCTAATGTCTACTTTGTTCATGAATCTGGGGACTGAATCAGGTATTTAAATGAACAGAACAACACTGACCTTTTTTAAACAATACTTTTGTAGCTGGCAGGAGCCAAGGAAGGAGATTATATTGTTTCCATTCAAGGCGTTGATTGCAAGTGGCTGACGGTGAGCGAGGTTATAAAACTGCTGAAAAGCTTTGGTGAGGAGGAGATTGAGATGAAGGTGGTGAGCCTCCTGGACTCTGCATCCTCCATGGTGAGCACCCCTAGCAGTAAATAGCAGATTGATGTGAAATGGGCGTGAGTTTGGCCTCTGAGGTCTTTTCTGTCTCCCACCTGCATAACGTGACACAAGCAACTGAACTCCTAAGCTTGTCAACCTGAGTATGTGCCCAGCGTGGGCCAACGATAACTTGAAAATTTTTTCTTTAATCCTGTAGATCAAATAGTTTTCTGATTGTATTCTATTTAATTACAGAAGTAATACATACTCATGTTAAAAAAAAAAAAGTTCAAATGGAGCTGGACCTGGTATCATGTGCCTAAATTCCAGCTACTTTGGAGTCTGAGGCGGGAGGATTACAAGTCTGAGGATAGCTTGGACTACTTAGGAAGACCTTGTCTCAAAATAAAAATTTAAAAAAATGGGTAGGAATGTAGTTCAGTGACACAGTGCTTACCTGCCTAGCATATGCAAGACACTGGCATCTCAAAAACAATAAAAAATTTTTTTCAATGGTACAGAAGCCAGACCCAATGGCACACACCTGTAATCCTAGCAGCTCAGGAGCTGAGGCAGGAGGATCGAACATTCAAAGCCAGCCTCAGCAAAAGTGAGATGCTGAGCAACTCAGTGAGACCCTGTCTCTAAATAAAATACAAAGTAGGGCTGGGGATGTGATTCAGTGGTTGAGTGCTCCTGAGTTCAATCCCTGGTACTCGCTACTACCACCCAAAAAAAAGGTACAGAAGGGGTTAAGATGTTGTGTGGAGGGCTGGGGATATAGCTCAGTTGGTTGAGTGCTTGTCTCGCATGCACAAGGCCCTGGATTCAATCCCCAGCACCATAGGGAAAAAAAAAAAAAGATGATGTGTGGAAGTTCAGTTCCACAACTCAGAGACAGTGTTATTCATTTCCTATGAGATCTTGGGGAGTGTTTAATGCTTCTGAAAATTCATGTACATAGTTATATCCTTTAATTTTTTTCCTCAGTGGGAGAAACTATATCATAGGTTGTCTTCTGCACTTTACCATACTTAACAATGTAACTTACACTGTCCCTTCTATAACATTTATTCATTTAAAAAATATTGACTGAGCAGGCTGTATATCCCCGTGTTAGTCAGTTTTTCATTACTATCATGAAATAACTGAGATAGGATGCTTATGAAGAAAAGAGAATTATTTAACTCACAGTTTTGGATGATGGAAGTCCAACGTTAGGTGACTTCACTGATTTGGTGGCAGCTGAGGACTTTATGGCAGAAGCATGTGCTTTAATGGAGACATCACATCAAAAAGCAGGAAACAGAGCCACCAGGTTCTTACAGTCTCTTCCAAGGGCCTGCCCCCAGTTGACCTTTGGTCCTCCCAGTAGGTCCTACCTCAGTATTGCCACACTAGTGGCCAAGCTCCCAGCACATGAATCCTGGAGGACAAACCACCTCCAACCATAGCACTGGTGCTTAGGTGTTTGTACTAGACAGAGAAGGTCACTACCCCCTAGAAGCTGGCACTAAACAAGCAAATAACTGGTTGCATTTTGAGAAATGCTGTAAAGAAAACACGTTGCATGGCTGAATGTCTGAGGGGAGGGAGACGCTCCTAGACAGGGCTGTGAGTGGCAAGAAGGAAGGAGCCATTGAGTGTTATGGGCAGAGGCACCCACAGGTGAAGAGACCCTGCAGCTGAACGAGCTGCTGCCAGGAACAAAAAGGTCGTTCAGCCAGAGCACTGGGGGAGAGTGGGGAGGAAGTGAGGTGGGAGTCTGGGAGCCACTGAAGCTTTCATGAAGGGCAGCGGCCATGGTGTGATGTTTACTTAGAAGGCTGTCCACTGCCTGGAGGCTGGCCCTGGCAATTGTCCAGGCCAGTGACGTTAGTGGCTTAGACTTGGTGGTGGCAGTTGCGGGTAGAGCGAGGTGGATGCACCTGAGGTGCAGTGTGGGGTTAGAGCTGACAGGGTGTCCTATAAAGAAGGTGTTGGATTGGGGGGAGACGCCTCAGTTTTTGGCTTAAACGAGTGCATGAGCAGTGATTATCTCTCATAAAGTTGGGGATCTGGGGGCAAGGGAGGAGGAGGAGAAGAGAAGGAAGGCAAGGGTTGTGCTTTGGGTGTTTCAGATGCTTCATCCAGATGTAAAAGTAGGTAGTTGGGTGTTCACGTCTTACAGGGAGAAGTCAGGGCTCAAAGTTAACATTTGAGAGTTATCAGCATGGAGATGATAATTAAAGCTGTGAGACTAGATGAAATCACCCAGGAGGGCTGTGGACTGACCCTGAGACACTCCAAGTGTCTCAGATCAGTTAGAAGAAGAAATGGAGAAAGAGAAAATTCAGAGGGAGAGTTCAGAGAGTCAGGCTAAAAGGAGCCTCTGGAACCAAGAGAAGATCCTGCAGCCGGAGTGACCGGTTGTGTTGAATACAGTTAAGAGATGGAGAATTAGGGAGGCTGAGCCCTGTCTTCTGCATTTGGCAGTGGGACAAAGGAACAGTTGTTCTGGACTGATGAAAACAAAAATCAGGTTAGAGACGGCTGGGGAGTAAATGGATGGTATTACTCCATTAATGGGAAATAGACAGTCAGTGAGTGGTTACCAGAGGTGGGAGTGAGAGCCACTGCTGAAGCACGGAGGGGTTCTCTTAGGGCAGAGGATGTGTTCTGATGTTAGGTAGCTGCGATTCTCACACAATTCTCTGAATTTACTAAAAATTACAGAACTCTATTAAAATGGTGAATTTAGAGCTGGGGTGTAACAGTGGTAGAGCACTTGTCTAGAATGCATGAGATGCTGGGTTTGATCCCCAGCACCACAAAAAAAAAAAAAAAAAATTGAACTGGTGAATAACATCAGTATAACATGTGAATTATATCTCAATCACAAAATTGACTCACAGAGCATCTTGGGAGAAGGGCTCAAAACATGTTGTTTGCAGGATGAAATCCTTGGAGTCTCTGGATTGAGGTCCTCAACTGCAACAGAAGTCCATTTGTCTAAAAGGAAGTAAAATTAGTCTGAAGGTTGCAGGCCAGGGCACAGCCAGAGAAGTCTGACTCCACAGACAGGCTTTGCTGCTGGAAAGACACTGAAAGCCTTGTCTTTCAGTACTGTTGTACCTTTGAACCTGGCCAATGAAGAATCTGACATGGTGGTTAAAACAAGGACTCAGAACACAGACTGTCTGGATTTGAATCCTGTCTTTACCACCAGATGGTGACCTTGGGCAAATCAAAGGACACCACTGAGCCTCAAAAAAGTGGGGATGATAGGACCCCATCCTTGGATTTTTATCAGAATACACTGAGCTGGTAAAGCCCTTAAATTAGCTTCTAGTGTGGGACACATTTCTTTTCATAAAAGGTATTGTAATAATAACCATAATTGTTGTGGTTATTTTTTTTACCCAATAATAACTTTAGATAATAACAGTTGAGCACTGTTTTTGTTTTTTTGGGGGGGAGAGGAGGCTGTACTGGGGATTGAACCTATAGGTGCTCTACCGCCAAGCTACATTCTCTCCTACCCCTACCTTCCAGTACTGGGTATTGAACCCAGAGGTGCTGTGCCACTGAGCTACATCCCCAGCCCTTTTTGTTTTGAGATAGAGTCTCACTAATTTCCCAGACCGGCCCCAAATTTGCAATCCTTTTACTTCAGTATCCAGAGTAGCTGGGATTACAAGCATGTGCCTGGATTACACACATGGCTTTGAACACTGTTTGAACTGCCTTTCTTTCAAGCAAAACCAAAGGGTGAGAATAAATAAAGCACAGTGCTCTGGCAGAATTGATTGCCTGTTACCCACGCTCTCTTGATTACGTTGGAATCCCTAGTGCTCTTCCGTGGTATGCATAGTGAAAACTACTGATAATGGTGGAAAGAATCCAGGCCGGGGTTGTGGCTCAGTGGTAAAGCACTTGCTTAGCACGTGTGAGGCATTGGGTTCAATACTCAGCACCACATATAAATAAACAAACAAACAAATAAATAAAGGTGTTGTGTCCATCTACAACTAAAAATAATTTTTTTAAAAAGAGAAAAGATTAACCAAAGTCTTTGTGTAGCTCAAGAGCTCATTTCTTTAAAAAAAAAAAAAAAAAAAATGGAAAGAATCCAAGGCTGAAATGAAATCAAGACTTGGAATCAGACCCTGACTGTCATCAACAACCTGTGTGACCTTCAGTGGGTTAATGTACTCCCTGGGCCTCATTTTTTCTCATCTAAAAAAATGTAAGAGTTAGATCAGTACAGTGGTTTCAGATGTGTTCTGAAAAACCCTACGTGTTCCAGGGAGGTGCCCCAGAAAGACTTGAGGAGTGGGTGTTGGGGAGCATGCTGGCTGGATGAGAACAGGGGGGAAAATAGTGAGAGGAAGGAATGACCTGTGAAATGGAGTAGAGAGATACTAGGGTGGTCCTCGGAGGGGAATAGGGTCAAGGAAGGCTTTTCAAAGAATGTGGGGTGTGCGTGTGCACACATGCGTGCAGAGATAGCAGAGCAAGCTGTGCACAGAGGGGAAAGGTCTGCAAGGCAGGAAGGCAGGAAGGATGGATCTTGCAGGAGAGAGGGAGTGGAATCCAGGCACAGAGGAGGGCTTGTTCTTTGGGGACCGATGCAATTAATTATAAGCAAGGCTAACAGGAGAAAATGTGAGTGAATTGAGGAGAGAAGAGAGGGCATGGCAGGTATCTAGGAGAAAAGGATTGACATGACTTGGGAAAGACAGGGGTGCCAGGTGAGCAGGCACCTATTCAGAGGTTTGGTGTCAGGAAGCCAAGCTCCTTGGTAAATGTGTCCAGCAGCACAGCTGTTTGCATGCTGGCCTTGGGGAAGAAGAGTTTAACTGGAGTTGGCCAGAAGAGGATGGAAGAGAACTGAGGGTGTTTGTAAGAGTGGCTATCCTGATGCATGGCAGACTGAGCTGGTTAAGGGTGGAAACTGTTTTCAGCCTTCAAACGTGCCTCCAGAATGTTGGTTTCATTATTGTTTTTGTTCTGGTTTTTTTTTTTTTTTTTTTTTTGATACTGGAAATTGGACCCAGAGGCACTCTCCCGCTGAACTACAACCCTAGCCCCTTTAATTTTTTATTTTGAGACAGGATCTTACTAAGTTGCTGAGGTTGGCCTTGAACTTGTGATCCTCCTGCCTCAGCCTCATAAGTAGCTGGGATTACAGGTGTGTGCTACCACATCTGGCTATTTCATTATTGTTTTTAATGATAGAGTGTGCCCTATAAAGCATGGTAGGATTAAAGCTTAGTTTTATAGAAAAGAGAGAAGAATCTTCATCCCAAGAAACCAAATTCTTAAGGGGAATAACAGTAAATACCACTACTTGGTTGTGCCTAACTCAGATTCCTCCTTAGATTTATATTATGAACAATGTACCCAGCCACTATAGATATGTTGTATGTATGTATGTATGTTTCTATAAATGGCCTGATTTTTGTGCCTAGAACATAGTATATGTTCAGTAAACATTTAGTGAATGAAGCCATCTCAAATGTTAGGCCAACTTTAGAAGCAGGTGGTTTAGAAAACAAGTTTCCTTAGATTTCCTACTTGAACCCCACTTAATTTGTTCCAAGTTAATGTTTAATTGGTAGAGTTTCAATTGGGGAAGATGAAAAAAATTCTAGGGATAGAGTGGCAATGATTGTACAATTAGTGTGAATATATTTAATACCACTGAATTTTGTGTACATTTAAATATGGTTAAAATGGTAAATTCTGTTATTTTTTAGCACTTTTTCTTTTCTTTTGTACTGGGATTGAACCCAGGGGCATTTTTACCACTGAGCTACATCCACAGCAGTTTTTTATTTTTATTTTTTGAGACAGTCTCCTTAAGTTGCTGAGGCTGGCCTTGAACTTGTGGTCCTCCTGCTTGAGCCTCCCAAGTTGCAGAGATTACAGGTGTGCACCACATCTGGCTACATTTTTTTTTTTAAAGGGGAAAAAAGTTAATAGCAGTGTCTTCATGATGGATTCTATATTGTCCTTAAAGACAATGAAACTGATCTACATCTACTGGCATGGATTGAAATCTAAGTTCTGTTAATTGAAAAAAGCAGGGTGCAGTATAGTGTGTATTCCTTTTAAGAAGACAAATGGTGAAGTATACTTATGCACACATATGCACATTATCTCTAGAAGTATAACACAGTAGTTACCTTGGAGGGAGGGCCTGGAAACCAGAGGAAGACCTACTGTATTTTCCTATTGTTTACCGTGGTTATTTTACTTTCTCAAAATAAGAACCTTAAAAAGTGAGAAATGGTTCCCAAGCCTAAATTACTACTACTGAGTATATTTCTTAAAAATTGTCCTTGCTTTCAAGGGTCAAATTCTATGTAAACACTGGTCACCCATGTTTCAGAGTTAATCAGCTTGAAGAGGCTAAGTGCAGACTGTCTCAAACTTTATAATAATTTACTAAGTATCTTGAAGATGTCTGACATCTTTTTTCCTTCCTTTTCTATGTGCAGCATAATAAGAGTGCCACGTACTCTGTGGGAATGCAGAAAACTTATTCCATGATCTGCTTAGCCATAGAGGATGATGATAAAAGTGATAAAACCAAGAAAGTCTCGAAAAAGCTTTCCTTTTTGAGTTGGGGCACCAATAAGAACAGACAGAAGTCGGCCAGCACCTTGTGCCTCCCTGCAGTTGGGGTGGCAAGACCTCACATCAAGAAGAAGTTCCCCACTCCTTTCAGCCTGCTCAACACTGATAGCTCTTTATACTAATGGGAGGAAACAGAAATGTTTAGGCCCCAAATGTTTCTAGGGCTAACTAGGCCTTAAAATTTGTGCCATATGGAAAATATCCAAATATTCTCAAATCCCATTTTGTCACAGTGTAAACTTGTATTTGACATGCTTTTAAGAAAGTAACAAGAAACCTCTAGAAATTTGTGGAAAATATGCTTATTTGAGGAATGTCACTATATTGCTGCAAGATATTTATTCTATAAAATATTGTAAATAGAATAGTATGGATATTATGGCTGTTTTCAGTGGTTACAGTTATAAATTTCAGGCGCTGAGTTAAATTGGGGTTTCCTATAAAAATAGAACTATTTGTAAGTGTTAAAGTTTGGATAATACTCATTCCTTAACCTAGAGTTCAGAGGACCCTTGAGTTAAGGCAGGTCGGAGGACTATGACAGAATGAAATTTGTTACTAGAAACTGCTCCAAAGAACTGCTTCCTCATGGGAACTTACTAACGTGATAAAATTTTACTATTATTTCTACATAATATGAATGCTATTTCCAGATAAAGTCTAGTGCCAAATTTGTTTTGACTTTTTTCTTTTTTTTTGCAGTCCTGGGGATTGAACCCAACTCAGAGCCCTGGGTTAGCCCAGAACTGCTAAAAATAAAACATAAAATAAAATAAAAATAATTTAGGAGCACCTTTTCCTCTAGTCCGACCATTTATAAGTTGCTAACACAGTGGCAGTGTTAGATGGAGATGCTGTCTACAGGGTAGATAATATACTGTTTGATACTCAAAACTTTATTTTTCATTTTGTTTAAAGTAGAAAGTACATAACTATATATTTTTAGAGTCTTGGGTAAAAAAGTAGTTTTTATATTTTGTAAGGTAAAGATGTAAATGATTCAGGTTTAAAGTTCTATTTGACTTTTTAAATGAACATTCTTACCAATTTGATTTCTCTGGCTGTAACTTGGATGACACTGTGACTCTAATTAAAGATTCATGGTTGACATACAAATGACATAGCTTTTAAAGTATAGCTGAAATTTAATGTGAGAATTAACAAGTATTTTCTATTGTGCAATATCTTTAAGGAAGCAACCACCTTTGGGAAAGTATATCTACTGCTATTAGGGCCATGTTTGTATAAATATTTAAATAAACACCTTCATTTATCTGAGTTTTTTTGCTTTTATTTTACTTTAATTCCTTCTTTCAAGTTTTCATTAACCTCATACACAAATTTTTTTTTTAAAATTTCTATTAGTTATTGATGGATCTTTATTTATATGTAGTGCTGAGAATTGAACCCAGTGACTCACACATGCTAGGCAAACACGCCACCATTGAGCCACAACCCCAGCCCATGTGTTTGATTTTTAAAAATTACTAACAATTCATAAAACTGGTTATTTAATAACTTTTAAAACATATGGTGTTCTTAATTGTGTTTTGAATGGTAGTTATAACTTTTGCTCCACAGCCCTGACTCTCCTCACTAGATGCAGCTGCTTCTGTTTTCTTGTGTATCCCCCCCACTGTTGGGCATTCATCTATAAACACATTTTTTTCTTACTTACATACATTAACTTCTCATCTATAAATGGGGAATTTCACACTCTAGGCTTTCTGTGTTCAGAACACTTGTCCAGTGATTATAAACTGGCCACCCTCCCTCTGCCAAAAAAAGGAAGGAGAAAATGAAGGAACAAAGGAACCATGAAAGGAGTTGTTGTGCACTTGTTTATTTACACTGGCAGACGAGACCTGAAGAACAGCACCTCTGAGTCCAAGAAGGAAGGGGCTTACGATACACAGGGCTTCATTGTGCATTAGTTTCCTTTTGATGGATACATCCACCACCTGAAAGTCTTTTCCATGACAGATGCAGGTCAGGGTCACTCATAAAAATATGTCCTGTCTTTTTACTGAAAGTCCCTGACTCTCTTAGGAAGATTTGAGCTATCTTTCCCCCCAACTTAGCAGAATGAGGGCATTGCCACCTGAGGGTAACTTAAATTTTCAAACTTGACAGCAAAGCAGCATAACCACAGGCTCCATCAAGGCCTACCTCAGCTTTCACTAGATGCTGTAAGATTCTCTATTTTTGTTTTGTTTTGAGTGTGTGTGTGTGTGTGTGTGTGTGTGTGTGTTTTAATACCAGGTATTGAACCCAGGGACACTTAACCACTGAGACACAATCCCAGCCCTTTTTAAACTTTGAGATAGCATCTTGGTACACTGCTGAGGCTGGCTTTGAACTTTCGATCTTCCTATCTCAGCCTCCCCAGCCACTGGGATTATAGGTGTGTGCCACTGCACCTGGCTTTTTTCTTGTTTTTTGAATATGAAAACCAGATCCTGTAGTTCATGGTCAAAAGGTGAAAACAATAGATGTGAGGGCAGCTGTCACCTGGACTGGGTGAAGAAGGTGTGGATTTGCTGTGCTACCACTTGTCCTACTACCAGCTCAAGTTCTTGAACAGAAGCGTTACTCAATTCATGGATACTTGGGAACTTCTGAAGCAGAAGGGAAGCTTTAACTTTTCCAACTCCTGGGATCTGCTGCACAGTTCGAAGGAGGTATGGCTCAGACAGTAGAGCCCGTTTCTTCTTGAGGAAAGGGTTCTTACTGGGTTCTTTGGATTGCTCTTGTACCTGAACCAGAAATTAAGGGAAAAACACATGAGTGCCCTCTAGAGGACCAGCAATTTTTAAAAAATAGTTTTCCATTTGGTTCACCTTGACTCATGGGTTTAAATGTTTTTATACACCATGAATATAAATTTTCAGACATTAGTGAAATTATTAAAAGATAGACGATATGACCACACTTAGCAAAACTTGAATTTTGTGCTAGGTTAAATGATGGCTACATCTAAATAAGATCTACTTCAAACAACCTATCAAGCTTGCCTTTCA
Source organism: Marmota marmota marmota (assembly GCF_001458135.2). Lineage (NCBI taxonomy): Eukaryota > Metazoa > Chordata > Mammalia > Rodentia > Sciuridae > Marmota > Marmota marmota. Next base: position 13,422,965 of record NW_026000205.1, read on the forward strand.
AAGGAGAAATTTAGCCTTTAGTTACTGGAGTTTTCCCAAGGCAGATAATAGCATCATAATCATGGGAAGTTAGGAACAGTGAAGAAAGTGGTGTAGTGGAGAGGAATCCAGGAACCACATAGTGTCACTTGCATTTCCAATTTGGTTTTCAACCCTAGCTGCAAATCGGAGGCAGGACTTAAAAAACATACACAAAATTGACATTCAGGCCCTACCCCCATGTTCTAATTTTTAATTGGTCACAGTTGAGGTCCATGTATCAATTTTTTTCCCCCCAGTCTGGGGATTGCTCCACCACTGAGCTATATTCCCAGCCCTAAACTTTTTAAAAAGTTCCAGAAGATACTAATGAACAATCCAATGGAAAAATCAGTGAAGACAATGGAGAACCAATTTTTTTTTTCTTTTAAATATTTATTTAGTTGTAGATGAACACACAGTATATTATAAACTTCCTTACTTCAACTTCTCAAGTTTTGATAAATCAACACAAGGAAAGACATTGGATTCATGGGTTGCAACTATGGCAAAGACAGATGCCAGCGTCAAGAAAGGATTCATAAAGGTCAGTTGAGAATCTTAATGAGGACAGGGCTATTGTGAAGGAGGAAATCGGTACTTACTAACTGAACAATGAGGCAGGATGCTTCTATCTGGTTGGCCACTGGAAGTAACACCATCCCTAGGTCCAGCACAGTAAACTTCTGGATGGCTGGGAAGTACTGTTCATTTATCCGTGTTTTTTCAACTACTACAATCCCTTGAAGGTTTCCAGACTTCAAAGAAAAGACAGTAAATCATTTTGTAACAAAAATCCCTTTCAAAGTTAAGAAAGCAAAAAGGAGGACCTGGGAGAAGTGGGAGGGAAGGGTAATGGGCAGTACAGAAAACGAAATTGACAGTTATGCATATATACAATTGACAGCATATATACAAATATATAACAACAAATTCTACTACCTTGTATAATTATAATGCACCAATAAATAAACAAAAACAAAGCTAGAAGGTGCTTAAATTGGCCCATAGTATAACACGTAAATTGTTCCAAGGGATAGAGAGAGTCAATGTTCAATTTCAGTTTCTTTTAATTCAGTACTTACATTTCTAACTCGAACAAGTCTTTTTCTGTAGCCATTTCCTGCCACCAAATCAGCTTCAGTAACATAAAGAATGCAGGATCTGCTGGACAGGTAAAAATCTACTGGTGTCAGTCCATCCTCAAAGACGAGTTTAATTTTCCCTTAAAATACGGAAACAACATGAGTTCTGTGAACTTTGGATAAAAAGGCGGCAATATGTAATTTTTTTTTTTTTTAATGCGCGGAGGAAGGAAAGGACATTTGACAAGCTGCCCACCGACCTTGCATCCCCTGCGCCAGCTGAGACCCGCGCCACTTCTCATTAGCTACAATATGCCCAAAGGGCACGTGCACGGGGCCTGTTCCTCCAGGGAGATTCTTTTCCATCGGTGGTCTGGACCTAAAGTGGGAAACGCAAGACGACACTAGGGCAAACTCTCGCGCACAGGGTCCCCCATTCCACTATGAAGCTAGGGGCCTCTTGGTCTCTCAAAGTCTTAAGAACCCGGAGATTTCTGCCCTCGTGAGCACCTCATTTTCAGCACCTGCCTGGGCCCTGGTGCCTCAGCTCAGTCCAGTCCGGAATTAGGACCCCACTTTCGCCCCGGTCCAGAGGTTCCCGAAACATTACCCGAGGCCGCCCCACTTCCGGATGCCAACCCGCCGGGCTCGCCTAGCTTTTCATTCTACCCGCCTTCGGCCTTCCACAGTGCCAGATAGGCTATGGTATCAGAGACGAGCACCTGAGATGACCAATAAGAGAGCTGAAAGCGCGGACCGCTTCCTCACTGGTGGCTATTTAAACGGGACCCGCTAGTTGCCAAGAGCGACGGAGGTGGAAGTAACCTTGGCTCTGATTGGTCAAAGACCAAATACAGCCAATGGCAGGTGTGGTTGTTTCGAAGTCCTTTAGGGAAGAAAAAGCGTCTGGAGTTAGGCCCTTGGGAGCGAGACCGATTTTAAAGAGGAGTCCCCAGCTTTGGGGATCTATGCTTGTAAATCCAGCCCCGGGCCTGGCCAGCCCCTGCAGCAAGGATGCTCCGGGGATTTCGGAGAAGCCGCAAGAGCCAGTTCGTAAGTAGATTCAGGCCCTGCGTCCTACGCTTTTGTCTGTGCGGCCGGGAGTTAAGGAGGGAGAGTTTCTAGGGAAGGTTTGGTATTTGGCCTGAGATTGAGACAAGGCGGCGGCACCCGGGGAAGTGGTTTTTAGTTCGAGAGGCCCTAATTAGTCAGGTCTAAAGAATCATCGACCACAGAATCCGCCGCAGACAGACAGGAATCACTGTCTTCCCGGCAACATTCGCTTCGGTACTGGGGAGTTCGCTCCTGCCTGCTACAAGATGCCCCTCTGCTGGATATCCCCGCTGGGGAGTCCTTCTTGATTTCTCCCTCCATCACCCACCACGTACCCATCAGCAAATCCCATCGATTCTACCCACCAAATACCTGGTCTGCTTCCTAAACAGCTCATCACAAGTTTCTCTGCTTTCACCCTTGCTCTTCCCCGAGGTCCGTTCTCCACATAGAAGCCAAAGGAAATATTTTAAAACACCAATCTGATCATGCCACTGCAGCCTCTGGACTCTCCCCCGCCCGCCTCCGCACCCCGTTTCCCCAGCACTCACAGATCCACCCCCATCCCCCCACCCGCTCCAAGACACACCTGGATTGCTGCCCTCTAAATCTTCCCGTGGCCACACTGTCACTGTGTATTTATATTCCCGGTCTCATTCTCTCACTACCCCTGTTATCTTTCTTACTTCCTCTAGGATTCTGACTCCCAACAATCCTCTGACACCTCCTTTCTCCTCTTCTGTAATTTATTGGTCCTACCAGCGGTGCGTTTTGTTTATTTGTTTTGGCGGTGCTGGGGATCCAACCCATGAATTTGCCTATGGTAGGCAAGCACTGAGTTATACCCCTGGTTCCTGATCCTACCAACTTTTAATGACCCACTGGTACCTCTCATCCTCGATGAGAGGATGTAAGGTCAGGTACCGGTGACCAAAAGGAGGCAGATTAAAAAGCTGCTGAATAAGACTTTATTGAGATTCGCTCCCTGGCGAGACCTTCCAGTCCAACCGAACGGGTCCTGGGGAGTCGCTACCGGGCTCAGCCAGATTGTAATTTTATCAGGCTTAGGGCAAGAAGGAAGGGCTTGGGACAGGAAAGGGAGGTTTTAAGGGTCCCTTGTCCTCCTGGGGTTGGTCGGGGGATCTTAGAGCTCCATGTCCTTCCAGGATCAGACAGGAGACCCCGCTGATTGACAGGTGATTATCACTGCTTGTCTGAGGGCGTCTGATTGGTTGTTGCCTGGTGCTTTGTTCCCTTAGCCACCTCAACCCACCTGACACTGGGGATCATCTTTTCCAGCTGTAAATCCACCAGTCATCTTTATTTTTTATTTTTTTTTTTAAATATTTATTTATTTTTTTTAGTTTTCGGTGGACACAACATCCCTGTCTGTATGTGGTGCTGAGGATTGAACCCGGGCCGCACGCATGCCAGGCGAGCGCGCTACCGCTTGAGCCACATCCCCAGCCCCAACCAGTCATCTTTATAATTACTCTCTTTAAACACCACCAACTCCCTTGTTCCAAACCCAAACCTACTGATACTGAATTTCCCACAAAATTAATATTAAAGTGCAGAAAAAGCATTGTAACAAGAGCACTCCTAAACTCTGTTTTAAAATAAGGCCAGAGAGCATGTCTCACTTGACTTTGTGACTTTTAATATATATATATATTAAGACTAGGGCCTCATCAAATTGCCAAGGCCAACTTCAAATTTGTAATCCTCCTGCCTTAGTCTCCTGAGTTGCTGGGATTAAAAGTTGTGTGCCACCACTCCCACTTTGAAGCCTATTTTTCCCTTGTAATTTTACTAACCCAAACCAGCATGTTCACTGAGTTTCTATTTGAAGCAATATATATTGTTGAGTTCTTGCTATGTGCAGATAACCACAAAAGATTGACAGCTGCACTATTCATAGGATAGATAAGTCCAAAAATAATTCAACACAGAATGGTAACATAAAAGCTACTATAGAGATCTGTACCATTGGAGAGGCAGCTAAGAATCCAGAGAGTTGAGCTGAGCCTTGGAGGTAGTAGTAAGGAAAGAGAATTCTGGGTGGAGAAGACAACAAATACCAAGAACTGAAAAAGAATCTATTATTTGCTTTTTGGGAAATGGAAGGAAATTCTGAGTGCCAAAGCAAGAATGTGTGCGGGGAGCTGTTTATATAGCTCAGTGGCAGAACATTTGCCTATCATGAGCAAGGTTCTGGATTCAATCCCCAGCATCACAAAAAAGGTAAAAAGAAAAAAAGATTATGAGCAGGAATGAGGCAAGATTGCAAAAGATGAATCTAGGTCCATTGGTAGAAACCAACTTATAGAGACCTATGCTGTGCTAAACCACTTACATATCATCAAGAGAGTGGAGCTGTCTATGAGGATTTTCTTGCTGGGTAGAGATAGAATCATCTTGTCTTTCAGAGACCAGAGGTGAGAGGACCATAGTTGGGAAATGATTATAATGGCACATGTAAGAAATGTTCATCATACTATGAGGGATTTACTCTTTTGAAACAAAAACAAAAATCCTGAGGTCTTTTTGGAGGCCCTTCTAGATGCCAGCCCCTGGGGATTTGAAGGTTAAGAAGAAAACCCTTTCTTGTCCTTGCATATCTCCCAGGTGGTGGTAGGGGTGAGGGAGGAGACAGACATGTAAACTAAGTTTTATGACAAATGCAGAGTGGTATGCACCATACAAGAGAGGTAAAGAAAGTGGAGAGAAGTGGCAAAGACTGCTCTGCAACACCTGTTCCTGGGAGTGGCCCTGCAAATGGGACTAAGGTAGCAAGGAGACCCTTAGGTCTGCCCATCCCTCACTCCTGAGAGTTGTCCCAGCTGCACATCTCCTCCTCCCCTGTACTTTGTGTCTACTACTATTTGATTAGTCTTTGAAGGGTCCATTTTCAAAGGGTGCTCCTCACTAGACCATAGGATATCCTCATCTGGTTCCAAAGGCTTGCAAATGGGAATAATCCTCATTGTTACCCCCAGCCCACTGTTGTAGCTTTTCGCCTTCCAGGTGACTCTGTGACCTGTCAAACTAGGGTACTCATTATTTGCAGAGTGTCTTGCTCCATTCCTCTGCTCACGCTGTGCCCAGAATGCTCTTCCATCACATTCCAAATGTGGGAGCAGTGACCATCTTTGAAGACCCAGTCTAAATGCCTCTGTGATTTTCTCCAAGGGGAACACTTGAAGTCCCCTTGCTGGCCCCCAGGACCTGAAGGAGCCCTTTCTTCCTTGGGCTACCTCAGCATTTTGTTTTTACCTCTTGCTTGTCACTCTGTAATTCTGTGTTCTAGATTAACTATTTGGGTGTTTTTCCTCTATACCTCCTCGAAGACAAGGTTTTCTCAATGTTGCATGGTGTCCTGCTCATAGGTGTGAGTGAATAGCCTAGTGCCCAGAAAATAAAGATTGGGCTAGTCCCAGAAACTTCTGAGGGATCCCTGTTACATAAAGCAGGATCTGAATTTCATTTTATATAGGAGTGTTTTTCATTACTCTGTGTGTTTGAGATAAGCCATCTAAAACATTTATTAAGCTCCTACCAGATATAGGGCAGTGTGCTCAGTGCTAGAGTTCCAGGATTACTAAAGATAAGAAAGTCACCTTCTTCTTAGGAAGTCACCCTTCACAGCAGGGGACGCACAGGGGACATCACTGGGAGTACTACTATGGAACAAGTAGAGAGGCTAGGAGTGACTCTGGGATATGGTCCAGAAAGCTATTGTGAGGAGAAAAGGACAAGAGGACCCCCACAGGTGCACTAGTATGGCCAGAAGGGGATTGGGAGTGCTAGGGCAGGAGTGGGGCTCCTGATGGGGCTGGATCCCTCATTGACCAGTGCATGTTTCCCCTTCTGGGCATGGGAAGTGGTGGTAGTGATAGGACCAGTGATTACTCCATCCCAGTAACCTCTGCTGGGTTTCATTTGTGCAGAAACACATCACCCCTGGCCTCCTCCCTGCAGCCACCATCGCTCCAAAACCAGCTGTACCTCGAACACCTCCTCCCCGAAGCCCTAATGTATCTCCAGAGAGACCAAGGTGAGTCTCAGATGAGCACACCCTGAGGTTACTCCTATTCTAAGCACCAAGTACTGGATCCTGGAACTATTAAAAAACACACACACACACAGGTTCACAAGTAGGGTAATTAGAAGCCCATCCTTTGAAATATTTACCACAATTCTATATTGCTGCACTTAATCTGGCTTCTCTGAGGATAAAGAACTTACCTAGGGTCTCTCCAAGTAAGGTGTATGATCTCAAATTTTATGATTGGATGTAATTAGTGTTTTTCAAAATAAAAAAGCATTAGCCCAGTGCATAGGCACATGCCTGTAATCCCAGTAGCTCAGGAGGCTGAGGCAGGAGGATCAAGTTCAAAGCCAGCAAAACCGAGGTGCTAAGCAACTCATTGAAGACCCTATCTCTAAATAAAATACAAAATAGGGCTTGGGATGTAGCTTAGTGGTTGAGTGATCCTGAGTTCAATCCCTGGTACCCTCCCCCCAAATTTTTAAAATATTAAAAAGCATTAAAACCCGAGTGTTCAGGTTAATAGTACTTCCTTTATTCTTTTGGTGCTGGGTTTTAAACTCAGGGCCTTGTATGTGCTAAGCTCATACTGTACCATTGAACTACATCCCAGCCAGGTAACAGTACTTTAGAAAGAGTTTTGAATTGTGCACATAGTTTCTTTTCTTTTTATGATACCAGTAATTGACCCCAGGGGCACTTAATCACTGAGCTAGATTCCCAACCCTTTTTTTTTTATTATTTTAAAAAAATTTTTAGTTATCAACGGACCTTTATTTTATTTATTTATATGCGGTGCTGAGAACTGAACCCAGTGCCTCACACGTGCTAGGCAAGTGCTCTACCACTGAGCCACAACCCCAGCCCTTTTTATTTTTATTTTTATTCTTTTAAATATCAACCTTTTTATTTTTTAATTTGGAACAGGGCCTCATTAAGTTGCTTAAGGCCTCACTAAATTGCTGAGGCTGGTCTGGAACTTGTGATCCTTTTGCCTCAGCCTCCTGAGTCCCTGGGATTGCAGGGATGTGCCACCACTCCTGGCCACTTGATTTTCTTTTTAAAAACAATCCTGTCTTTTAAAAGAACTGCTTTATGTTCTTTAAGAAGTACATTCACTGCTGAAATTTGACATACCCTATCCTCCAGTGCTCTGAAATAGCAGCTACCCTGACTCTCATTCCTAAGACACCCCTGCGTAGTGTACCTTTTAGGCAGAGTTTGGGTCTATTTTTAGTCCATAGAAGACATTGACTTCTGGGTTATTAACAGTGAATAAGAACTAATTTCATTACAGGGTGGTACCTTCTTTTTAGTGTTCTTTGGTTCTAGAATGTTGTGTACCCCTGATTTAAAAAACAAACAAACAAACAAACTTCGAAGGGCTCAGTGGTAGAGTGCTTGCCTAGCATGCACTGGGTTCGGTTCCACTACCAGAGAAAAAAAACAGTGTGAAATGTTTAGCATTTGCTTTTTCTTCAGCACAGTCTGGATACCATGAATAGTAGTAGTGTTTACTTTGTGCCAACTGCCTTGGTAAGTACTGAAGAAGCATCTCCTCATTTCTTCCTCCCAACAACCCCATGAGAGGGATCCTGTTTGTCATTTCTCTCTTGGTCACCTGCAAGGCTTGAGTATTAGCATCTGGCACAGATCTCAAGGCTGGCTAGAGGAGTGGCCTGGCTGTGGTGCAGATGTGGCTCTGCCCAACTCTTCAGTGTTTGTGGGAACAACTATGTTGCATTGTTGGGGCTTCATGCAACCATGGCAGTAGCTGGGGCTGGGGAGTAGCTTCCCATTCCATTATGCCCCAGAAAAACAAATAAAATGTATTATTTCATGGCAAGTCTTGTTTTATTAGAAAAATTTCATAGTATCCTGTGCTTTACAAAAATATTTTCCTAGGTTATGATCTTTATAACCCCCAAATAGTAGATATGGATTTGGCAAATTAGGCGTATTTCTAGATTTCAAAAAAATAATTTTTTTAATGACACCTCAATTAACCTTTAATATTATTATTCCACTTCATGTTTAATGCAAAGCCTTCTAGCAATTTACTTCTATTTCTTCCTTCCCATCTTTTGTGTGACTGTTGTCGTAAATTTCCACTCTTTTTTAAAAAACTTAGTGCATTAATTATATGTAATAGCGGGATTCATAAAATTTTAATTCTACATGTAGAAATCCAAAAGTGCATTGCTACTGTTTTTGCTTTAGACAGTTATTTGTCTTTTAAAAGTATTTTACTGAGGTATAATATGTATAGTAAACTACATATTTAAAATGCATAATTTGCTAATTTTCAAGATACGTTTATCTCTGTCAAACCATTACAACATTAAAGATAATGATGCCCAAGAGATTCCTAAAACCCCTCTGCTATTCCTTTCTCTTGTTCCTCTCTTCCCATTCCCCTGCCCAACCCACCTCCACTCACAGGTAACCACTAACCTGTCACTGTAGATTAGTTTGTATTTTCCAGAATTTTATATAAGTAGAATTACATAAAATAATTATGCTGTCTTTTTTCACTTGTAATTATTTGAGATGCAGCCACATTATTGTGAAAATCAATAATTCATCCTTTTTATTGCTGAGTAGTATATTTATACCACAATTTGTTTATCCACTCACTTGTTTCTAGTTTTTAGTTATTAGAATAAAGCTGCTATGAACATTTGCATATGAATATTTGGACACATGCTTTCATTTCTCTTAGGTAATTAGGAGTGGAATATTTGGGTTATGAGACAGACGGGCATTTAATTTAAGAAACTGCTAAACTATTTTCTAAAGATGCTGTTCTATTTATGTTTCTATTGAAACCAGATTTTCTCCATTTCTACTGGTAGGTGGCATCTAAGCCTGTTTTAATGTCAGCAGCTAATCAAGACAGGGGATGCCTGTCAGTGTCCTCTCTTGAGGGGAGCAGCCAGCAAAGCTGGATTCCTCTCCCCTACCATTGAGTTGTGTATTGCAGCTCTTAGAGGCAATTCAGTTCTGTCAACACCATATCATCAGATGCCACAGGTTAGCCTCTTCCCCATTTCAGATATCACAGAGTCCAATTCGTTTTACCTGTTCCTGACCTACTGGCTAGGGTTTCCAGGGTTTCCACAACCCTTTCTTACATTTGGTTTGTTTCGTAGAGCAGCTTACAGAACTCAGAGAAACAGGTTCACAGTATATTATAAAGGATATTTTAGAGGATACAAGTAAATAGATGAAAAGATAATAGAGTGAGGTCAGGAAGGGTCTCTAGCTCAGGAGCTTCTGCCCTATGGACTTGGGGTAAATCACCAGCACATTGTTGTGTTCTTGTTCACCTTCCTGCAAGCTCTCTGAACCAGTCTTTTGGGTTTTTGTGGAAGTTTCATTATGTAGGCAAGATTGATTAAGTGATTGGCTGTTGGTGGTCACCTTCTCCCTCCTTGGAGCTGAAAGTTCCTGCCCTTTGAGCACCTGGCTTATTCCCCGGGCAACCAACTCCCATCTGTGGTTATTGAGGGATTTACCAAAAATCACCTCATTAATCTAAGGTGTATTCAGGTGTTTTGGAAGGGCTTGTAAATAATGAAGGGCTGTCTCTCATCTTTATTGCTCCGAAGCTGTTCTGGAGTTGCTTCAGGAATCAAGGACAAAAGACCAAATTCTTAAACAACAAAATGTTCTTATTGCTCTAGTTACTTAGGAAATAACAAGGGTTACAGGAGCTGTGAGCATATCATAATATGATAGTAGTAATATCATCATGGTTTTATTTTTCATTTCTCTAATAAATGGCATTGAGCATCTTTTCATATGCTTATCTGTTTCTTCTTTAATGAAATATCAATTCAAGTCTTTTGCCCATTTTTAAATATTGGGTTGTTTTCTTATTGCATCATGAGAGGGTTTTTTTCAAATATATATATATTTTACAATTTCTTTACCAAATATAGGATTTGCGAATAGTTTTTCCTTGTCTGTGGCTTGTCCTTTTAGTCTCTTAGCAGTGCCTTTCAAAGAACTTTCAAAAGTTCTTTGAAACTTCTTAATGTTTCTGACATCCAATTTATCAATTTGTTTCTTTCATGAATCATATTCTCTGTATCATGCCTAAGAAATCTTTGCCTAAATTCACAAAAGTTTTCACCTATATTTCTTTTAGAAGTTTTATGATTTTAGGCTTTCCATTTGGGTTTCTGATTCATTTCAAGTTAAATTTTGTATATGGCATAGAAGATATAAGGAAGATATAAATTCAAGTTCATTTTTTTTCTTTTTTGCATATGGATATTCATTTTTTCCAGCACCATTTGATGTTAATGATGATGATCTAGGGGTCACGTTGTTTCTCGGCTCTTGTATTATTTTCTCTGGTTTTATTGGGGATCTTACGGAAGTATCTGAAACTTGGAGAAGTTTCCAGGTTACCACCTCTCAACTTTTGACTTAGGATAGCATCAGATTTTTAAGTCCCCATTGCACATGGTCTTAAATGTTACTATTATTATGAGATTAAAATCACATGCTAGCCCCAGGCCAACATGGTTCTAAATGGAGAAAAACTGAAAGCATTCCCTCTAAAAACTGGAACAAGTCAGGGATGCCCTCTTTCACCACTTCTGTTTAACATAGTTCTTGAAACTTTAGCCAGAGCAATTAGATGAAAGAAAATTAAAGGGATACCGATAGGAAAAGAAGAACTCAAATTATCACTATTTGCCAACGATATGATTCTATACCTAGAAGTCCCAAAAAATTCCACCAGAAATCTTTTAGAACTAATAAATGAATTCGGCAAAGTAGCAGGATATCAAATCAACGTCCAAAATCAAAGGCATTTCTGTACATCAGTGACAAATCCTCAGAAAGAGAAACTAGGAAACCACCCCATTTACAATAGTCTCAAAAAAAAAAAAAATCCAACTTGATGAAAGACCTCTACAATGAAAACTATAGAACGCTAAAGAAAGAAATTAAAGAAGACCTTAGAAGATGGAAAGATCTACTTGTTCTTGGATAGGCAGAATTAATATTGTCAAAATGACCATACTACCAAAAGGGCTATACAATGCAATCCCAACCAAAATCCCGAAGACATTCCATGAAATAGAATAAGCAATCATGAAATTCATCTGGAAAAACAAGAGACCCAGAATAGCCAAAGCATATGGATATTCATAATAGCCTCAGCAAGAAGAGTGAGCTGGTAACATTATTATTCCAGACCTTAAACTATATTGCAGAGCAATAGTAACAAGAAGAGCATGGTATTGGCACCAAAATAGACCTGTAGACCAGTGGTACAAAATAGAGGATACAGAGACAAACTAACGTAATTACAGTTATCTCATATTAAACAAAGGAACCAAAAACATACATTGGAGAAAAGATAGCCTCTTTAACAAATGGTGCTGGGAAAACTGGAAATCCACATGTAACAAAATGAAATTAAACCTCTGTCTCTCATCATGCACAAAACTCAACTCAAAGTGGATCAAGGAAGTAGGAATTAAACCAGAGACCTTGTGCCTAATAGAAGAAAAAGTAGGCCCAAATCTCCATCATGTCAGATTAGCCCCAATTTCCTTAATAAGACTCCTTTGGTGCAAGAATTAAAACCAAGAATCAATAAATGGGATGGATTCAAACTAAAAAGCTTCTTCTCAGCAAAAGAAACAATCAGTGAGGTGAATAGAGAGCCTACAGAATGGGAGCAAATCTTTACCACAGCACATCAGATAGAGCACTAATCTCCAGGATATAGAAAGCACTCAAAAACCTTAACACCAAAAAAAAAAAAAAAATAACCCAATCAATAAATGGCCCAAGGAACTGAATAGACACTTCTCAGAAGAGGATATACAATCAATCAACAAATATATGAAAAAATGTTCAACATCTCTAGCAATTGGAGAAATGCAAATCAAAACTAAGATTTCATCTCACTCCAGTCAGAATGGCAGCTATCAAGAATACAAACAGCAAGTGCTGGCGATGATGTGGGGGAAAAGGCACACTCATACATTGCTGGTGGGACTGCAAATTAGTGCAGCCAATCTGGAAAGTAGTATGGAGAATCCTTGGAAAACTTGGAGTGGAACCACTAATTGATCCAGCTATCCCACTCTGGTTTATACCCAAAGGATTTAAAAATAGCATACTACAGGGACACAGCCACATCAATGTTTATAGCAGCACAGTTCACAATAGCTAAATTGAGGAACCAACCCAGATGCCCGTCAGTTGATGAATGGATAGGGAAACTTTGGTATATATATATATATATACACACACACACACACACACACATAGGAATATTACTCAGCATTAAAAGAGAATAAAATCATGGCATTTGCAGGTAAATGAATGGAGTTAGAGAATATAATACTAAGTGAAGTTAGCCAATCCCCAAAACCAAAAGCCGAATGTTTTCTTTGATATGAGGATGCTGACTCATCATGGTGATGGGGGTGGGGGAGCATGGGAGGAATGGAGGAACTTTAGATAGGATGAAGATGAGGGAGGGGAAGAGGTAAATGGGGGTAGGAAACGTCTGTGGAATGAGTTAGACATCATTACCCTAAGTACATGTATGAAGACGTGAATGGTGTGAAAATACTTTGTGTACAACCAGTGACTTGAAAAATTGTGCTCTATATGTGTAAGATGAAATGAATTTCATTCTGCCGTCATATATAACAAATCAGAATAAATAAATAATTAATAAAAAATTCATATGATAAAGACCTAAAGGTAACTCTTGGTCACCTTGGTTTGTGCTGACCAGTTTTAATTGATAAATAATTAATTGACTGTTTTTAGTAAATGATGAAATGTGTTTTTAACAGATTTTATGGTTACCCTTCAGAGTTAGCATGTTCTTATTGGCAGGGAGGAATCTTATAGTCAAGAGCCTTGAGAGATAACAGGTTGTTTGCTGAGGAATGCAACATACCCTATTGACTTGCCAGAGTAGGGCCAGAATGGCCTTAGGTAAGTTGCTTTTTAGGAGAAAGCATGTGGTCGGTGCAGTCCTGGCCCCTGAACTTCATGTTCCCACTGCTCATGCTGTCTGCTGCCTATCAGTATTTTGCTGTGTAACATACTGCACCGAAACTTAGTGGTTTAAACATTGAACAACAGCATTTTTTAAAATCCACATCTCACTGATGCTTTTTAAAAATTTTTTTCTTTTCATTTTGGTTATTTCCTGTTGCTTTTGTCTTCTGCAATGATTAATCTGCTGTATCAGTGTATTTTTCATCTCTGATATTGTCATTTCATCTCCTTTTTGAACATATGGAATACAGTTATAATAGCCCTCTTAATGTTCTTTTCTGCCAATTCTCACATATATGTTCAATTCTGAGTGGGCTTCAATTGATTGTTCATAAGAGATCATGTTCTGTCACTTTATGTGCCTGGTTATTTTTTGAATACAACACATTGTGAATTTTACCTTGTTGAAATTTTTATATTCCTATAAATCTTACTGGTCTTTGTTCTGGGATACGGTTAAGCTACTAGGAAACAGTTGAATCTTTTGAGTTTGATGTGTTAGGGAGTGTCTGGAACAGTGCTCAAGTAGGACTAGCTATTTCCCACCACTGAGGCCAGACCTTTCCGAGTTGTGTACCCAGTGTCCCATGAATGATACGTTTTTCCAGTCCATCTGGTGGGAACAGGCACTGTCCCAGGCCTTGTGTAAGCGTCTGGCACTGTTCCTCTAATGTCTTTGGATGGCTCTTCCTCCAGCCTTGGATCATTTCTTTGCACATGTGTGCTGAGGAATATTCTGCTTAACATTTGGGGACCTTCTGCAGATCTCTAAGTTTCTCTCTGTGCAGTTTTCTCCTTTCTAATACTCTGTCTTGCAAATTCTGTCTGCCTTGGTGTCATGGACTCTCAGCTCTATCTCTCAACTCAGAGAGTCTGCCTGGCCCCACCTCAGTTCCTTCTCCCTGTGCTGTGTGACCTGGAAATTTTCCCAGGCAATAAGCTGGGACAGTTCGGACTCTGTTCTTTTGTTTTGTTTGGCTTTTTTTGGCAGGAGGTTGAACCTGTTTTTTCTATCTTTCCTATAACCTATTTTTAAATAATTTGCAAGAGTTTTAAAAGCATCCCTTTACATCATTTCTTTATTTTTATATCTCTTTTTTCTTCCATTCTGATCTTTCATTTTAATAAGAAAACTATTTGAAGATAGGCTTTGGGATCTGACTTCTAGGACTAGAGATCTGGTTATACCTGCTATTGGCTAGAAAATCTTTACAAGTTAAATTTGCTTGAAAAATGGGGTGATAATTGCTTCATACAGTTGATGTGAGAATTAAGCGAGATGGTCTGATGGTACATAGCAGGCTATGGGCATGTAGGCCATAGGTGTTCAGTTAGACACCATAGTGTCCCTGTCTCACTGTCCCACTGGAATGTTTTCACCCACAGATCTGCTCTGGCTGCAGTCATTCTGGCAACAACACTGACTGGGCGGACCGTTGCCATTCCCCAGCCTCGCCAGAGATCCCGATCTGAAAGTGAGGTCTCCATCGTGGAAAAGGACAGCTTCATCCAGCCCTATGCCACCAGCTCAGAGCACGGGCTTGGGTAGGAACAGTATTGCTGGCTCTGCTTTTGCTGGGGACAGAAGAGGAGCAGCTCAGCATCTTCACTGTGTGTGTGTGGGAGAGGGCATGCACATGTGTGTATGATATTTATGATAAGAGACTTAGTTGTCAGGTTTTATCCTTAGTGTCAATGGGACACTGTCCAGGGACATTAATTGCCCTTGAATCAGAATTTTCTCCAAAGTGTCTCCCTAAACTTGTAAAAGCACTGGTGATTTTAATGACAGCACAGGGCCAGTGAATTTAGTGTTGGCTTTTAGCCCTGAGTAAGATTCTCTGTGCTACAACCCAAATAGAGAGAGTTTTCTCATTACTCCTCCAGAATCTCTCCTCCGAGTACTCATGCAAGTTTTGCCTGTTTTCCCTTTGAACAGCTTTTCTTTATTGCATCAGCTGGGTTTGAGCTGACACAGGGCTGAGAGGTCAGGAGGGTTTCCTCTGGGGGTTGAGGGGAGCACTTGGGGACATACATAAATTACCCTGAAACAGGGACCAGAGACATGGCAGCAATTGAAGGCAGATGTTTGTGTCTGTGAGGGCTCCAGTGATGGGGACAATGAGTGGGGTGGCCTTTGGTATCTTGTTCAGAGGGTTGGAATGTGCCCTAAGAGCACCAAAGACACTGATGGGCTTTTAGGGCTTGTGGGTGAGAATGAGGACATCTAATTTGCATATATATACACTGGAGATTAAGCCCAGAGGTATTTTTTAGATTTTTTTCTTAGTTGTTGATAGATCTTATTTTATTTATTTATACATGATGCTGAGAATCCAACCCAGTGCCTCATACATGCTAGGCAAGTGCGCTACAGCTGAGCCACAGTCCCAGCCCTAAACCCAGGGGTATTTTGCCACTGAGCTATATTCACATTCCCTATTATTTTTTTGTTTTGAGACAGGGTCTCCCCAGGTTGCTTAGGGTCTTACTAAATTGCTGAGGCTGCCCTCAAATTTGATATCCTCTGCCTTAGCCTCCTGAGTCACTGGGATTACAGGCAATGTGTCACTGTGCCTGGCTTAAATTTGCCATTTTAACTGTCATATATATACAATTTTTTGTTTTGTTTTTTGGTTCTGGGGATCAAACCCAGAGTCTTGCTCATACTATGCACATACTTGATCACTGAACTATACCCCTAGCCTGTATGTATGTATATACACACACACACACACACACACACACATATATATATATACCAAATATTCTGTATTTTTAATGTAGCAATACCAAATATTCTATTTTTTTATTATTATTATTTTTTGCATTACAATTCTTAATACACCATTATATAATAATTTATCATATCTTGATTATATATAAGGTATGTTGACACCAAATATTCTGTATTTTTTAAAAACATTTTTTTCTTAGTTGTTGATAGATCTTTATTTTATTTATTTATATGTGGTGCTGAGAAACGAACCCAGTGCTTCACACATGCCAGGCGAGTGCGCTACTGCTGAGCCACAGTCCCAGCCCTCTGTATTTTTAATGTAGCAGAATTTATCTGTTTTCCTCCTTATAGTTTCTGTCATTATGTTTATATTTATAAAGACATTTTCCACTATAGTATTTTATATATATATATATATATATATATTTTTTTTTTTTTTTTTTTTTTTTTTCTTCTAAGTTGTGTTTTTATTTTTCCATTTTAATCTTGACTCTAGGGCTGGGGTTGTGGCTCAGTGGTAGAACACTCACCTAGCATATGTGAGGCACTGGGTTCGATCTTCAGCACCACATAAAAATAAATACATAAAATAAAGGAATTGTGTCCATCTACAACTAAAAAAAATATATATTTTTAAAAAATATTTATTTCTTTTAGTTGTAAACAATGCCTTTATATATTTATTTATTTTTATGTGGTGCTGAGAATCGAACCCAGGGTCTTGCACGTGCCAGGCAAGCCCTCTACTGCTGAGCCACAACCCCAGCCCTAAAAAAAATTTTTTTTTAAAATTTTGACTCTATTTTTGAGATGTTTGAATATAGCCATTTTTTCTTCTGGTAAAAATTACACTGACAAAATAAGAATTTAGGTATAAAACTAATTGAAAGGGATAAGCACATAACACCATCAAAAGAAATCTAGAGGACTGGGTTGTGGCTCAGTGGTAGGGTGCGTACTTAGTATGTTTGAGGCACTGGGTTTGATTCTCAGCACCACATATAGATAAATTAAAATAAAGGTCCATTGACAAATAAAAAATGTTTAAAAAAAAGAAAGAAATCTAGAAAGGAAGAATACTAGCCCTGTAGAAGGGCTGGATAAGCCCTATCATATTTTTTTTTAAATATCATGATTTAGTTGTAGTTGGACACAACACCTTTATTTTATTTTTATGTGGTGCTGAGGATTGAACCCAGCGCCCCACATGTGCTAGGTGAGTGCTCTACTGCTGAGCCGCAACCCTAGCCCCAGCCCCATCATATTTTAAAACATACTATTAAAGTAGTGAACATAGTGCTAGACTCAGTGTCTGAGAGGTGTCTTGAATGCCTGAGGTGAACCTTGAGTTTACAAGCATATCAAATCTTTAATAGAAGCTACTCCAAAGATCAAGGGGGAAGAAAGGATTCCACAATATATTGATTAACAATATTCAGAAACAAATCAGCTTTGAGCCTTGTCTGAGTCATACACCAAAATAAACTATTGAGTGAAAGATTATTATGTATGTACACATAAATATGACCGTGAAATCCAGTGGCCAGTCTTATCAAACTTCTCAGGGAGATGACTGCTATTTACTTCTAAGCTAAGAATTTAAAAGGTTAAAATTTTTTATTTAGTTTTGTTTTGCTTTTGCTATACCTGTGATCAAATCCAGTCCCTTGTGCATGCTAGACAAGTGCTCTACCACTGAGTTATTCCCCCAGTCCTCAAAGGGGTTGAATCTAGGGGCACTTAATCACTGAGCAATTATGTGTTATGTGCTTATCCAGCCTTTTTGATTTTTTAATTTTGAGATAGGGTCTTTCTACATTGCTTAGGGCCTTGCTAAGTTGCTGAGGCTGGCTTTGAACTTATTTTATCCTCCTGAGTCACTGGGATTATAGGCGTGCGCTACTGTGACCAGCCAAAAAAGTATTTTTAATCTGTATGCTAACAAAATTCATGTAGCCAAGATAAAATTATAAATAGGAAAAATATTTACAACAAGAATTAAGACAGGATTTTAATTTTCCTAGATGAAAAAGTTAACTTCAAACTGGATTGGACATTCTAGAAGTAAACCACAGGATTTATGTAGTTAATTCACAATAGAAGAATTATGACTGAAACACTAATATATGGAAAATATTTATTCTCGGTAAGAAATGTGTATTTAGTGAGATTTAAATTGTTTTGGCAAATTAAAAAAAATTTACTCATGTAGTTATAGATTGAGAAAATGCTTTGTGAAATGACTTTTGTGCTATATTATACAGACACAAAATGTTCAATCCATTTGACTCAGCAACTTATCATATGATGGTTTGTTTTCTAGAACTAATTCTTAAAATAGAAGAGGTTATTTGCACATATGTGTTCATTATGGGGTTATTTATTGCAGTGAAAATCAGGAAAAAATAAAACCCACCGAAGAAGGGGAATTGCTGACTAAACTGGGATATCTATTTGATTCTTACTGTATATGTGTGTGCATGGGCACATGCTCTGGGGATCAAACTCAGGGAGTTACGCATACCCAGCCTTATTCTTATCTTTTAAAATGTTAACTGTTAGCCAGTTATAGTCATGCATGCCTATAATCAGTGACTTGGGAAGCTGAGGCAGGAGCATCACAAATTTAAGGCCAGCCTGAGCAACTTAGTGAGGCCCTGTCTTAAACTAAAAAATAAAAAGGGGTAGGGATATGTAGCTCAGTGATAGAGCACCCCTGGGTTTAATCCCCAGTACCAAAAAACAAAACAATAAAATATTGACTGTTAACATTATTAATAACAAGACAAATTACATATGTAGGCAGTGATAACTGTAAAAATAGAAAAAAAGATAAATACCAAGAGTATATAAAGAGATGGGAGAGTGGATGATTTAATCTTCATGCTTCTATACATTTGTAATGTATTACAGTACTTCTCTGGTGGGGATTTGGAGGCAGTGCATTTAATATGTGTGTATTTTGATTTCAAGGATGAAGTTGTTTATTTAATTTACTGTTCAATGTTCTAATACAGACCGACATGGCAGAATGAGTTGGGAAGAAGAACTTCTTTACCATCCTTTGAAACACTGGGCTGTGGGGATGAAGAGGACTCTGAAATGCAGGCATCGTCCAGTGACAAGGAGCTGGGCAATGGCAGTGCCTGGAAAGAAGAAGGAGGTCATAGTGATGCTGTGTATGCTACATCACACAAAAATCAGGTGATTCCCATATTCCAAAGTAGGCCTAAACATTCTCTTTTCGCTATTCTGCATTTGATTGCTCTGGGGCTTTTATTTGTTTAATGTGTCCAGCCTTTTTTCTATCTGGTTAGGTTAAAATTTAAACCTCTTTTCTTTACCTTTTAAAGTTGAGTCATTCAAAGTCAAATGTTGATTTCAATGAGAAACTAGTAATTCTGCTCTTTCCTCTGACCTTGAAAGCTAATTCTCCTGTCACTTTTCTAGTTATCAGTGTGTACCTTGCAACCTTTCTTCAGATTTGCATCCAGTGAGAGGAACATTGTCATGCATCTCAACAGTAGTGACCTTCTTTGCTGTTTACCATGTGTAGTGACATGCATTTTTCTTAGCTGACCTACCACTAACTCTGTGAGGAGTTCTGTTCATTGCCCTGTCTCACATTGGAGGGGACAAGGTACAGTGAGATTGAAAGGGCCAACCGCTCTAATAATCCTGATTTATATTTGTTTTTTGTGATGCTGGGGATTGAACCCAGGGCTTGTGATCTAATCCTGATGTTTTAAACTGTGCTCCCAGGGTTTTGGAAAATGAATAGCACCATTTCTTTACTGGCAAAAGAGCACCATAATCTTTTTCCTGTTTTCTTTTGTCACCATCACACTGGCACATTGTCATAGTGACTGCACACGTAGACTCACAACATCAAGCTGTATTTACATTGGTTATATTAGTTATCTTACACTATATTAACAACATTCTAAATGGGCTTAGGGAACTTACTTCAAGGAATCCTTATGTGAGTATTTCATGAACTAGCTTTCACTTTCCAACATATGTAGACTTTAATATGCAAAAGTAGATTTCCATATAGTGAATATTGCTGGAACCTGCAGATGCTGTTCAGGGCCCCAAGCTGTGCCATTGCAGGGTTCTAGAAGACTTAGATGAAGTTCATTGCTCTTTATCTACACATTTTCTGATTCTTTGATACTGATGTTATAGACAGAGTTATATCACTTAACTACTCCAGCAGTGAAGTTTGTCACCACATCTCCCTTAGAAGAAAGAATTATAGAACTTATGCAGCCTTATTATTCAACGGACAAATAGTATATTTTTAGGCAAGTCTATTATGGTGACTTTAGGACCCATGTGTAGCAAGAAATTTTATTTTTAAAATTTGATAAGTAGAAAATAATGTAATACATTAGTGTTTCCATTCTTCCCCCTCAGGTTTTTGTTTTGTTTGTTGATGCTGAGGATCAAATTCAATGCCTTGCACATGCTAAGCGTGCACTCTAGCACTGAGCCATGCCCTCAAGACCCCTATTTTTTTTTTTTTTTTTCTTATACTGGGGATTGAACCCAGGGGTGCTTTAACATTGGTGCTATATCCCCAGCTCTTTTTATTTTTTATTTTGAGACAGGTTTTCCCTACATTGCTGAGGCTGGCCTAGAACTACACTTCTCCTGCCTCAGCATCCCCTGAGTTGCTGAGATTATAAGTGTGTGCCAACACACCTGGCTTTTTTCTTTTCTTTATTTATTTAATAAAAGAAATAGAAGGTTACAGTCAGGGTTGAAATTGTCTTTGTCTCCCACCTCCACTCCCTGGAAACCCATCTCTTGGATTTGGAGTACATTCTAGAAGTCTGTATTTTTACTCTTTTACCACAAATAAGTGCAAGTGAACAACTATAATGCTTTATTTTTTAATTATATAAGGTCATCTTATAGTACCAATTATTCTACTACTTTGCTTTTTCATTGCATTGCAGTTTTGAGACCGATCCCTGTTGATTTATCTATTTACTAACCTACGGATGAACACTTAGGTTGTTTCCATGCACATATCTGATATGTGTACCTGTGTCTGCTGCATCAATTAGATATTGCCAAGTTAGATATTGCCAAATTGTCCTAAAAGCAGCTTCTCTATTTTACCTTCCTACCAGCAGTGTGTGTATGCGAGTCTCCATGTTCCTATACATCCCAGCCAACAGGAAGTCTCTTCCCTGTACAACATAGGAACTAGAGTTTGAATAAGTGATGTCCATCGAAAGGTCTCATCATAACCTGCACAGCAGCAACGAAAGGTGCCTTAAACCGGAAAGGGATTTCAATTTGCCATAGATTTGTTAGTTTTTTTCATGAGGAAGGTGAGGGGGGCAGAGGTTATGTTGACCTTTCCTGAGCTTTTGATATATGCAAGACAGTTTACATTTACTATCTTTGTTTGTTTCTTTTTACATGTATCATTTATTTCCCATCCTGAGTTAAGTATGTAAAGAAACAGAATAAATGACTTGCCCATGATCACCCAACTCACCTTTGGCAGAGGCACAGGGTGACCAGTCTCCCCTGTTTACAGTTCAAATTTTTATTTATAGGGGCTGGAGTTTGATCCTCAGCACCACAGAAAAATAAATAAAATAAATGCATTGTGAAAAAAATTCTTAAAAAAGGAAAGTTTTATATTTATAGCCCTCATACTTATCAGAACTAATTCCACAACATAAAACTTCTTTTTGGAATTGACCAAGTATTTCTAAATTTATAATATGATTAAAATATATTCCCTTGGGTTGGGGATGTAGCTCAGTGGTAGAGTGTATACTTTTTTTTTTTTTTAAGTTGTCAATAGATCTTTATTTATATGTGGTGCTGAGGATTGAACCGAGGCCCTCACACATGCCAGACAAGCGCTTTACCACTGAGCCACGACTGCAGCCCTAGAATGTATTCTTAAGCATGTGTGATGGCCTGGGTCCCAGCCCTAGCAACACAAAAATAAACAAACAAATAAACCCACATACTACATATAGACACACACACACACACACATTTACTAGATATATCACTATATAGTGTATTTATATGCTATATGTACATTTATACATGTATGTATACATTATTATTTATACACAAATTTATACATAAATTTATACACTGTATATATGTATCACTATATAGTATACACACACACACACCCTTGAAAAATAGACATATAGAGCATATAAACCATTTACTTTATCACTAGATGTTACTAACCTTAAAGATGATATTGCCTGTAATTGTTTATCCCAGATTTCAGAAAATCTATAGTAAATATATAGAAGACAGTTTTATAAATTTGCCCTTATAGGCAATATCATCTTTAAGGTTAGTAGCATCTAGTGATAAAGTAGGTGGTTTTATGATGTTATTTATACTTCCTTTAAAGCAAACAATTGTCAAAACTATTAAGATAAGGAAATAGATCAACCCCTAATCAGGCAATTTGGTTCTAAGAGTGTTCCTCATGCCTCTCTATGTTTCAGGATAGTTTGGGCCAACATCTTCATGTGAATTGTGCACCTTCTCAGAAGTGGCCTAACAATGGAAAGTCTCATTCTCTGCAGTTTTCTTGTCGGTGCTACCCAAGAGTAAGGCTAAAGGGAAAGTGGGTGCATTAATTTGTGGTTAGTTCAGGGGAATGTAGAGCCCAGTGGGCACAGCAAGTCCCAGCTTCTCTGCCTCACAGTCGTATGGCTTAGGTAAGCCAGATCATCTCTCTGCATCTTAGTTTGTTCAACCAATAATGGGTTGTATCAGGGAGGAAATGGTCTTTGGGTAGTTGAAAAATTCAACATATGTTTATTGAGCATCTAATGAGTAGCAGGCATCTTGGTAGGTGCCAGAGAGCCCACATCAGAATCCATAGTCACAGTATTCCATTTGGTCAGGGTGAAAACATAGCAGAGGACCTCTACTTTTCTGGGAAAGCTGCTGAAAGAATAAGAGTGAAGGGCTGAGAAGGAATTACAGCCAGAAAAGTGTTTCCCTTTGAGGTAACAATTTTTCTGTCTGTCTGATAACCTTTGTAGTAGGATCATTCTTTATCCTTTAGTAACTTCAGCAGAAATAATCACAGTATTTATTTTTTCCTTCTTTCTTGAAATTTAGTATATAATTTAATTCTGCACACATAAATCTCATTTTCCTTTTTTATTTTCAGAAAATTTCTTCCTCTATTTTACCTTTGAATTATCTACTCATTCTTTTCTTCTTTGGAAATGCTAGTTATACATTTGTTGGATCTCCTTAATTTGTCTTCTATATCGCTTATTCTTGTTCCTTATGTCGGTGAGCTTTCCACCACTACAACAAAATATCTGAGATTATTAACTTATAAAAGGAAAAGGTTTGTTTTATGTTCTAGTTTTAGTTCAAGATTAGGCCTCTGGTGGGCATGCTGGATGGCAATGATGGAACGTGGTGGAGCAACCTGCTCATCTCATTGCTACAGAGCAAAAGAGGTCAGGGCCAGGGTCTCATGATCCCTTTAGGGGACACACCCCAAAAAGAGCTCTCTCCTAAATATTCCACTGTATCCCAATGGCTCCACCTTGGAAATGAAACATTTCACTAATGGACCTTTGGGGATCATCCAACATCTAAACTATAGCACCCTCTCTTCTCCATGTTTTCCCTTTCAGCAACACTTTGTGTAATTTTTTTTTTTTACCCCATACTGGGGATTGAACCCCAGACCTCACACATGCTAGGCAAGTGCTCTACCACTAAACTACATCCCCAACCCTTTTTATTTTATTTTGAGCAGGGTCTCACTTATTTGCCTGGGCTGGCCTTGAAATTCTGATCCTCCTGCCTTATCCTCCTGAGTAGCTAGGATTACAGGTGAGCACTACCATATCTGGTGCTTTTTTTTTTTAAGGGGAGTAAAACCAGGGCCTTGCACATACTAGGTAAGTGTTCTACTACTGAGCCATCTCCACAGCCCCACCTCCTTATTATTTCTAGTACTGGGGATTGAACCCAAGGGCACCTTACCACTGATCTATGTTCCCAGTCCTTTTCATTTTGAGACAAGGTTTTGCTAAATTGCTGAGTCTGGCCTCAAAGTTGAGATCCTCCTGCCTCTACCTTCTAAGTAGATGGGATTACAGGTAATTGCCACTATGCCCCTGCTAGGTTTTATTGTATATATTCTTTGAGTCACTCCCTTAGTACTGTGAGGATGTAGTTTAGTGGTAAAGAAATGAGGTTCAATCCCAAATATCAAAATAAAAGAGTGAACCAGGCACAGTGGGATTATAGCCATTATAGGATTATAATCCCAGTGACTTGGAAAGCTGAGGCGGGAGGATTGTGTTCAAAAGCCAGCCTCAGCAAAAGCAAGGTGCTAAGCAACTCAGTGAGACCCTGTCTCTAAATAAAATACAAAATAGGGCCGGGGATGTGGCTTAGTGGTCGAGTGTCCCCCAGTTCAATCCCTTTTACCAATAATAATAATAATAATAATAATAATAATAATGTGAAGCATAGGGCTGAGGTTCAGATGTAGAGCATTTGCGTGGCATGGTGAAGCCCTGGTTTTGATCATCAGCACCACAAAAAAAAAAAAGTAAAAGATATACATGCTATAATTGCTAGGATAACTACTAGAATGAAATCAGAATATAATTTCAAAAGGAAAAGAGGGAAAGAAATAGGACAATTGAAGATGATGTCAACCCAAAAGAAGAATAGAGAAAAGGAAAATATAAAACACATAGGAAAATAAGGCGACAAGCTTAAATTCAAATATGTCCATATATACACTAAATAGAAAAATAAAAACAGAGCAGCCTGCTGAAAAGGGACCTCCCCCTTCCCCTCTTCCTTTCTGCTTTAGACCAGGACCTCCTGTACCACTAGTGACCACAAGGAGGCCAAGGGACTCTCGTGCCAGCCTTCATAGCAGCTGAAAGCTGAAACAATTTGGTAATTTGTAAAACACCACAGACCTCAGGCAGGATGCAGATGCTCCAGAATATCAATGTCATAGTTACAAAGGTCCATAGAGATTCTGATGGGCGCAGTGAGGTCAAGGTTGTAGAGGGTCCTAGAGGAAACACAGTCATTCCCAAAGGGCAGAGAGCATAGAGGAGATTCTAAAAGGAAACACTCGTGCAGAGCCCACC
The DNA here is from genome assembly GCF_001458135.2 of Marmota marmota marmota. Taxonomy (NCBI): domain Eukaryota; kingdom Metazoa; phylum Chordata; class Mammalia; order Rodentia; family Sciuridae; genus Marmota; species Marmota marmota. The sequence goes on from NW_026000205.1 coordinate 13,448,114, forward strand.
TTTATGTCCAGCATCTATCTAGCCTGCATACTCTGAAAAGAAATTAAAAACAGCTCGGACTGACATAAAGACCCTGAGAAAGAGACACAGAAAGAGAAAGATATGAAGAGTAAATTAGCAAAAAAAAAAAAAAAAAGGAAAACTGTAGCCAGTACAGGGGTAAAAGTCACACTGGAAACAGTAAAACCCAGCATCTCACTAAGTTGCCCAGGCTGGCCTGGAACTCATGGTTCTCCTGCCGCAGCCTCCTGAGTAAATGGGATTGCAGGTGTGTGCCATTGTGCCTGGGATGAAGAAGCACAGGACAAGGGCTGCAGGCAGAGGAGGGAGGGCATTCTTTGCTGTTTGGGTGAGCACTGGGACAGAGCTGGGCCTGCCTTTCCTTCAATACCCAAGCAAGTTTTGTTTTAGTTACCAGAGGGAATTTTCACAGTCAGAAGTATTGGGGAATTTTTTTAAGTTTTAACTTAATCCTGTTAGAATATGTTTGATTCTTCATGAAGGTATATTTTTAATAAAAATTTATTGTTATATTAAATATGCACAAAGGGGCTGGGTTTGTAGCTTAGTGGTTGAGCGCTTGCCTCGCACATATGAGGCCCTGGTTTGATCCTCAGCACCACATTAAATAAATAAATAAGAGATATTGTGTCCATCTACAACTTTAAAAAAAAATGCACAAAAGTGCATAAATCATACGTGTTCAACTCACTACATTTCATAAAGTAGCCACCATGAAGATTTTTTTTTTTTAAATCAAGAAGGGACTGGAGACCCTATTTCAAAATAAAAAATAGAAAGAGCTAGGACTGTAGCTCAGTGGTGGAGTGCCCTTGCGTTCAATTCCTAGTATGGCAAAAGCAAAAAAGAGGGTGGACTGGAGATACAGCTTAGTGATTGAGCATCAGTCTAGTGAGACCCTAATTCAATCCCAGAAGTGCACACATATGCACACAATTAGAAATAACATAGCAAATAGCCCAGAAGTCCCCCTTCTCAATCCTCACCTTCTCCAGAGTTCATTATTGTCTTGACTCCAGATTAGAGTAGATCTTTAAAAATAATCTGAGTTAAGGCTGGGGGTGTAGCTCAGTGGCACAATACATGCTTTACATGCACAAGGCACTGGACTCAATCCCCAGCACCAAAAAAAATTGAGTTTAATTTAGCCTGTTTTGTATGTTACATAAATTTAACCATGTAGTTTGTATTCTTTGTCTTGGAGAGTCTTCAATTATTGTGTGTCACTGTAGATGGCTCATTCTTATTGTTGTCTAATATTCCATTGTACATCCCATTCAATTACTTATTCAGATGATGATTCTTGGTTGTTTCCAGCTTTGGCTCTTAGAAGTATTGCTGTTATGAACATTGTCAATGTGTCCTTTGAAGCATATCTCTGTCTATTCTTCTGGTGGATACACATTGAGCAAGTGGTATATGTATGATCATAGACGCATGTTTGATTAGCCATAGTACGAGTTCATACTGCCAGTTTAGTTAGTAGACTAGCTTTATGATGTTCTTTGAGTGCTCTTATAATTTCATATTTCCTTAATAATTAAGTGGGTGACAATATATCCTTGATGAGGTGAACAAGGCAGTTTATTATTGGGGAATAAAAACTAAGAGGCCATTTCTTTTTTCTTTCTACAAATGATGAGTAGATTGGGAGACCTGTCTGCCCTTCCTCCTGAGCTGATCACCTTGGAGCCATGTGCACAGAGCCTGTGGACCTAGTCGCTTTGGCTCTTGGTTCTGAAATGCCCCCTCTTAGGGGCACCTTGCTGGAGGTTGCCACCACCTCCCTACCAGCCTCGGGGATATCTTCTCATGCCTTTAGCACAGCACCACTAAGCCAAGCTGATCACAGACAAGATTTTACTGTAGAATCGGGAGCAGACTCGAGAGTGCTGGTCATAGTTTACCCTATGGGATATGCTTCCCTGCATTTCCTTTTGGATGGCCTCTGTCCATATCCCCTAAAGCCCTGCCAATGGGAATGTCTCCTCTGCAAGACAGCCCATTCTGGCCCATAGGTCTCTAAAGGACATCTCTGTGGTCCTGCCACCATTCATGATACCTACATAGGTGTTAATAGAGGGGAAGGTTCCATTTCATCAAGAAATGACACTGGATCTGCGAACTTAGTGGACCTCAATTCTAAATAGTTGCCTGGGGTGGGTTCTCCCAGGCAGCTCAGCAGTCCTTGTCTCACACAGAAATTAATAACAAAGTGTCAGTATGGGGTAGGGTGGTATTGGGTGTTGTGCAGAGCAGGCCAGACACAATCCCTTTTCTGCGTTGTTCCATGGCAGGAAGGAAAAAGGGAAGGTGCCCTCCGGCAGCATGGGTGGGCTGTGAAGCTCCTCATGGCCTGAGCATCATTTGGATGGCATTGTCTTTGTGACCCAGATTTTTCATGAGGGTTTGTAGGTCCCATGCAGCCCCACCAGGTGTAACCCTTTTGGTCTCACTAAGAAAAGTAGCTTAGTTGCTCAGGGAAGAGGGCAGCAGTGGGGAAGGTATGAAATCAGGCATTTGAGTCTGTTAGGAACACATTTTATACAGGCAACACTTACTGCATGTTTGTTCCTATGTCTTTTGTAACAAAAAGGTACCATGGTCACACAAAGTGGACAGTGAAGATGATGACAATATTTCTGAGCAAGATGGACTTCCAGGTTCCTTACCTCTTACACCACAGCATATACAACAAAAAGGTAAAGTAAATAAACAAACAAGCACTTTGATAATAAATATTGACCACCAGTTTTGGTGCCATTGCATTTCCATTCTGTGGGCCATGATCTTTTTCAACTAGGAATATATTTGTGATTTATTTTTACTGTACGTAAGTTATTCCACAGCCTATTGCCTGGATGTTAGGTGCTGTCTTTGGAGCCCCTGTTGTCTGTTCTGTGGGCAGAGTTTCAGTTCAGATGGTGACATCCCACATGCTCCTCTCCCTCTGCTCCCTGCAGTGAACAGGTGGAGCCACCTGTCCAGTTCTCCACGCTAGCCCAGGTCTGCAGTAGGACCTGGCTACAGTGGGCCATCAGTGAAGGTTTGTTGGACACGTGAGTGTGTGGATGTGTTTCGGATACAATTCTGGAACTGTGCATCTACTTTCTTTATTTACTTATTGATTGATTGACGCAGTGAGAAAACTCAGTGCATTATAGCAAAGTTAAGGATATTGTTCCCTAAGAGGTGGAAGTGAGAAAGAACCTCGTATACAGTGAGCAACCAGTAACTGCTTTATCAAGTGGAATTGCTTGGGCTCTGAGACACTTTTAAATAAATCAGGTACCTGGTTGGAAAATAGAAGCCAACCTAGTAATACCTGAGCCAGAAAACTCCTGTTGGTTAATTGGCATATTTTAAAATATTAATATTAGTAAGTTTGGCTGAGAGCATAGCTCAGTGGTAGAGTGCATGAGACACTGGGTTCAACTTCCAGCACCTCCAGTTAATTAATTCATAAAAATTATTCAGGTAAAAGGTATGTCTTTTCTTGTTGTTGTTGTTAATAGAAGTAATATTTTTTCACTGTAAAATAAAAAACAAACCTAAAATACAGAAATGTGTAAAGGAATCATACATAATTGTCCCCCCACCCTAGATAATTATTTTCAACACTTTAGTGTGTATATGTACATGAAATACATACCATTTTGTCACCTGCCTTTGTTTATCTCACAACATACCCTGAGTGTCTTCCTATGCGCATGAGTGTGGCTCTTTCCTCCCTGCATCACATCAGTCAGGATCCAATCAGGAGACAGAACTCACACAGCAATTTCTTTTTTTTTTTTTCTTTTTTAAAAATTAGTTTTAGTTATACATAGAGGATACATAGAACATACATAGAATGTATTTTTACATATTATTTGACACATATTTGACATATGTGGAGTATAATTTCCCATTCTCCACACAATGATTTTAACAGGGAAAGATTAAAGAATGATTAATAGGATTGCCTACTAAGGGCAAAAGAGAATGTTCCAGAATGCAAGATTAACAAATAGAGGGAGCAGCCACTCTCTTTAGGGTTGATGCAGAGCATCTGAGGAAGAAGCCTCACTCAGAGCTAGGCCTTGTTGAAGAGGATGTATATGTCTGTGGCCTGCTGACAAAAAACTTATTAAGATACTACTCTCTGAGACAGAACCACTCATAGAGTAGTGCTGCAGTTTGCTGGCCACCAAAAAAGAAAAGAAATGCATTCCACTTTGATGTATAACTAATTAGAACAAATTAAAAAATCCAGCGCCCTCCACTGATGGAGTTTAGCATGGCACCAGCTACAGGGTGGGGATATTACAGTGAAGGTGGATTCGGAGTTAAGAGGTGTGATAATCCACACCCTTGGAAACATGAATTTGGAGGACAGATGCTGGTCAAGAGGGATTGGGGCTCCTGCAGTGGTTCTTGGTTCTGTTGGGCATAATGCACCTTGGACACTTGTAGAAAAGCCCCACACCCTAAATTCTAATTCAGTGGCTCTGGATCAGGCCCAGAGGTCTATATTTTCAATAAACAACTTGGGGAGGATGAGGTGAGTGATCTGTGGACAGTGGATTAGGAACTCTGACTTTTATTCATTTGGTTCTTTGTTGTTGTTGTTGTTTGTTTTGTTTTTTGGGGTTTTTTGGGGGTTTCTCGGGATTGAACCCAGGGTTTCACACAAGCACTCTACCACTGAGCTACTCCTCCCAGCCGCATGGTTTGGTCCTTGACTGGTATGTCCAGGTGACAAGAGGCTTAACAGTTACCTAACCCCTCTTCTACTCAGTCTGAGAGTGTTTCTCATAGATTACTATGAAGATAAGTTAAATCACACATGTGTAAAGCCCTGCACCTTTCATCAGTGCTAATGATGAGTATTGTTTAAAGCTTTGCTAGTCTGGTGACTTACTCTCACTCTAGGGAGACTCCTGTGGGGAAGACCAGAGACTGAAGTCCTTTGGTCAAGGCATCAGGTCTCTTGGTCAGAGCTGCCAAAGCCTTGCCCGTGGATATCATTCCTAGGTTCTTTGTGGACTCTCTCTTTGACCTCCATAATTCCCTCCTGCTGGTGCTTTCTCTTTCTCCTCTTTAACATCCGATTTGTCGGATGATACCTCTCTCCACATATCTACCTCTCCTCATCTGACAAGCCACCCCAGTTGGCTTCTCCCTTCATTACTCCACCAAGCCAGAGACCTCCATGTTGTTAAATGTAACAGATGATTTTCTAGATTGATCTTATGTGATTTTTTTTTTTTTAATACTGGGGATTAAACTCAGGGACACTGGACCACTGAGCCACATCCCCAGCCCTATTTTGTATTTTATTTAGAGATAGGGTCTCACTGAGTTGCTTAGTGCCTCTCTTTTGTTGAGGCTGGCTTTGAACCTGCTATCCCCCTGCCTCAGCTTTCTGTGCCACTGTACTCAACATCTGACGTGACTTCCTAGGAGCAATCCATGTGGTTCCTTGTACTGTCTTCAAATACACATCTCCCTGGCCTCAGTAACATCTCACCTTCCTTGTGTCCTGCTTCCTGGGGGGATCCCTTTGCAGGCTCACCTTTCTTTCCTGCCCCTTAGATGTTGACATTCTCCAATCTTACTCTAGGCCCTTTTCTCTACGCTTCTAAGCTCTTGCACCCTCCTTCCCTGCTTCAAATGCTATTTGTGCTGGGTTCTTCTCCCTGCTTCATGTCACCAGTGCTACAATTTGATTCTGTTGGTTTATCCACTCAGGCAGCAGATACATGTGTACCTATGGAGTTTCCACCATGTTTTGGTACCACTGTAGCAGCCAGCACAGACTTCTCAAAACATGAACCTGATAATGGCCTCATGCATCCCACACCCTTTTGACTTAGATCTTTTCCATGGTTCCTTATACCTGGCACTCTGGTGTTCATTTGTTTCCTTAGCTTCATGATGTCCCTTCTGCATTGGAACTTTGTACATGGCATTTGCCTTCCCACCATCTTAGGTGTCCCTTAGGTGTAAATGTGTGAAAGGGGGTAGCAGGTGGGTTGTGCGCCTGACATTTCTACATTCACATAGATTGGAAAGAAAATATGCTAACCTGATAACTATGGTTAAGTCTAGGAAGGAGAAGACTCAGGAGATTATGGTCGTAGAAGAGTTTTGACTTTTCTGTATCAGAATTTTTTGACAGCAAGAATGTATTCATGTAGTATGAACTTTCTAGAAAGATTGGGGTAGTATCCAGCATGACATCTTGGATATAGTGAGATACCCAATATAAAAGTTCTTGTTATTTTAATTGTATCTACCCCTTGCCCATACAGATAAGAAAAATGAGAAGGGCAAAGATTGGAAATCTTTTTGAGAAATGTTAAATAAGAAAATAGGAAATAAAATATATACAGAGAACCAAGTGAAGCACACATACATTAAATACCAGAGTGAACTTGGGGTGATGTCAATTGTGAATTTAATCGTCATTAGATTCTTTTTCTGAAAAGTTTATGACCAAGATGAAATAGAGATCATTATTTTCTTTGGAGAAATAAGTGACTTGCTTTTTTAAATCTTTTATTATGATAATTTTGAACATGTACAATAGTAGAATACAAAGTGAACTCCCACCACCCCATCACCCAGTTTCTACAAACTGTCAGCATTTTACCATTCCTCATTTAATTCCTCAACTATATTATGTGGATATTGTGAGTGGGAGGGGGGGACTGGGGATTGAACCCAGTGGCTCTGCCACACAGATACGTTCCCAGTACCACTGCCCTCTGCCCTTTTAAATTTTGAGACAGTCTTACTAAGTTGCCCTGGCTGCCTTGAACTTGTGATCATCCTGTCTTCGTCTTCAAGTTGCTGAGATATCAGGTGTGTGCCACTGCACCTGGTTATTTTGTGAAGAATTCAAGGGGGATACAGAAGACTTCATTAAATATGAGTGCATCATACTGTGGCATCGTAGGATACCAAATTAAGATTAATTTAAAAGTGTTATTAAAAATGTAAATTTGACTGAGGGTGTAGCACTTGCCTAGCATGCATGAAGCCCTGGATTCCATACCCAGCTCTAAAACAAAACAAAAGGGAAATATTTTTCTTGTGTCACTTTAAATATTTTCCTCATCAGAAATGTATTCATGTCGGGCTGGGGATGTGGCTCAAGTGGTAGCATGCTCGCCTGGCATGCGTGCGGCCCTGGTTTGATCCTCAGCACCACATACAAACAAAGATGTTGTGTCCGCCGAAAACTAAAAAATAAATATTAAAAACTCTCTCTCTCTCTCTCAAAAAAAAAAAAAAAAAGAAAGAAATGTATTCATGTGACAGAGAAGACAGAGCTACTTGTCCTTCCCTCACATTCCAGCTGTGGAGGAGGGCATATAGATGGTAGACTGCCGTCTAAGGTGCTGAGGGGAATAGCAGGAGGCACTGAGAACAGGGGCGTGGTTAACATAGCTGACAGTTAGAGAAGGTTGCCAGAGAGGAGGACTCAAGGACAGGCTGGGGATCTCCAGGTGATGAATGGAGATTTATAGCCATTGGCATTTATAGCCATTTCACAAAGGCTGCCCCATAACACTTCACCAAAATCAGTTTGTTTAGAAACCATAGTTAAGGATGACTTTTTGGTCAAAATATGTTCATCAGCCAAGTGTGGTGTACATACTTATAATCCCAGCAGTTTGGGAGGCTGAGGCAGGAGGATTGCAAGTTTGAGGCCAGCCTCAGCAACTAAGCAAGGCAGTGAGACCCTCAAAATAAAAAAATAAAAGGAACTGGGGATATGGCTCAGTGGTTAAGTGCCATTTTGTTCAGGTTCAATTTATGGTACCAAATAATAAGTTTTTTTTTAAATATTTTTTAGTTCTAAATGGATCTTTTATTTCATTTATTTATTTATATGCGGTGCTGAGATTCAAACCCAGCGCCTCAAACATGCCAGGCAAGTGCTCTACCACTGAGCCACAACTCCAGCCCCAATATAATAAGGTTTTTACAGATAAGTTGATAATTCAGATGACCCGGGAAATAGATTTAGAATCTTGCATGCATCTTTAAGCATGTTTATCAGCTTTCTGAATTCTGTGGGGTTTTTTTTTCTATTTTTTTGCAAATTTGTTTCTGTTCATTTTTAGCCAGTTATTTATACTCTGCAAACCCATAGTAGAAAGTTCTAAGCAACCAGATGTCCAACTTATAACTCTAGCAAAGTATACAGGCAAATTCATCCTCTTCCTGGGGTACCCGAATGACTAATGTGTGGAAGATGAGGACTCGGGCAGGGTTTGTTTTCGTATGTATCACTGAGGCAGTTCACTTCAAGGAGCAACTGTTTTTCTGATCCAATCCAATGCTAGTTGGCTGGGTAGGCAGAGAGAAGTCAAGCCTTGTTCTACACGGTCCACTTGGAGAACAGCAGAAGGAATTTGAGGAGCCCAGCTTGGGACATTGAGAGATTTGGCCTCTGTTCTGCAATTATGTGAGCTACCACAAGGGCTCAGGTTTGAGCCTGATAGAGAGATGAGTGAGTAAAAGTCAGGCTCCCTGCCCTGCCCAGGGACCTAACTGCCAGTGGCCTTGCAAAATCTGTCTCTGCCAGGGGCTCATCTGCAGGAAACAAGTTTTTATGATTATACTCTTCTATGTTGTCAAATCTTTTATCTACCTTATTTTTTTATTTTTTTATCAGATAGTAAACACTCTGTTCTGAATTTAAAGGTAAGCTTATTTTTTTAAATTCATATTCTCAATAAATAGAATTTATACTATAACTTTTAAATACTCTTGGGAAAAAAAATCTTCCCATCAGATTTTTTTCCTATTGAATGTTTCTTAAGTACATTTAAAACATGGAGGAATTTCATGCTTTCCATAGTTTGGTAATGAAAATAATGTATTGAAAAGTTAAAAATTGCATAATTGTAGAATAATAGACAACCTTAATTGCCAACATGAAAGTAGTTCTTGCTTAAGTTTTCAGTTGTGCCATGTCATAGGAATTTAAAAATTAAACATTTCTCAGTAGAGTTAATTAATAACCTTATCTACTTTTTCAGCAGAAATTAGAAACTTAATATCACACTGATACACAATGGAGAAATTTAACAGAATTTTAAAGCCTTCTTTTTCCTCTGAGATTTGGATTGAGAAGCAAGAATGTATTATATTCTTTTTTCAGCATTTGAAAACATGCTTTGCTCCAATTAATAGTGTTCTTTTTTCATTTCTAGTGAGAAAAGTTTCTGTTTTTATATTTCTGTGTGGCATTTATAGCCATTTCACAAACTAGCTTGGCGTAGTGGTGCACACCTGTAATCCCAGTGGCTTGGAGCTGAGGCAGGCATTCAAAGCCATCCCGAAAGTTCAAAGCCAGACTCAGCAGTTTAGCAAGGCCTTAAGCAATTCGGCAAGACCCTGAAAAGGGCTGGGTATGTGACTCAGTGGTTAAATGCCCCTGGATTAAATCACTGGTACCAAATAAATAAATAAATAAATAAAAAGGAGCTTGGTATGTGGCTTGGTTAAGTGCCCCTGGGTTCAATCCCCAGTACCTGCCCTCCCCCCCCCAAAAAAAAACGAAAGAAAGGTTCTGAACTGATGTCCTGTCATTCATGGGACCAACATAGAAAAAAACAGTCTCTGAATTCACAGGCAAGACAGAAGAGAGTTCAGACAGGACCTGCTTCTCTGCCTTAGAGGTCCTACCAGGAGGGAACACCCCTTAAGGTTTAGTTACAAGAAATAGTGGCAATTAAAGTTTTGTTTTGTTTTGTTTTGTTTGGTATCAAGGATTGAACCCAGGGGTGCTTAACTTCTGAGCCACATCCCCAACTCTTTTTATTTCATTTTGAGACAGGGTCTCACTAAGTTGCTAAGGTTACCCTCAAACTTGCAGTCCTCCTGCCTCAGCGTCCCCAGTTGCTGGGATTACAGGTGTGCACCACCATACCCAGCTTAGTCCACTTTTAGAAGGTGCTGGGACTCTGTACTCACATTCTCCTGTTTTTTCCTTAGGATGAAAAAACACCATTATGTGAAAAACCTCCTCCTTCCCCAGGTATTTGCCTTTTGTTGTTCATTATGCTTGAAAAACTTAGTTTTAGAGAATACCCAGAATAGTCTCATCTGAACATAAAATTCACCTTCATTTTCTTATAAAGGCTCTTTGTTTCTCTGCCCAGTGTTATTGGACTTGAGAAGAGGTGTTTAATTGTTGAACTCTGCCTTTGTCTTCAAAAAGGTCCAAATACTGGGTGGTGGGTGTATGTCCACGTGGGATGTGCTGAGGTCCGGGTATGTAAATGGGTGCTGTGCTCAGAGATTGATGTTTTGTGGGATATACCCCCTGTACAGTTTGGGGAGTCTTAGTAGCTTTCAAAGTGGATTTTGTAATTTGGAGAGGTTATGTCTCACATCACTAATCTGAAAAACCCTATTCTAATCTGTCCTTCATATCTGACTGTGTTTTCACCCTCCCTGTTGCCGTGTTTTTGGCTTCACAGGCCAATTCCCCATTCTAAGAACCTTGCTGTTCAGCTTTTGAATTTGTTATTAATCAGAATCCTTCACAGTTCTAGCCTCAGGCCGCATTTACTGCCTGAGATAGAATGAGCATTCCAGCGAGCTGAGGAGAGGTTGGCTTTCTAGACCGAGGAGGGCCGAAGAAAGCAGGAACAAGGAGAAATGGATTAGTCACTTCAAAGTGACTTTCTTTGTAACATGGGCACTGGGACAGAACAACAGGAAAATGACCAAGTTTGAGAAATTTGTTGTAGTTTCTCTGTCCTGAGGTTAGATAACTTAGTTGATTTTTTGTTTGTTTTTTGGTGATGCTGGGGATAGAACCCCAGAGCCTTACGCAGGAGAGGTGAGTGCTCTACCGTTGAGCCACATCCACAGCCCTAGATAACTTAGTTGAAACAAACAGTTCAATGACTTGGGGCTTTAATATGAGTGACTCCATTGTAATTTTTAGTCTGGTTTGTTGGGGCCTCGAACAGCACCTTATTCCAAAACAATGGCTCCATGGCTTTTATTTAATATGTTCACCCTTGATTTTCCACCCACTCCACTGCCCACACCCAGTCAGCCATTGAGCTGTGTCAAGTTTTAGCCTCTGAAGCCTACTTTCACTTGTCTCTTCCCCAATTTTAAAGTGTTTTTTTCCCTCTACCTTTTCAGATGTAACTGGTAGAGCGCGTCAAAGATGTGTAGAAATAACCAAAGAAAAGTTTGAGGAATTAAAAGAAGAAAATTTGCACCTAAACAATAAAAATCAAAGCCTTACCGTTGAGCTATGTGCAATAAAACAAGCAATGAAAGAATTACAGTTAAAACTAAAGAGAATGGAAAAAGACAATGAAAGGCAGAAAGAGGCTGAGAAAGCATCCTCTCAGGAAGGTTGGGACAAGTACACTTCATTCATTTTAATCTCTATTTTGACAGTTAATGTTTCATGTTGTATATTTGTTGATACTTATGTGGATAACTTATGTTGTCATATTTAATAGTCCTTCATTACTATCTTTATGCTTATTGAAATTTGGTTTCATCTGCCATGTGGTTTTTTCATTGTTATGCTCAAGAAATTTCAATACTTTTGGAACTTGATGCTTTATTAGACCCAGTATCTTATGTGTACATGTATTTTTATCATTTTTTGTCTTCATGTGCAACATATAAAAGTGCCTTTTTAACCACATACTTACCAGTGATGAAGAGTATACTTCCTTGCTAATTAGATAATCAAAAATAAAAAATATCGTTTAAATTTGTATTTCTTTTATTATTGATGACCTTCAATGTATTTTTTTTCCACATCTTTGGAGGCCATTTTTTTTTCTCTTTCAGAAATTTGCTGACTTCAAATTGAAATAGTTTTCTTTTTCTTATTTGTAGGCATCTTTACATATTAAGTCATTTGTCATGTATATACTATTTTCTTAGTTTTTGATAATTCAACTTTATCTTGAGGGTGATTTCCTTTTATGACCTTATTCCCTAGATGTCAAGTGGTTTTTCTAAGTTTATATAAATATTCACTGATATTTTCTGTTTACATTTTTCTATTCATATAATAATAATATTTGGCCTTAAGTAAACGATAAGTTTTCTTTTTACAGAATATTTCTTAGGAGCATTTATTTCTGATCTTTATGTAATTTGTAATTCCATTTATGTTTATTATATATTTGTGTCATTTGCAATGTTACTTTGTGGAATCTATTTTCTATTATGTTTTCTAATAGACATTGCATTTATGTGGGAAGGTTATTCTAACAAATTTTCTGTTTATATTATCTGGAAAAATGGCTGTTTCTTTCCAACTTAAATTTTTTTTATTTTGCCTTATTGTACATGCAACAATTTCCAGAACAATATTGACTATCCAGTATTAAAAAGTGTTGTAACTACTATTCATTTATTTTATATAAATCTATATGTATATATATAATTTATTTCCTCTGTAAGCTTAAAAGGGAACAAGAGGCAAAAGATTAGTAATTTATATAAAATTCTGATAAGTTTAGTATAATTTATAGCATGATATTAAATTGATTTTTTTTTTCAGGAGTTACTGCACCTGAATTACTTTATCTAAGGAAACAAGCTCAAGAACTGGTAGATGAAAATCATGGGTTGAAAATGACTGTTCATCGTTTGAATGTAGAGCTGAGTCGTTATCAAACAAAATTCAGACATTTGTCCAAGGAAGAGGTAATGTTTCTACTTAGAAAAATCAAACTTTTTTAAGCCTTTAATATTAAATTGATTTCCAATTCTGAGGGGTTTTTATGTACTATAATTTAATGTAAAAAAGATGCATCCAACCTGACACAGTGGTGCATGCCTGTAATCCCAGTGTTTTGGGAGGTTGAGGCAGGAGGATCTCAAGTTTGAGGCTAGCCTCAGCAACTTAGCAAGGCCTTAAGCAACTTAACAAGACCCTGTCTCAAAATAAAAAATAAGGGGGGGGGGCATGAGAAAAATGGAGGAACTTTTATTGAGCAAAGGGTAGGGAGGGGAAGGATGGTGGTATGGAGGCAGGAAAGATGGTGGAATGAGATGGACATCATTTCCCTAGGTACATGTATGATTGCACATATGATGCAACACTACCTCATATATAACCAGAGAAATGAAAAATTGTGCTACAATTGTGTACAATGAATCAAAATGCATATTGCTGTCATATATACCTAATTAAAATAAATTAATTAATAAAAAATAAAAAGAGCTGGGGATGTGGCTCAGTGGTAAAAAGATATGCCAAAGCACAGTCTTTCTTAAGAGCATTCTATTTCCTTTCTTCTTTCCCTTTAATATAGGTGATAAAGACCTTGGGGAGACATTGATACAGTATAGAAGTACATAAAGTAAAAGACTGAGCCCATCTCAGTTGCTCCATTTGATTTCTGTTACAGCTGCTATTTGCCAATATACAAACTGAAAAAAAAAAAGAAGTAGATGTTTATTGATAAGAGTGGTTGCAGAATTAAGTTCTACAGACTCTTACTAAGCAAGCTACATATTAGATGTTGTGAAGAATATAAGATAAGAGCAGGTCTGGGCCCCTGCTCTTAGAGAATGGGAGGTGCACAGCTGATTGATTGGCTCTTGCTGGGGTCAAGGAAGGGAAAGCCATAGGCACACAGCATTATTATGTGGCTTCTGGGAGTTTAGGGCCTGTTGTTTTTGGTTTTGGTTTTTTTGTTGTTGTTGTTTGTTTGTTTTTGGGTTTTTTGTTTGTTTGTTTGTTTTGGTACCAGATATTGAACCCTGGGGCACTTAACCACCAAGCCACATCCCAGCCCTTTGTTTTTTATTTAGAGACAGGGTCTTGCTAATTGCTTAAGACCCTTGCTAAATTGCTGAGACTGGCTTTGAACTTGCAGTCCTCCTGCCTCAGCCTCCCAAGCTGCTGGGATTACAGGTATGCACCACCTCGCCCAGCAGGCCTGTGGGTTTCTGAGTTTTTTTCTTTTCTTTTTTCTCTTTTCTTTTTCTTTGTGTGTGTGGCGGGGGTATGTATGTGTGTTAGGGATTGAACCCAGGACCCTGTGCATGCCAAATGCTCTACCACTGAGCTTCACCCCTAGCCCCTGAGTTTCTTTTTGAAGAGGGACTCAAGTTTGATTTTTTAAAAATAATAGCTTAGACAACAGGCTAAATCTCCCCTATATGAAATGCTTGAGACCAGAAGTCTTTCAACTTTTGAAGTTTAGGGATTTTAGAATATTTACGTAAACTTTACCTATTGAGCTTCTCTAATTGGAATTTTTTAATAAGTTCAGATTTTGGAGCATTTTGGAGTTTGGATTGTCCAATTAGGAATGCTCAACTGGTATAATTCACATGCCATTCATTTCACCCTCTTGGAATGTACAGTTGAAAGAGTTTTACTGTGTCCACCAACTTAGGCAACCATCACCACAGTGAATTTTAGAATATTTTTATCCCATGACGAAATTTCATACCCATTAATGGTCACATTTACTTTCTATCTCTATGGATTTGCCTATTTTGAACATATCATATATATGTAGAACCATACAATGCATGGTCTTTTTTGACTGACTTATTATACTTAGCCTGATACTAATTATCTTTTTTTTTTTTTTCTGTTTTGGTGCTGGAGCCTGAACTCAGGGCCTCATGCAGGCTAGGCAAGCACTGTAGCTCTGAGTTACACCCCCAGCCCCAATATTAACTTTTAACAACAAAATAAAGCTTCAGGGTCACATACTCCAAACTGTGTTGCCTAGATTGGGTCCTTCTTCAGGGTTATGGGTGAGGCAGGGCAAGCAGGCCCATTGATAACCCTCTGGACACCCCCACCCTCCCTTGACTCCCCTGCACACCCTTTTTCTACCCTGTGCAAATGCCATATTTTTTTGTGATCACTCTAGCCAGAAGTAATGACCTCTCTTTAAATCATAATAGACTGCCACTGAGCTACATCTACAGACCATTTGTCTACCTACCTACCTATCTACCTGTCTACTACCTACCTGCCTACCTACCATTCTAGCCATCTATTTTTGTGGTATTGGTATTGAACCCAGGAGTGCTCTACCACTGAGCTATATCCCCTGCCATTTTTTATTTTTTTATTTTGAGACAGGGTCTCACTAAGTTGCCCAGGCTAGCCTGAAACTCCTGCCTCAGCCTCCAAAGTTGCTGGAATTATACACATGTATGATGGTACCTGACTACACTGCACAATGACAATAAAAAAGTCATTTGTATTAAAAGACTTATCTCTGTTATTAGACATAAAATCCTTGAAAACTAGGATTATGTTGTAATGTCCATAATGACTTCACAAGTTCACAATGTTCATGGAATGAATGAGTGATGAGATAGATGATTAAGATGAATATGTGGGAAACTTTTTTATTAAATAAGGAATAGCTCTATTGGGATATCTGCTTCTGTGCCAGGCTTTCTCTCTTGTGTAAACAGAGTTTGGGGAAGTCGAGGAGACTAGAATTTTCAGGGCAGGAATACCAGAAAGGAGGGAGCTCCGTAGATAAAGAAATGCATAAATCTGCATGGAATTCCTTGTGTCTTTTGTTAAATACTAGTATGCACACATGTAGGATGGAGCCCCGTTAGACCAGCAGAAAACAAGTACAGGAATCTGTGAATTGAATAGTTCCCAGAGCTCACATAGCACAAGGAGATCTTTGACTTCTGATCGCCATAATGGAGAGACCTTGTTGAATGCTATGACATTGAGCACAGAGCCCAGAAGGGCCGTGCTTTAGGAGTGTGGCTAAACTAGCCTTTCGGTAAGGGTTATTACAGACCCCACCAGATTATTTTCACCACACTAGGATGAAAAACAAGCCTGAAAGGAACAAGCTGATCCATAAGATCAGTGCCTGTTTAAAACAAACAAACACACACACACTCAAAAAAAAAAAAAAAAAGAGAGAGAGAGAGAGAGAATAACCAAAAATCATTAAAGAAAGACAACAAAATCCAGACACCATGTAACATTCACAAAGTCTAGCATCCTAATAAAAAATTACTTACGTTTCAGATAGTATTGTTTCAGATAATATTGCATCAGTGTTGATTTTCTGATTTTCAGTATAGTACTGTGGTTAGGTAAATGAATGTTTTTGGTTTTAGGAAATATGCACTGAAATATTTAGAGGAAAGAGGGCATTACTCTCAAACATTGCAGAAAAGTTTTTCTCCTTTATACATTCATGCAAACATAGGGGTGAATGATGCTGGTCTAAATTAACCATGTAGAAGACTTAGAATTTCAGAGGAAGTATATTTTGTTTTGTCTTCAATATGTGTTTTATTCTTAGAGCTTACATACTGAAGGCCTCCCATCAAAAGGCCCTATACCACCCTGGCTGGTAAGTAAAAGTTATTTAATTTCAGGCCAATATTTTCTGGGCTGTGTTTGCATACCTATTACAATCTATTCTAATATAAGTATGTCTTCTTGCCTTTTTAAAATTTTGCCAGTTGTGTTTAGATGTAAGAAATATATTAACCACCTCTTACTCCATTGTCTTCAGTTGGATATAAAGTGCCTTTCACCGTTGTTGCTAGCTTATGAAGATAGAATGAAAGAGAAGGATGAGCTCAATGCCACCCTCGAGGTAGGTTGGCAGATGTCTCAAAAGATTGATTTATAAAAATAAGACTGGTTTCCAATTTTGCAGGAACATTCTGAAGGTAAGTAAGCATGCCCAACATGTGGTAGGTATTCAGTTTGTTAAAAGAAGGAAAGGGGGAAGAAAGGAAGGAGTATGGAAGTGGGAGAAGGAGGGAAAGAGGAAGAGAGGCAAGGAGGAGAGAGGGAAGATGGAAGAGAGTGATTGGCCGAGCAGGGGGGTGGGCATGGGGGGAGAGGTATGGAGGGGCAGGAGGTGCTGCACTGGAAACCATGGTTATAGCCTGGGCAACCCCACGTGGACTAGGACCTTGGGTGCAGAGAACTCAGCAGTAGGGAGACACTTCTCTTATGGGACTTTGCAGCTGCAAATACCACAATTTGAAGAGACCTCTGGGCAGGAAAGAAAAGTAATAGGCCAGGGCCATGATAGGCAAACTTCAATGCTTATTAATTCCAAGAAGAACTGACCCCAGGGAAGTCAAGTAATTGAGCTGTTGAAGTGGTTAGGAAGTGAGGTTTTCTTAATTTGTGCTTTGTGGAAATGGCTTCTGGAAGCAAAGCTCCTTCTAATTGTGCAGGAAAACAAGCGCAGGCGTTACTTATGCCTCCTATACCTCTGGGTTCTTCAATTAAGTGGCCAAATAGATCTCTAGAATTGGAATTGGAAGAATCCAGAGAGAGAAGCGTTGGTTTTTATGGAATCCTGAGGAAGAAGGGTTCTTTAAGAGTCACCCAGCCTGCTCTTCGCTTGTGCTGTTCCATGTACGTGTCCTGGGAAATGCAATTTTGAATCTTTTCATCTAGACTTAGTATTGGACACTTAGTTTTTTAAAAGCATGAATTAATCTAGTACTAATTGATCAAAAATCAATCCTGATAATAAAATTGCTATTTTTACACTCTTTCTAAATCAGGATCAGCCCACTTTTTCTGTAAAGGGCCAGTTAATAAATATTTCAGGTTTTGTGGTTCGTACAGTTTCTGTTTGCAGCTATTCAACTCTGCTATTGTAGCATGAAAGCAACTGTAGACAACATGTAAACACTGGGTGGGTCTACAGTGCATTAAAACATCAGGTGAATGGACTGCCCACTGTAGTTTGCCTGACTCGGTTCAAAAGAGAGCCAGGTGGGCTGGCAGCTATTGGAGAGTAACTGGGTAGAAGAGGAGAGGAAGCAACTTGGCAATGCTGCTGAGACAAACAGGTGTAAGCATAAATATCTAATAGTTAGGAGAAGAATATTGCAAAGCACCCCAGAGTAAATGTTGGCACCCAAGATTCTTATAAAGGATAGTGCAGGACACTGAAGCCAGACATATACTGGCCAAGAAAAGCCATGGTGGAGAAGGAGGCCCTGGTGAAGTGCCATAAACATCATTAGGAGCCTAAAGCTGAGACTGAACCACAGATCTGGATTCAGAGTTATAGGGACTGATGCCTTTTAATAAAGAGGCTTTAAGAGCCTCCAGCCCCCATACCAACTGACCAATTCCCCATGCAAATGGGCATTCATTAAGTTCTTATGTTTTACATAAAACCCTCCTATTTATCCTCTAGAGTCTCTAAGGAAAGAAAAAAACTGCAGTATTTATGGGCATCTTAGCTTTTTTTTTCTATTGCCCTTTTAAATTCTTCAAATATTTCGCAATTATAGAAAAATGTTTTCACATCAGGAGTTGGATATTTAAAAAGCCAGGTTCTTTGTCCCTGTGCTCCATGACTTTGCAGTTGCCTGGTGCGTTATCTCACTAGACTTTTAGCTCTCTGAGGGCACATGGCACTGGGACGCAGAGTTTAAGGCTGGTGCTGGGGTGAGGCTTTGCCAAATGGCTATGACAGTGGATTGTAGGCATAGCAACAGCACTAGAGCCAAGAAAGAGAAGTGCACGTGGATGTGGATGTTACAGTTTACATAAATTTTATTTCAGGAGGAAATGAGAATGTTTAGGATGCGAGTCCAAGAAGTGGTGAAAGAGAATGAAGAATTGCACCAAGAGTTAAATAAGAGTAGACCTGTTACCAGTGATGAATGGCAAGTGATGGTATTTCTAGTATTTTGCTAATTTAAAATGCAAGAGAATAGAAATAAATTTTATGAAATCATCAAGTGCATTAATATATTTTCTTTTTAACAAATATATTTTAAGGGAGTTTCTTAGAAATTAAGGCACTATAAAATCATAGTAAACTATTCTAAAATGGTATTTTTCTTTCTTTTTTTGGTACTGAGGATTGAACATAGGGACACTACCACTAGGCTATATCCCCAGCCTTTTTTTAAATTTTAAAACAGGGTTTTTCTAAATTGCTGAGGCTGACCTTGAATTTGTAGTCTTCCTACCTCAGCCTCCTAAATTGCTGGGATTACGGGCGTGTACCACCCTTCCAGCTTCTGTTTTTATTTTCTGAGGTGGTATTTCTCAACTCCTCTGGTCACTTCCAGGACTTTGGAATATAAAGGATAAAGCCTACACACATGACAGCAGATGTTCACCCTCTACTCCTCTTTTCCAATGCTGCTCCCATCCCTGGAGGCCCCTTCCACACTCCTTATCTTTCAGGGCTCAAATGGTGCTGTCATTAACTCTCCCTGAATGCAGAGTTAGTGCTCCTTTGTCTGTTTCTGACATAGTCCGAAGCATTTGCCCTGTCCTGGTACCTGGTACGCTATACCTACCTGTCCTGTATGTCTCCACTCTGTGTGTCTGTTCTCCTTTGCCCTCCTCAAGGGCAGTGACCACATCCTGTTCATGTTGGTATACAACTGCATCCAGCTCAGTAAAACAAATGCCCCTATAATGAAGTAGAGGAAGTAAAACTCATGAAAAGTCTTAATGGCGTTATCCAGGCAAGGCTAAGAAGATGATTTGTTTTGGATAGGTATGAGACATTTAGTATTTTTTAAATGTCTTAATGTTACTGAAAAAATGAAATATTTTCCATTATGTTCACTGATTGATATGTCCTTCAAGACTGGCGTGGGCATCCACTGGACTTTGGTGCACTTGATTTCCCCTGTTGAACTTGGATTGTCTTCTGTCGGGGTTCCTGGAAGGTTTCTCCTGTTAGTGCTCCTTGAACAGCACCCAGGACAACATGCCTCCAAGGGCCTTAGGGAGAATCTGGAATCTTAGGTTCTTTTCTAACTTTGTTATAGCCATGAGTCAAGTTCCTTTATGTTTCCTTAAAATAAAAATAAATCAGTAAGATAAAATAAAGGACAGCCCTGCATTCAAATCCCTGGTCCTGCCCAATTCCCCAGTCCTGTTTTTATTGAGATTTTAATTTTACCCTCTGCTCTAGGGTGGTGGCTTGTACAGCGAGGGGGGTGAGCTAGGGGCCCCTGGGCTCTGAGGCCCTGTGAAGCCCTTCCCCCCAGCTCCTGACTGCTCCTTTGTGCCTGCCCAGGCGTGCAACTCCTAGACCTGCACATAGACTTCACACTTCAGTAGAAGCTTGTCTGTTTAGTTTCCGATAATTTCTGAGTAAATTCCTGGGCTGTAGCTAGTCTCATCTTAATTTCACCTGATCAGCTGGGTAACTTCAGCTTCGTGGGCTGAAATGGAAAGGAGTATTAAACTAAATCTGAGGTTTTCAACTTTTTTTTTTTTTTTCCTTAGGGATAAAGGAACCCTTTCATTTTAAATAGAAAGGAATAAAGGGAGGAAGTTGAGGGAGAAATGAATGAGTGAACTGATGAAGTAAAAGTCTCATAAGGATGTCCAGAATGTAATGGGTCAAAGTGTAGCTGCTCTGTGAGACAGGAATGAGGAAGCTAAAGAGGCCAGTGAGACTGAGGCCCCTTCTCACAGTGCAGATAGCAGGCAGGAACACCCCAGTGATAAGGAGCTAGTATGCAGCCACAGTGTCGTGAGGTCATTGTCACAGCCTGGCTCCTTCTTTCCTCTCTCCTTTCTCCTCTGACCTTTGAGTTTAAAGTAGGAAATCAAGATAGTTATTTGTTTATAGTCTATTTTGGGTGGTAAACACTTAACTAGACCATTATACCATTCCTTCAGCTCATGCTTATTGGAATTTTTAATCCTGAAGGTTGAGCTGGATAGAATTTATATGGCACTTTCTGTAAGAAAAGGGTTTGCTTGTGGCGAAATAAAGATTAGGGTAGTCTTGTGTAGTTTTAAGAAACCATTACAAAGCCTTCTAACAAAGTATTTATTTTTAGGCAACTATGCTACTGATCATAAGTGAGTACTTTTTCAGTAAAATGGGAACTTTCTAAATTCTTACAAGCTTCAAAATAATTCAGTGCATGTGGGGATTGGAGGTTTATATAGATGAAATGTGGTCCATTTGATGATTGTGTCAGCTGGATATTAAGTATATGAGAGTCTATATTATTCTCTTTTGTATATCTTTGAAATTTTGCATTCTACACAGGTTGTTTTGGTTTTATGCTAGAGATCAACAGGACCTCACACATATGAAGCACATACTTTACCACTAAGCTACACTCCCAGCCCTGATACATTTTAAAAAGTTACTCAAGGGTTCAGAGTATAGCCCAGTGGTATCGCAGCTGCCTAAGCCCTGACTGTTATCTGTAGTATCAAAATGAAAACAAAGGTACTAAAGCAGGCCATCATTCAAACTTCATTGCAATTCTTTTCCCTATTTAATACAAATGACTGAATTGGTTGTTCTACTAATGTACAACATTAAAACATGTCCAGATATTCATCACCTCCATAAATCAGTTGTTTTCTTTTAGACTTGGTAGGTTACTGTAATCACACTCAGTACCTGAATGGCTGTATTTAATTTTGTAAATCATTTGTAGGCATCAGCTTCAGACTCAAGCAGAACTAGTTTTAGAGGAGAACAAGTTGTTGATAGATCAGTTGGCGATTCAGCAAATGAAAGCCAAGGATGCTCACCAGGAGCATCTCCAAGAAGGTGAGTAATGGTGATGTCACTATTATATCCCTGAAAAAAAAATCATGTTTTCTGAATGTTCTTTTTTCCCAAAATGCAACTCTTTATTACATTTTTAGCCATTGCCCTTAATGCATTGATGGCCTTCTCTTTGATGCCACAGCACTATTTCTAGTCATTTTCTGTATTTTGTGAATTAATTGTAGGTAGTAGACTCTGTAGAACTGATTTTAGAGTAAATTAGTGCCTTAGAAGGGACAAAGTCATGTGAGTAAGCATTCTATTCTTTTTTTTTTTTTTTTTTTTTTTTTTGTACTAGGGGTGCTTATCCACTGAGCCACATCTCTAACCCTTTTTCTATTTTATTAAGAGGCAGGGTCTCACTAAGTTGCTTAAGGCCTCACCAAGTTGTGAGGCTGGCTTTGAACTCATGATCCTCCTACCTCACCCTCCTGAGCTTCTGGGAAGAAAGCATTCTAAACAACACAATGACATCCTCCCAAATCTTTGTTGAATGAGTAAATAAGTAGAGCCTCTCTTTGTGCTTTTTCTTCCAACAAGCCTAAGGGAGATAGGTTAAGCCAAAGAGAGGTTAAATCTTTGTAGTTAGTCTCCATCAGATACCTCCTCTGAAAGTCCCTCCCTCACCCTAGGAGCCCTACTCCATATGACAGTGGATTTGCAAGTAAGCCAGATTAAGGAAGAATCGTTTCTTCTGCTTTGACTAAAACCAAATTTATGAGCAGAAAAAAAATAGTAATTTCTTTTGCCTTTACTTAATTTTCCAGGGAAGAATAACATAGGACAGTAAGCTGAAAGACAAGTGTCTTGAGTGAGCCATTGTAACCCCTCCTCCTGTTTGCCCTCCTGCACATGCTGGTTTAGTGACTCTTCCCTTCCACATTGAGGAAGAGCTCCTTACCAGCCTGCTATCACAGAAGCTGCTGTGCCGCATTTTGTGTTTCTGCCAACTAGGCCATGTTTAAATACAAGAGCATCTCTCAGAGTCCCCACAGGGCTGTCCTCTGCAGGACTTTCTCGACCTGTGTGCCTGGCAATACTTGTGTTTATTCTGGCATCGTTGAGCAGGAAGAAAGAGACTGTTTCTGGGCCTCCTGGCTTTGTTTTCAGAAATGGAAATAATGGGGAAATTACTTTCCTATTCACTAAGTTTAATTTTCTTAAACTTAATGTATTGTACCTGTGTGGTGATTCTTCTGATCTGCTGGTGCAGGCAAGCCTTCGGCCCATGTGTTCATGATTGACCCAGTTGTCTGTTATTTTCCCATTCCCTGGAAACAGCTGTTCCCTTTGATCAGCTCAGTGTTTTCTAGAGTAGAAAGATTTAAAGTGTTATGCTATCATACTTCTAAAGGCTGCTTTCAACAGATGCCCAGGGAATATCTCATTATATATGACCATGTCACGTGGGATGGAAATACTTCTGATTTACTTTCAATATAGGGCATAAATTATAAAAACTTAGAAGAGGGGCTGGGGTTGTGGCTCAGTGGTAGTGTGCTCGCCTAACATACATGAGGCACTGGGTTCGATCCTCAGCACCACATAAAAATTAAGACAATAAGGACCATCAACAATTAAAAAAAAAAACTTAGAAGAAAAAATAATAAATTCAGTGCTTAGTTAGGCTGTGTTTGATATCCTTAAAAATCTTGAAAATCTTCCAGTTTTAGAGACAACATCATGATATATATTTGCAAATCTATGTATGGTTTAAGACTTAGTCTTTGGAAAGTCAATTCCTTGAAGACTGGATTCATGTCTTGTTAAATATTATAGTCAGTTCCAATAAAATATTTTAGCATCTGCAAGGGATTGGTTCCAGACAGACAGACAGACAGACACACACACACACACACAACCAAAATGTATGAATGCTTGGGTCCCATATAGAAAATGGTACAGCATCAACACATTACCTACACAAATCCTTCTGTATGCTTTAAGTCCTCCCTAAATTACTTATCATACCTAATATAATGTAAACAGTTACTATGCTGTTTTGTTTATAATGTAGTGATAAGGAAAAAACTATATATGTTCAGTATAGATCTAATTTTGTTCTGAATATTTGTGACCCACAGTTGGTTGAGTCCACTGATGGTGGAACCCATGGATACGGAGAGCTGACTGTATATTTAGTGAATGTTTAATATAGGGAAAGTAATTTCTTTCTTCTTTCTTTCCTTTCTTCTTTTTTTTTTTTTTTTTCCTTTCAGTACTGGGGATTGAACCCAGGGGTGCTCCACCACTGAACTATATCCCAAGCCCTTTTTATTTTTTATTTTGGGACAGAGTCTTGCTGAGTTGCTGAAGCTGGCCTCAGACTAGTGACCCTCCTGCCACAACCTTCTAGTAGCTGGGATTATAGGTGAGCGCTACTGCGGCTGGCAGGGAAAGGGATTTCTTTCTTTTTTTTTTTTTCCTAATATTTATTTTTTTAGGTGTAGATGGACACAACACAATACCTTTATTTATTTATTTTATTTTCATGTGGTGCTGAGGATCAAACCCGGGCCCTGCCCGTGCCAGGCGAGCGCTCTATCGCTGAGCCACAATCCCAGCCCCACAAAGCAATTTCTATGTGAAAGACTTTGGTTAATTTATAACTCTCCAAAGATTATTTTTAAAAGACCATTTTGCAAGCTGTCTCACATTAGTGTTTCCTAGTAATTAATTAGTACTTGTGTTTTATTAAGCTCCTGTGTCGAGTCTGTGTCCTTCTCTTTTGCTTTTCAGTGTCTAAGCTGACTAAACAACTCATGCTCTTGGAAACTAAAACACAGGGCCAGGAAAAGAAGCTGATGGAAAACAAACAGCAGCTGGAGAGTTTAGAGACCAAATGTCAGGAACTTAAAGCACACTTGGACGGCAAGATTGCCATGGAAGTTCATACTTCAATTGTAAATGAGTTAAAAAGGTGAGGCTTTAATGTCTTTCTAAATATTAATGAGAAACCTGCATATCAATGTAGGCAGAGTGGAGAAAGGTTGCTCAGGGTTTTTCTTTTTTTTTCCCTGAGACAGATTCTCACTGTGTTGCCCAGGCTGACCTGGAATTCCTAGGCTTAAGAGATCTATCTTCTGAGCCTTGCAGGTAGCTGAGACTGCAGGTGTGCACCACCACGCCTGGCTCTCGGGCTTCTTTTAAGAATTTATCTTCATCATGAGTTTTCAGAAACTTGATTTGGATGTTTATTGATGTGGTTTATTTCTTTCTTTCTTTCTTTCTTTCTTTCTTTCTTCCTTTCTTTCTTTCTTTCTGACATAATACCTTTATTTTGTTTTTTTTAATGTGGTGCTAAGGATCGAACCCAGTGCTTCATAAGTGAGAGGCGAGCGCTCTACCAGTTAGCTACAACCCCAGCCCTGGTGTGGTTTCTTTATCCTGTTTGAGTTTCATTGAGCCTCTTGGGGCTGTGGGCTTATATCTTTCATCATACTTGGGAGTATTTTACCCCCTTCCCCTGGGACTGCTTGATACTGTGCTGTGTTCATTGTTTCTCTCTGTGCTTTAATTGGATAGCTTTTATTGCTCTGCCTCTAAGCTCATTGATCTTTTCTCTTGCTATTTAATCTGCTATTATTTGTATCCAGTGAATTGATCGTGTCACATGTGTGTATATATATATATATATATTTCCCATATCTGGAGGATCCATTGAAGTCTTTTTTGTATTTTCCATTTCTCTCCTCATCGTGCTCTTTTTCTCTACTTTCTGAAACAGATGGGGCATGTATATATAATAGCTGTTGAAAACCTTGTTTGCCAGTGCCAGCATCTCTCTCACTTCTTGGTCTCTTCTTTTAATTTTGCTTCCTCCTAATCAGGGACCATATTCTCATATTATTGCTTGATTGGATCCTAGATAGTGTAGGTTTTTGTGGGTCAATGCTGTATTTATTGCCTTGTTTTAAATAGTGTTTTGTTTTTGTTGCATGCCAAAGTTACTAAGAAGTGCCAGATTCATCCAAAGCCCACTCTTGCTAGGAGGGGCCCAGACAACCTTTTGGCTAGGACTGGTGTAGCCGCACTTTTAAGGCAGTAGTGTTCTGAGGATCCTATCTGATGTCCCTTATGGCCTGTGCTATTCCACTTTGTGTGCTGCCTCCTCATTTCTGGTGTCTCTTTCTTCAGCCAGTGGACAGTTTCCTCTCACATGAATATAGGTCTGTATTCAACCAAAGACTTGTGGTGGCCCCCAAAAGATCTCCAGAGCCTTCCTCCCTCTGAAAAAGCCCCCCATCTGCCCTAGACACTTAACCTCCCTGATCTTTGATCTCTGGCAAGTCACCCCAGCTGGTGTGCCACTTCTGGGTTTTCCCACGCTGTGAGGCAGAGGTGGAGCCACTGTGGCCCTCATCTTGGTTTCCCTTATCTCGGTTTCACACTCCTATGGTGCCAGTTGTCCAAAGTCTGTAAACTGTTGCTTCTTCTGTTCCACCTGGTTTCTTAGCTGGAGGTTAAATCTGGCCTCTGTAATAATCCTGGCTGGAAGCAAAACTATATTTTCAAAATTATTTTTTAACCTTTTATTATTAATCCAGTTCAACGATTTATCCAAAAAATAATGGTTAACTTAGTTTTTAATGAAAAAATGAGTTCTGAATTTTATATGTTCCAGTTATTAGACCATCCTGAAAACCGTACATTCTTATATATCCCTGCTGTACTTGGTAGGTATGCAGCTCCTATCCCATGTTACCCTCTGTACAAACTTGACAGCACCCAAGCTGGTGTTCAAGACAAATGTCCCATTTGTTCTTTGTTTCTTTTATTATAAAAGCATGTGTTTATAATTATATTATGACAAAATGAAATTTGTTTTAGAAATAGTATTTTTTTTCCCTGGAAATTATAACCATGTGAAAACTGAGCTGTCTAGGATTTTTTTCTGGAAAAACAGGTATGAACGGTACATATACCAGTAAAAGCACAACCTGTGAGCAGAAAGAGGGGTTAGATCTTCCCTATCCAAGAAGTTTGCTCCCAGCCACACCCTCACTCCTCTGCTCCAGCAGCTGGACCTGGGCCCCCTAGGGCATAGGATGGGGAGGTGAGTCTGCTCAGGCCTCCAGGCCGCTCACCCAGGGGCTCCGCTATTGATCACCTGGCTGCAGTGACCGCCCGCCTTTAGCTGGTGCACTGGATACATGCCTGTAATGTTTTGTCTTCAGCCAACTGAAGAAGGAAGAAGAGAGAGGGAGTGCTGAGCTGGAAGAGCTGATGGAAAAGCTGACAGGATTGCAAGTGCAGAAAAAGAGCCTGCTTCTAGAGAAGAGCAACTTGACAGCTAGAAACAAAGCACTGGAGGCCGAACTTCAAAAAACCCAGAAAACAAATAGGTTTATAGATTTATTTTTTTTCTCCTTAAGTTTTTATTTTTCCCAATAGATCAAAAAAAAAAAAAAAAGACAACTAAAGAATATTTCCTTTCCTTTACCTTTTCCTTTTACATTGCTATTAAATGGAGAAGAGTAATTGAGATTATAGGATATCAGAATATAAGTATAGTGAAAGCTTTTCTGTTGGCCAACATTAACCACATCTCTCAAGTCTGGAGTTCAGATGTGGTTGTTGATAATCATATGATGACACTAAGACCTTGACTTTCTAGAAGTTCATTCCTAATCATTTACTGGCAGAGCTTCCTAACATTTTCCAGTAGAGCATCTGTCAGGCATGCATGAGGCCCTGGGTTCAAATCCCAGTACCATAGGAAGAGGGGGGAAAAAAAAAGTATCTTTTAGAGCATGAGCCAAGTAGTTAAAAGAATAGTATTTAATTAGCCTATTTATTGGTGGCATTTTGTGAGTCCTATTAACTTGATTTGGAGTTATTAATTATGCATGGTTTCAAATTAAATCATCTTACCTTACAATAGTAGAAGATTTAGGTTGCTGAACAACAGCATTTATTTTTTAATTTTTTGCGTTGCTGGGGATCAAACCCAGGGCCTTGAACATGCCGGGAAAGCACTCTCCCCCTAGCCCCAAGAATAGCCTTGAACTGTTAACATGCTTGCTGTTTTTATAACAGATATTTGCTGTGCCCTAGCCCTGCAGGCTAATAGTTTTTATTCTCCCATTTGGGGAACTCTGTAGGAGATACCAAAAGAAAATTGATATCCTCAAAAAGCAAGTGGAAAAAGCCATGGGGAGTGAAATGTCTGCTCGCCAGAACCTGGCAAATCTTGTTGGGGTAGCAGAGAACATAACACAGGAACGAGACAGTCTTATGTGTTTGGTAAGTTGCCTCAGAATAATGTAAAATAAACTGAAGTTTATGTGCAAATGTGACTTTAAGAGTATTCTAAAAACTAATCCATAAAGAGCTTCATGTTGAGCAGGGTTGTGGCTCAGTGGTAGAGTGCTTGCCTGGCATGTGTGAGGCACTGGGTTCTATTCTCAGCACCACATATAAATAAATAAAATAAAGATCTAACAACTAATGAAAGTATTTTTTAAAAAAAGCCTCTTTCTGGGGCTGGGGTTGTGGCTCAGAAGTAGAGTGCTCGCCTACCATGCGTGAGGCACTGGGTTTGATCCTCAGCACCACATACAAATAAAATAAAGACATTGTGTCCACCTAAAAGTAAAAAATAATTTTTTTTAAAAAAAAGCCTCTTTCTGTAAAAGAGCTTCATGTTTTAAAATTTTACCTGCACATTTCCAAATTCTCTAAAATTTGATCTTTTTTAAAATTTTTTTAGTTGTAGTTGGACAGAATACCTTTACTGTATTTATTACTTTTTTTTTTTTTTATGTGGTACTGAGGATCGAACCCAATGCCTCACATGTGCTAGGCAAGTGCTGCACCACTGAACTACAACCCCAGCCCCAAAATTTGATCTTTTAAACCATGAACAAAAACTTTTTTTTTAAAGAGAGAGAAGAGAGAGAGAGAGAGAGAGAGAAAATGAATTTTTTAATATTTTCAGTTTTCGGTGGACACAACTTCTTTATTTTATTTTTATGCGGTGCTGAGGATCGAACCCAGCGCTGGCGCATGCCAGGCAAGCGCATTACCGCTTGATCCACATCCCCAGCCCACAAAAACGTTTTTAAATAATGACAATTTTTATTTTAGAAAGCAACTTAGGAGGAGCAGTAAGTCATCTCGTGTTTATTATACCTACACATGTAGCTTTATATTATCTTCGTAGTGCTGTTATTTTCCCTGTTTGAAGATGAAGCATAGTCATAGGGCTGGAGGTGTAGCTTAGTGGTGCATGTGCTTAGTATGGGGAAAGCCCTGGTTCAATCCCCAACACTGAAGGAAAAAAAAAAGTATTGGGCTTGGGTTGTGGCTCAGTGGTAGAGCACTTGCCTAGCATGTGTGAGTCATTGGGTTCGATTGTCAGCACCACATATAAATAAATGAATAAAATAAAATAAAGGTATTCATCAACATCTAAAAAAAAAAAAAGAATCATAGATATCTCTTCCTATGGACATAGTTGAAAGGTGAGATTCTTCCCATACCATTTCTAATATGCCAGTCCCAAGGAAGGGAATTAATTCAATCATTGGTGTCCTAAGTGATGGAGACCACACAGCTAGCAAGAGTCATGTGTGGGCATGATCTTAGGCATTTCCATAATGATTTCAAAAGATATCTGCTACAGATTATGTGGTGAGAGGAAGAAGTCATGCCAAGCCATATGCATTGAAAGAGATCTGTAGGATTTACCCCAAATTGTGACAGTGAGTTATCTCCAAAGAGTAGAATTTCAGATGATTTTTTAAGAAAAGTCTTCTCACTTATCTGCATTTTGTGTTTTTTCCTACATCGAACACATATTGCTTCTATACATGTAAGCATGTATGTTTAAGCAGTGTTGCAATCTCTGGTAGTATAAGATTAGAAGTCATAACTGAATGAATGCCATGACAAAAGAAACCAGCGGAAATTCTGAGAAAGTCAGAATCCTGCAAACCTGGAAGTCTATTGGGACATGTCACAGTCCCATTTCTATTTGTTAGAAAGACGTTAAGTTCCTCCACAGGAAAATGAATGTTGGCTTTTATCCCTTGCATATAGAGGAGGAAATATAAGTAGTAGGCAGCTCTTGAGGAAAAATGATGATCTTTATTTATTTATTTATTTATTTTTTTTTTTTGAGAGAGAGAGAGAATTTTAATATTTATTTTTTTTAGTTTTCGGTGGACACAACATCTTTGTTTGTATGTGGTGCTGAGGATCGAACCCGGGCCGCACGCATGCCAGGCGAGCGCGCTACCATTTGAGCCACATCTCCAGCCCCTAACCTTTACTTTTTTTCTTTAATTTTAGCAACTGAAATTGTTTTCTTTTTTAAAAAATATTTTGTTTTTAGTTGTAGTTGGACACAATACCTTTATATCTAGTTTTATGAGGTGCTGAGGATTGAACCCAGTGCCCTGCAAGTGCTCTACCACTGAGACACAACCCCAGACCATTAAATTGTTAATAGTATATGATAGTTCATTTTCCATTTGGATATTAATCTAAATCATTAAGCTTCAAATGACATCCCTCTTAGATGTACTGTTTGTCATGTTTGGTTTGGAGAACAGCATTGTATATTCATATGATTATCCTTAATTTTGTTGTAATGAATCAAATTAGTCACATTACAACTTTACATCTTAGTACTTATTCCTTTGACATGATTGAAGGCATTATATATTCCACAAGGATAGAGATATGTTCTGGACGCCCCTATGACCCTTCCCCCTCGTCTGGGGGGCCTAGGTCTTCTAGTCCTGCCCATGAGAAGCATCCCACATGCTGGTCCCTGCTCTTCCCCTCCTCAGCCTGTGTCTTGAGTTCTGCTCACAGCCCTCACCCAAGTAGTGCGGGAAGCTGGAGATGGAGGCAAGGTGGGGTGTATAGGAGAAGACAAAATGGAGATTGCTTGGGAGTAGTTCATTGTTTGCAAAATAATTTATTTTTTCCAGTGCTTGAGGTGGAACCGAGGCCTCATGCATCTCAGGCAAACACTTTACCACTTAGCCCAAAAATCTTTTATTATTTTAATTTTTCTGTAAAACTGAGAGCTCATTTAGTTTTGTCTTCACTTTCTCCTTAGACTAAATGTTTAGAAAGTGAAAAACACGGAGTCCTGAATACAATCATAAAAGGCAATATTCGCTTGGGAAAGTTAGAGGAAAAAATCAAGGTAAGCGGTCCTTTAACTGCAGAGATTCCGTGGGGAATGGGGCTTACATGTAGATTTCTGTGTTTAAGAAAATGACTCATTTTGTATGTGTGTGTCACTGATCATTCACAGAGTAAAGCAATATAAGGTTTTGCTTGTAGAAATAGTACCCCTCTAGTTATTAAATAATCTTTGGAGCCGGGGGTGGTGGCACACACCTGTAATCCTAATGGCTAGGGAGGCTGAGGTAGGAGGTGTCACAAGTTCAAAGCCAGCCTCAGCAAAATTGAGGTGTTAAGCAACTCAGTGAGACCCTGTCTCTAAATAAAATAGAAAATAGGGCTGGGGATGTGGCTCAGTGGTTGAGTGCCCCCTAGTTCAATCCCTAGTACCCTAAAAACCATTATAATAATTATCATCTTTGGTTCCTCTACAAAAAAAAAAAAAAAAAATTATATAGTGGTTTGTT
The DNA here is from genome assembly GCF_001458135.2 of Marmota marmota marmota. Lineage (NCBI taxonomy): Eukaryota > Metazoa > Chordata > Mammalia > Rodentia > Sciuridae > Marmota > Marmota marmota. The sequence goes on from NW_026000205.1 coordinate 13,479,288, forward strand.
TAAAAAAAAAAAAAAAGATGGAAAACTCTCCAGGCTCTATTGTTAGATTGCCAGCCAGCTTTATCATCAACCCTAGCTTTAGTTGGTCCAGTTAAAGAGCAGCATTGGCCTGCTCCTCTCTTGCCTTAATCTGATTGCACCCTCCAGTTTCTCTGCTCAAAGAAAGCCATCTTCATTGTACCTTGCTTCTGCCTTGGACCACCCCTCCCTAGACCCCTGCTCCCATCCTTGCTGGCTGTGTTCTGACTGCTAGCCGCACAGCATCACCAGACAACCTGGCTTCTGTTGGGCAGGACCAGGGAGAGGACCAGTAGGCTAGAGGCTAGAGGGAGGAGAGCAGGGGACCTGGAATTTTGAAGGAGAAGGTGCTGTGAGGTTGTGTAGCTCCAAGCCTAGGAAATAAGGTCTTTGACCTTAGACTCAAGTGCATATACTTATAGGACAATGATTTTAAGAAGGCCTGGTCATGGAGAAATAGATGATGGCATTTAATATGTTGGAACATTCACAAGCTAAGAAAAACTCGACATTAGCTAGCTTGTATAAATAGAACTCACCCAGAGAAGAAACCATGAGCAGGATCCAGTTTAAGCAGGGCAGACTCTGGGGAAACCCCAGCAAAACATTACATCTAAAAGTGAGGGCCTTACCTTGGAAGTTAGGGGCCATGACAAGATCTAGGTCACTTGGCTTTGCAAACAGAAGTCCTTTGGATTGAGGGAGACAGAGAAGAGGCTCCATGAGGCTTGGAGGGCTACGCTAGCCCAGCCATTGACTCTTTACATCTGCCAAGATGTAATTCAAGCCAAAAGCACAGAATGAATAATAATTTAAAAAAATACTAAATAATTAAAAAATGAAAAATAATAAATAAGATGCTAAAGACTACAATTAATAATGTTGTCGTTGTGAATAACTATACGACACCGCAGCAAATCTATAAAGTTAAACTCTAGGAAATAATAAATTAAAATAGTAATAAGAGCTTTATCTACATTCTTGGTCTAAGACTGGTCAAAAGATTAAAAATAAATAAATAGGACATAGAAGGTTTAACAACATGATCAATAAGATATATTTATGTATATATAAATAACAATTGTGAAAATTGATCTTGGCTTCTCTACAATGAAAGCCTCATTAATCCCTAAAGCAGAAATAACAGACATTTTTTTATCACAAATATGAAAACTTGACATTAATAAAATCAGAAATTTCTTTTATTAGAAGTATTAAAAATTAGGCACTAAACTGTATATAAATATTAGAATATTAGAATTTGTTTAAAATGTTGAGTCTATGTGAACTGTGTGTGTGTCAGAGTCCCTGTGACAATAGTTTTAAAAATGCTCAGAGAGCCTGTGAAGATCTAAAATACAATACGATGCAATTGAAAGAGGGAAAATAAATGAATCGGGCTTTTAACTGTCATTTGTTTGACAATAGAGAATGACAGACCTTATTAGGCTCATATATGGGGTTTCCTTAATAATACTGACAGTGTCAGCATTAGCTCTTTCTTTCTTTAGTTTAATTTAACTTTATTATATTTTTTTGAGTTGAAGCTTCATTTCATTGCCCAGACTGGCCTTGGATCTCCTGGGCTCAGCTTCCCCAGGAGCTGGGACTACAGGTGCACCACAAGCCCAGCCATGACATTATTCTTATATTACCAGTTGAACAAGGGATGAAAGTTGTTCTGGAAAAAATAAAGAAGTAGTTTAATTTGCAATAACAACCAATTTGTTCTGTGATGCTAGTACTTAATATTTAATTTTATTTGTTGCATATTAAAAAACCATGGCATAATATACACTAGAAATTTGGTTTACTTTTACTTGAAATTCTTTTATCACTTTTTTCACTTTGAGGATGCAGACTTGCCCTCCCAGATCAGCCTTCTCTAGGGCTCAACCTAGTGGGCTCCAGGAGTGTAGGGAGTAGGCAGGAATGCAGCCCCGGGCAGTGTCCTCTGGCTCATTGAGTCCCTCCTCCCCGCCAGGCATATAAGAAGCAGGCAGCACTGAAACTGGGGGACATCAATCACCAACTGCTGGAGCAACAAGAGCACTTTGCCGGCAAGAAAGCCCAGTACCAGTGGAAGATGCGGCAGCTCCACCAGATGCTGCAGGACAAGCAGGAGGTCCTGGATGAAGCCCTGCAGCAGAGAAGGTGGGGCTTCCCAGCCCCAGGTCCCAGCAACTCATAGAAAGTGTGTGTGTGTGTGTGTGTGTGTGTGTGTGTGTGTGTGTGTGTTCCATAGAATTTTCTGGGAAAAAACCTTAAGCTTGTTTTATTTTTACATTTCAGTTTAATCTGGATTTAACATTGGCCTTCATTTCTGTTTGCCCTTCATTTCTTTATTCTCTCTTTTAAAAATTCCTGTTGACTTGGACTTGCAGTCTAGTCCTCTAACTGCCTTTCCCTTTTTCTCCTCTTTTCCATCTCTTTGATATTTTTGTTTTATTTCACTTTCTTCAGAGATTTAATTTGTTTTATTTCTTTTGTGATTTTAAAAAAATTTTCTGAGAACCTTAAAGTCTCTGGTCATTCCCTTTTTGTTACATCCTGATCATAAGATTACGAGTAAAATTCGTTCTCTGTGTTTGGAGGGTTTTATACTACCCACACTTTTATCCCTCAAACATATGATAGAGGAAATATTGTCAGTGGATTCGAAATATCCGAGAAGCCCACTGCAGTGGCATGTGCCTGTAGTCCCAGCTACTCAGGCCAAGGCAGGAGTGTCATTTGATCCCAGGAGTTTGGGACCAGCCTGAGCAGCATAGTGAGGCCCCTGTCTAAAAAGTCATACACATCAAAAAACACTGGAGACGTTTTGTGGAGGTGAACTTACTCCTTGTATCTAATTGTGACTTTGTACTCATTTGAGCATTTTCTCTTGACCCCTCCCTTCTCCGACCTTTGATACCCCTCATTCTGCTCTATTTCTACAAGATTAAATTTTTTAGATTTCATGTGTGAGTGAGATCATGTGGTATTTGTCTTTCTGTGTCCAGCTTATTTCACTTAGCATTATGTTTTCTAAATTCACCCATATTCTCTCAAATGATAGGATTTCATTTTTAAAAAATATTTATTTTTTAGATGTAGTTGGACACAATACCTTTATTTTATTGATTTATATATGGTGCCTCTGAGGATTGAACCAAGGGCCCCGCATGTGCTAGGCAAGTGCTCTACCACTGAGCCATAACCTCAGCCCCATAAGATTTCATTTTTTAAAATATTATATTAATAATTGCATTAAGATTTTACTTTATTTATTTTTATGTGGTGCTGAGGATCGAACCCAGTTCTCTCATGTGCAAGGCAATCGCTCTACCACTGAGCCACAACCCCAGCCCCAAGATTTCATTTTTTATGACTGAATAATTTTCCATTGTGTATGTTCCACATTTTCTTTATCCTTTTGTCTGTCAATGTATATTTAGGTTGATTCCCCAGCTTGTCTGTTGTGAATAGTGCTGCAATAAATATGAGAGTGTAGATATTACTTCGACACATTAATTTGCTCTGGATATATATATATATATAAAAGTGAAACTGCTAGATCATTTATTTCCTTCTGTCTACAGTAATTTTTTTACTATGAACTTATATTTGATTAAATTTAATCTATGAAATCCTGAGGGTCTAGATTGAGGATGTTTTTCTCCAGAGAATATTGGCCTTTGCTTCTCTTTCATTCCAGAGAATATTTCCAACCTGGAACTATTTTATTATTGATTTTTAAAATAGGCTGTAGTAACTATTTTTTTTTTAAATCCAAAAGGAATGTGTGTGTGTGTGTGTGTGTACACACACACACACACACATTTATATCCTCAATTCCATTATTAGATTTAATAATATTTTTATAATATATTATGAAATAATGTTTATATATTTTTCTGAACTGCATTCTGGATAGTTTCTTCTGCTCAATATTCTTTTTACTAATTCTCTCTTCAGCCATGTCCAATTTATTATTTAATCCACCCCATTGAATTTTTCCCCTTATTATCTCAAAAATGTCATGAAAGTCTTGATTCATTCCAGTCAGGGACAGTGTAAACTCTAACTCCAGGTCCATTTGAGAAGAGGCCAGCGGCTGTGGGCCTCCCAGGGGAGTCAGCCTTTCAGAGCAGGTTGTTTTGAAGATCTGAAGATCTTCCCAGCCATCTTTCCGTGAGGGTCCTTCACATACTTCCATGACCTGCCTAGGAAGTATTTTTAGGAAGAAAAACTTGTGAGGAGAGAGATGAACAAGTCCTGGGACTTTCTGTCCTGTTCAGTTTCCATGGGCCCAAGACCTCCTCTTCCTTCCACAAAAATGTGGGTTTTGGGGCATCAGCTTTTATTCTCAAAACAATGGTGACATTTTGATGCCTTCCTCTTGATTTTAATTTAGTCATCTTTTTTCCCCTGAAGAAAGTTCCTATCCTTTCTCTCGGGTTCAGCCAGACATTTAAACATGACTGCTCTAGTTTATCGAATATTCGGGTGATTTGTGAGAGGAAATAGAAGTCGTAGGATTTCTTTAGATATAGTTTAATCAATTCTGCAGAACTCCCAGCCGTAAGAGCCTTGGGGGGAGCAATGGCTCATACGGGGAAGCGACTCTGGACAGGTCAGCGTGTCGCTGTCCTCCCTCAATCTCAGTGCCTTGCTCTGTGCGCAGTGGTGCTGGTCCTGCACCTGGCACCTGGCCTCTCCAGCCCTGCACTCTGGGCAAGGCTTGCTCCATGCCCCCCGCCCCCCGCCCCCACCAGGGAAAGGCCTGCTCTTTTCCCCCTGTGCCACGGTGGCAGGTCTGCCCTGTGAGCATCTCCCGACACCCCACATGGCATCTTGCCCAGATCCTTGTCTTGCTGCCCCTTGTTTTCCACAAGTCTTGGTTCCTCTGACACTCAGCCTCCTGCGTGTGGTCCAGCCCAGTCTCTGTGTCCTCAGTTATGTGACCCACTCTTCCAGTTCCCTCCTTATCCTACCTCTCTGTGTCTGGGCCCATCAGCAGCTTTATGGATGGCTGCCTCCTGTGAAAGTCCCTGAGTGTTGGCCCGGCCACAGTGGGGACAGGCAGAGGAGGGGTCACAGGGAGGCCTACGTGGCTCACCCTGTGGGTGCCCACAGCCAGGCCCTGCACTGTGGCAGCTGGCCAGCTTAGGTCAGCCGCTGCGCGCACTCTGTCTTACTATTTTATTGCTCACGTTAATTCTTTAGGAAGCAGAGGATGTGTGCCTTGAAGCTAAAGTCAAGGAAAAGGCAAAGCTTAGAGGAGAAAAATAAGAAATCCTTTTGAAGCCTGTGCCTTTGCGTTTTGTTTGGTTGGTCGGTTGGTTTTTATTTTCCCCTGTTTCCAGAGGGCCTGGTGCTTCACTGAGCCCTGAGCCTTTGCCCTGGCCCTGAAGCGCAGTGGGTGCTTTTCTGTGATGTTCAATTTGCTTTCATTTGAGTTCCTTCTACTTTAGGTTCGTAAGCCTCTGTGAATATATTCAACTTGTGCTATTTTAAAATTCCCCTTTGATTTGTGTATTTTTCTCAGAGAAATGGAAGGTGAGCTTGAGATTATTTGCAAGTCTGCCTCCAAGGAAAACCAAAGAATCCGAGAACTTCTCCAGACCACACTAGCAGGGAAAGGCCTGTGGGACAACACGGCTTTCAAGTATGCGTGCCTCGAAGGCACCGCTCAGGGAGACCTGCTGGATGGGCACAGCGCCAGCTTCTGCGACGGGAAGCCTCTCACCTCCACCTGCCAGAGTCTGCAGGAGCCAGTGGATTAGGCGCCATGGCCTGAAAGGTCTGCCTCCCACCAGCTGACACAGGGCAGCATCCGTCCGCAAGAGCCAGCAGTGGCCAGGGAAATGCAGAGGCCCAGCAAGTGCTAGAGCAAGGAAGAAATAAACTCGCGGGAGTTTAATTGGTTATTTACATTTTGCTTTTCTTAACAATGTACTGCTGAGATATATTTCAGCCAGGTCATGTCCTCTAGCTGCATTGCCACTCAGACTATGTCATTGCTCAGGTTAGCAGGTGGCCTGCTGGGCTGGCCTGTTTACAGGCCTCTAGATCTGCAGCTGAGTAAGCTCTGGAAGGAATGGAGGAGCTGGAGGAGCACATTCTGTGTGTCAGATGAACAGCTGGATGAGGCAGCTGATGGAGCAGCAGTAATGACAGCTTATGCCTCCGTCCTGGGTGGGCAAAAAAGTAAGGTGCTGGTCCTCATGTCCCAGGGAGTAGAACCAGAGGCTTTCTGCCTTCTCCTAGTCCTCCTGGTTCTCTTGGGAAGATACTAGGGCCACTCATTGAGAGCTCTCCCTTTGAGCACCCAGGTGGGGTCCCTCTACTGTTGCCACCAACAAGGACACTAGTGGGCCCATGTTCTGTTCCTCTCTATGGCTTCTCAGGTAAGTTTTCCAGTCTCTTAGGACCACCCAGTGGGACTCCTGGTGGAAGTGCCAGCCATTCAGGGCCACCTGCTCCAGGCATGCTGGACGAACTCAGGAACATCAAGACCCTAAACAGAATCCTGGAACACATCCTTCAACAAAACCCCCAGTGGCTAAATTTTGTATTGTTTTAGGGGTTAAGTAGGCCCTGGTTCTTGTCATTAGTCATGTGTAGGAGTGACCTTTGAGTGCTAGCTGGAAAATTAGGATAGAATGTCATATCTTTTACATTTTATTGAATTTGTTCAATAGCTAAAACATTGCAATTTAATTTTATTTTTCAAAGGGTAGAAAGGTTCAACAGAATTTAAAACTGTGTAACATCTCCTTAGGAGATGTAAATAATTAGTAAATAACTTTTTTATTTCAAAGGAATTTATATCAACTGTCTCAAAATCTGTACAAGTGAGTCTCGTTCTCGGGGGTGGCTCATTGGTGGGAATATTGCTCTTATCATCATTACCTGGGGAGCTATTTTTGACATCTCTTCTGCTTTTTTTAAAAAATTATTTCATATATGACAATAGTGGAATACATTACATTCATAATTATCCATTCACAGCACGATTTTTCATAACTCTGTATATAAAGTATGTTCACGGCAAATTATGCCATATACATGAACATCATTGATTTTTTTTTTTTTTTTTGAAAGCAGTATGGAGATTCCTTGGAAAGCTGGGAATGGAACCACCATTTGACTCAGCTATTCCTCTTCTTGGACTATACCCAAAAGACCTAAAAACGGCATACTACAGGGATATAGCCACATCAGTGTTTATAGTAGCACAATTCTCAATAGCTGAACTGTGGAACCAACCTAGATGCCCTTTAATAGATGATTGGATAAAAAAAATATGACATTTATACACAATGGGATATTACTCAGCACTAAAAAAGAATAAGATCATGGCATTTGCAGGGAAATGGATGGCATTAGAGAAGATTATGCTAAGTGAAGTTAGCCAATCCCAAAAGAACAAATGTGGAATGTTTTCTCTGATATAAGGGGAGTAACTCAAAGTGGGGTAGGGAGGGAGAGCAAGGGAGGAAAATTACCTCTAGATAGGGAATAGGGGTGGGAGGGAAAGGGAGGGAGAAGGGGAATAGCAAGGATGATGGAAGGAGACCCTCATCATTATACAAAATACATGTATGAAGATGTGAATTTGGTGTCAACATACCTTATGTGCAACAGGGATATGATAAATGGTGGTATAAAGGTGTATTAAGAATTTTAGGGCTGGGGATGTGGCTCAAGCGGTAGCGTGTTCGCCTGGCATGTGTGCGGCCCGGGTTCGATCCTCAGCACCACATACAAACAAAGATGTTGTGTTCGCCGAGAACTAAAAATAAATAAATAAATATTAAAAAAAAAAAAAGAATTTTAATGTTTGTCTTCTGCTTTTGTGAGACCATTTTTATTCCCTTGAGAAGTGAACATTCTTACATTTCTGCTTTAAGTTTCAAACACACATTTCAAACGTACTTTGCGAGTTCAGTGACCCCTGGGACTGCATGGTGACCAGGAAAGAGGGGAAGGTCCTATAGCACTTGGTCCCTTGCCCAGCTTCCCCCCGCCTGCTTCAGACAGATGGGCTGCAAGTCCAGGGTGTGAAGGGGGGTGAGGCCGGCAAAGCAGCAAAAGTTAAGGCCACTGAGTAGCAGATAACTTGTGGGGTTCCAAGAAGGGCCTGAGACCATGGGGGTTCATGGAGGACTGGGAGTGCCCCCTGCTTTGCAGAATGGACAGGTTTCAGGAGCTAAAGGACACAGAGGACTCTTGGGAGCAGAGGAAAGCACTCAGGAGCAGCAGGGCCTTCTGACGGGTTGAGGTGGGAAATGAGGCGAGGCTAGACCAGGGGGAGCAGGACTGCTGGAGGGCTCTGCTCATTCCATCCTGAGGTCTCAGTTTGAGAAGGAAACCATACTGTTCTTCTTGGTCCCAGTACAGAAGTCATGGAAATTCCTGATCAGGTTGAAAGTGATCAAAGTCAAACAGCTATTAAACACGACCCAGGAACTCAAGTGAGCCTTGCTGCCTTGGACAGCAATTAAAAGCAGCCCTGGGGGAAATCAGAACTGGGTGGGGAGAGAAGGCTGGGCACAAGACTGTCCTGGGAGCTGGTAAGAGACATTCTTAGTTTTCAAGTTGACCTGTGCAGGGGAGCACTGAGATCAGAGGTGACACCACAAAAAAATAAATAATAATAATAATATTGCCAGGCCTCTCTCTGCACCATTTTACATTCCAGCAAACATCTGTGAGAGTTCTGGATCCTCTACACCTTCCAGTACTCCGTGTTGTCAGTAACTTTTTTGAGAGGAGAGATTTGAGGGAAAAAACATCCTAGTATTTGGCCCTTGGAGCTTAGCCAGCCTTGGGCCTGGCCCTCACCCACCTGTGCTGCCATCAGGAGTGAAAGGCACAGTGACCAGCTTGGGTGGCTCAGCAGGGTCCCTCCTTGGGCTTGGCACAGGTGGCCCGGCCTGCAGGGAGGAGCCATGTATGCTGTCTGGACGTGAAGTTCAGACTGGATCGCACACCAGAGGCTGAGCCTCCTTGGGATGGTTCTGAACTAAAATCAAATAATTATCCACCCACAGCACAGCAGGGTGGAGCTGGGTAGCCCGGGAGCACTCAGTGTGGCCCATGACCGGCCTTACTCTGCTCCATTACAACTGGCTGGTGTCAGGAGTCATGGTAGCTGGCGGTCAGGAAGGGCCTGGGCCTGGCTGGCTTGGCCTCGGATTTCCTGGGAGCAGTGAGCCCGTGCCAGGTCTGCGTGGAGAGCTTGCTCCCTTCCAACCCCCTCAGGCTTGACTCTTCCTCGTTTTTTTTTTTTTTTTTTTTAATTTTTTTTTTTTTTTGTACCAGGGATTGAACTCATGGGCACTCGACCACTGAGACACATGCCCGGCCTTGTTTTGTATCTTATTTTTAGAAACAGGGTCGCACTGAGTTGCTTAGCACCTCGCTTTTGCTGAGGCTGGCTTTGAACTCATGATCCTCCTGCCTCAGCCTCCTGAGCCACTGGGATTACAGCCTGCACCAGGGCGCCCAGTCAACTCTTGCTCATTTTTGATGATGGTCGTGTAGGAGGGATTAGAGAAGGACAGTTGTAGTTTACACACGCTTGTGGGGGTCTACTTTTACAGTCCCAGTGACTCCAAACAGCAGGACGAAGGTGGTCAGTGAGCCCAAGCAGACTTCAGACGTGAGGAGCCCATGGCAGTTCCTCGAGCTGGACAGGACACCACTGCCAAGGTCCCCGAGGTTGGCTCCCCACCTCTGTGCTGGGTGTGCTGTGCCCTCCCCCATCCTCTTGCTTCATATGACAGCCCTCTGTAAAGAGAGGACAGATGAGAGTAGAGTGCCTGTGGTCTGGTGATTCAAAAACTGTTCCCTCCCCTTAATACCGTCCCACAGTGGGGTGCTAAAGGGGAGGGAACTTAATCTAACATGGTGTTTAGAGGTAGGGCCTTTGGGATGTGATTACGTTTGACAAATTCTTTAGGATGGAGCCCTCATGATTGAATGCTGGTGGCTTTATAAAGAGGGGACCAAAGGGGGCACACACACACAGGCACTCCTTGTGATACCCTACACTGCCTCAGGACTCCATCAGCAAGAAGACATCACAAGATGTGGTCCCTTGTCCTTTGGCCAGAAATGTGAGCCAAAATCATCTTCTTTTCCTTACAACTTACCCAATCTATGACTGTGTTATTGGCAACAGAAAATAGACGAATACAGGTGGCTAGCCTTCCTTCTAGCTGACTCTGAGGCAAGAGTACCTGTGCCCCTTACGTTATCAAGAATGTCGGAGCACGGAGCATCCTGTGTCTCACCTGTTCGGGACAGGCCTGGCTATCACAATGAAGAATAGATCTTTGAAAATGGAGGAACCGGACAATGCAGTGTGTTCTACAAACCAGGGTTGTGTTGTAAGCAACAGGACGTTAAGGGAAATGCCCAACATGTAGGGGGAAAAAGAAAAATTTTGGAAAGAGATACTAGACACCGTTTAAGGTGTTCTGAGAATAACTAGGACAGGGTCTCAATAGTTGAACACTGTCAGTGTTCCCTGGGGAAAAGCATCCTCCTAGCTGAGCTAGGCACCAGAGTCCTCTGCGGCTGGGAAATGGGGTCCTTTGGTTTTTAACTGTCGTGGTTTGAATCTTAGACATTTCTCAAATGCTTACAGGCTAAAGGTTTGGTCACCAGCCTTGGCTCTCCTGGGAGGGGGGGAGTGGAAGGAAGGTAGGTCGTTGGGGACATATATTTGAAGGGAATATTGAGACCCTCACCCCTTCCTCTCTTGTTTTTTGCTTCATCGCCACCATGAGATGAGCAGGTTTTCTCTACCATGCCCTCTCACCACAATGTCCTGCCTTGCCACGAGTTCAAAGCAATGGGGCCAAGAAACCATGCATTGAAACCTCTAAGCTGTGAGCCAAAATAAACCTTTCCTCCTTATAAGTTGATTATCTCGGGTATCTTGTCATAGTAATGGAAAGCTCACTAATGGTGGCCCATCAGAATGGCACAGGAAGGGGCAGTTCTCCCAAGTAGTAGACACCAGGCAGACAGAAACAAGATTATAAAAAGTGGTGGTTCTTTATTGAAGGTATTTGGAACACAAAAATGAGGACATGGCTGGGGGTGTAATTCAGTGGTAGAGCATATGCTTAGCATGTCAGAGTTCCTGGGCTTAATCCCCAGGGAAAGAAGGAAGGGGAGCAGAAAGGAAAGAAGGAAGATGTTATCAAAGTGCTAAGGTAGAATTGCCCTATTCCAAGAGTTCCTGAGTGTGTAGGTAAAGATTGTTCCCAGATAAGACTGAAATCATGCTTACCTTGCTAATAGTTGTATGATGACTTAAGTCCTCAACGTTGCAAGATTGCATATTCCAGACTCTCCACGTTCTTCTGGTAGGAACTCAGGTAGGGAAGTGAACACTGCCATACACGTTACACCTGTCTTTTGGGTCCCCTCCTAAACTACTGTCAGCAGTGTCAGGAAGGAAGGAAAAGAACCAAAGTTTATAAACTTGAAGGCAGGTCTTGCTGTGGTTTGGACCTACTTATTTAAGTATGTTTCTCCACAGGTTCTTGTATTGAAGGCTCAGTCCCCAGGGTGGCCAGAGTGGGAGGTGGTGGGACCTTAAGAGGTGAGTCCTAGCAGGAGATCCTTAGGTCAATTGGGAATGTGCCCTCAGAAGGGGCTTTGGGACCCCAGTTCCTCTGGTTTCCTGTCTGGCAATGTGATTGCATATTCCCACATACACTCCTGCCTTTGCTCTCTGCCGTGATGGGACACAACCAAGAGGACCCTCACCAGAGCTGACTGATGCCAGTGCCATGCTCCTGAACCTCCAATACTGTAAGCCAAATAATCCTCTTTCCTTTATAAAGTAAAACTTGCCTCAAATATTTTGTTACAGTAATGCAAAACTGACTACTACAAGTCTGAAATAATTTTTAGATGGCAAAGGACAAGGCAGCCTCTGCCTGAATGTTTGTCAAAGCTCCAGTCTGTCATGTGGAAGATAAATCAGAGAAAATATTGTCCATATGGATATCCCAGAGACTGTGGAGAAATGGATTTACACCATCAGGTTAAACACATTTTATGTTTAAAAACCATTACAGAAGAAGAGAACGAAGACAGATGTGGTGGTGCACCCCTATAATCCCAGCGGCTCAGGGTGAGGCAGGAGGATCAAGAGTTCAAATCCAGCCTCAGCAAAATTGAGGTGTTAAGCAACTCAGTGAGACCCTGTCTCTAAATAAAATACAAAGTAGGGCTGGGGATGTGGCTCAGTGGTGGAGTACCCATAAAAACAGGGAACCAAATGTAAGATCAAATGAAGATAGTGTTATTCAAACTGCAAGCAGCTTTGCAACTGGGAAAAAAACACACATTTTGAAAGGGAAGATCAAGAGATTTGTCAGGTATCTAAGAAATAATGGCATTTTACAAAGCTTCCTGGGAAATTAACTTTAAGAGGGAATTGACAGCAGGGAGGTGAAACTTGAGCCAGGCTTGACAAAGAATCCTCATGCTCAGATGTTCCAAACTCAGCACGAGGTGAGGGTCAAGAAGTCCAGGGGAACCTCAGCCTGAGGCAGGAGGATTGCTTGAGCCTGGGAGTTCCAGACTAGCCTGGGCAACATAACAAGACCCTGTCTCTTTAAAAAATAAAAATAAAAACCAGCCCACGGTGGGCAATCTTGACCTTAGGAGCATTCTGTAGTGTCCTGTAAATACAGACAGGCCAGTGATCTGAGTGCTGTTAGGAAATATGCTAAGGTGCACAAAAGCCCCTGGGCAGGCCCTGCCTCTGGCCTCAGGCTTCCACTCCCCTGGCATTCGGGTACCCATGGACCAGGACTCTGCTCAGGGATCTAGCAAGTGGGACCTTCTTAAGAAGGGAGGTGACAAACTTCTAAATCAGTATCCCCGGCTCTGGGGTAGCCCAGTTCCCTGTATCCTCCGACTGACTGTAAGAGATGGTCCTGGGGAGAGATGCTCAGGAGTGCTACAGCTGGGTCATATGGTAGATCTGCTTTTAGTTTTTTGAGGAACCTCCATACTATTTCCATGGTTGCTGTACCAATTTACACTCCCACCGACAGTGAATAAGGGTTCCCTTTCCTCCTGCATCCTCACCAGCATTGTTTTTTATATTCTTGGTGACAGCCAGTCTAACAGGGAAGAGATGGAAGCCCAGTGTCTTTTTTTTTTTTTTTTTTGGTAGCTGGACATATTTATTTATGTTCTGCTGAGGATCAAACCCAGTACCTCACCCGTGCTAGGCAAGCACTCTACCAACTTGTTACAACCCCAGCCCCGTAATGTACTCCTAATTTGCATTTTCCTGATGGCTACAGATACTGAATGTTTTTTCAAATAATTATTGACCATTCATAGGTGGATTTTTTTTTTAAATGGTGTATAACATAATGGAGTATCATTTGGCCATAAAGAATAATGGAATCATGCCATTTTCATAAAAATGGATGGAACTAGAGAACATCACATTAAGCACAATGTCAGACTCAGAAAGATAAACATCCCAGGTTTTCCCTTATATGTGGAATCTATAAAGAACATGAAAGTAGCAGACTTGAGTAGAGAAGAGGAGACGGGAGAGGGGATAACAGAGGGAAATGATCCAGGTGTGTTATCTTCTTGTATTAATATTCCACAATTACAATTAAACCCATTATTAAAATAATATAAGTAAATGCACTTTAAAATAATATAAGTAAATGCACTTTAAAAAGTAAGAAAATCATGAGGTGTAGCTTAGTGGTAGAGCACTTGCCTAGCAAATGGGAAGCCCTCGGGAGTTCAATCCCCAGCAACACACACACACAAACACATGGAGTCTGCAATTTACATTTCACTGCTTAAAAAGAGGAGAGAGAGATGGCCCTGATATCTGTCCTTCTTCCAGGTCTGCCTGCCCTAATGTGCTCCCAAAGTGACCCTAGACACTAGTCCAGCGCTGTCCCCCGACCTTTGGTTCATCCTGGGATGGAGGAATGCTGTTAAGTTTACCCTAAGGAAAAATTTGGGAGAGTTTTGGCTGGAGATAACAGCAACAATGCTTCAGACATTCCCTGCTGTCACCCTGCCCTGTGATAAGCAGCTTCCTTCCCCAGGAAGGCCTGATCTGAGATTAGAGTTGAGAGCTGCCACCTGGGGCTGAGCCTGCCTGGTGGGGAGCGCTGTCCCCCAGGACCCCCTCTGAGCCCTGCTGGAGAACCGCTGCTGGGCCAGGGCTCTGTAGTCTCAGACCTTAGCTCCCCCCAACCCCTGGCCTATTTCCCCATCAGGCAAATGAACTCTACAGCCCAGTGAACAGGGTCCTAGGCTCCCTGGACAGCCCACCACAGAACCTGACGTTTGGTCAGAGCTGCAGTTAAGATGGGTGCCCCAGGGCAGCGCCAACCTTCCAGCCCTCTCCTCTGGGTGGGGAGGAAAACAATTGTCAAGTGCCACACACCAGAGTTACCTGTGTTTCTCCCTGACTTGAGTTCTATATATAGCCTATTAAGGTAATAAAATAGTTGGTTCCAAAGTTTATCTCCTGATTCCCAAAGGGGAAAACAAGCATGACTCCTACTTATTGCAGAGATTTTTCACTTACAGGATGTAGCTGATCTGGAGAAATCTAGTTTTGTTTTGTTTGGGTTTGGGATTGTTTGTTTTTTGGACCTTGACACACACACACACACACACACACACACACAAAGCATTTTTTGGGAGAGAAACTGGCTGGCTTGGTCCTCCGTTTCTCATGTGGTGTATCATTGTTGTTTCATTGTTGGGAAAAAAAAAAAAGAGAGAGAAGGACATGTTTAATAATTACCTCTGTTGACCTCTGTACCTTCTGGCTTCCTCTTCTTCTGGGCATAAGAGATGGCCCTCCTTAGGGATCAACTGTACAGACGCAGGTAGTCAGTAAGGCCGGCAGCTCCCCTGGCTCTACAAGGTCAAGGAGAAAGGTAAGGCCAGAGGGGTAAGGCCCCCTGCTCTCTTGAAGGAGACCTGGACAGAGAATTTACTTAGGAGGAAGGTATGACCATCTCTTAATTCTTAGTGTCCCTCAGCAATTTTTTTTTTTTTTTATCATTCCACTGAAGCTGTGGATCTGTTAGCATGAGCTGTCTTAACCTTGAGAAGGAAGAGTGGGACAGACACCCTGGCCTTGGCCTTGATTCCACTGAGTATATTCCAGTGTGTTTTAAGCTATTTCTTTCTACTTTTGAAAAAGCATGGAGCTGGAGTGCGTTTCAAGTGTGTTGTGACTGAGGAACAGGAGACAAGGATGTGGCTTGGGAGCCAGGAGGCCGGGGGCCTGACAGGAGGGGGGCAAAACAAGTACCTGAGGTTTGGGAAAGATCCAGAAAGCTCTGTTTCCCACCGCCTGAGCAGTATCAATGACTGATTTTTATTCCTGGGGCTGAGCAAACTGTCCCTAAGGGACTGGCCCCTGTTCTCTCCCGAGACACGAGCAAGTGATTTGCTTTGGGAGTCAGATCCCACCATGCAGATGCACTAGTCCAGATGAGCCCTGGCTGAGCTTCCCTTTGCATCTTGTCTGCTTTTGCCGAATCAAGATTCGGCCCATGCCCTCCTTGCAGCCTCCTGGGACTAGCAGGAGGAAAAGATGGGGGAGACGAGCCTGAGAAAACGGGGAGAGGATGAGAAGTCGATCCAGAGCAATGAACCCAAGACCACAAGCCTCCAGAAAGAGGTAAGGAAGGGTGTGTGGGGGACGGCGGGGTGGGTGGGAGAGGGGAGGTTGTCAGGTCTGAATGAGGGACAGGCAGCAGGGACCAAAGTCCCCACTGATCCCTAGTAAGCAACCAAAAGATATGATTTCTGCTCTGCAAAGTACATCCTAAAACGAACAGTTCTCTGGACTTACCTTGTGCTGGTGAGTGAAATCAGCATACTCTTCTGAGAATTTATATGGGAAGTTCATGAACATGCTTCCATGCATTGGGCAAGCATGTGGAGATTCCAGTATTTGCTTAAACTGATGGCCTTTACAGGGGTGGTCAGAGAAGCTCTCCTGATGGTTGAGTTTGCTGTATCCCATCTTTGCCCAATATCTGATCCTCCTAGTTTGAGCATCTGTAGTGGTGACAACTGTATCTTGGAGGAATCTAGTGAGGCAGGAACCAGGAACTCGGCAGCAACACTCTCCCTCTCTGCCAGTCTCAGGCCTGATTCCAGTGATGTCCTTCCAGAACCCTGTGGCCCTTCAGCCACACAGCACAGCTAAGCAAACCCCAGGCATGTTCTAAACCCATTTGGACACTATAGGTTGAATGGCTGACCTTGTCCAAACCAGAACCCTGCAAGAGAAAGGGTCTGGGATGGGGATAGGGCAAATGTTGGTGAGCCAAACCACCAGCCAGGAACAGAGCCAGAGGAGGAGGAAGAGAAGCGCTCAGGAAGCTGAAGCCCCTGCTTGTGTGTGTCAAGGGCGCTGGGCAGCCAGCCTCACTGGGATCCTCCTCACCCTCTGGGATCTAACCCTGGTCTAACCCATGCATTGTTCACTCCCTGCTCTGGAAATCATGCCTGGGCAGCTTCAAAGGGTTGATGTTATGAGTTATTGAGTCAAGAAAATTTTTTCCCCTTTAAAAAAGCACACCCCCCATTAGCATATAATTCTCATATAGTGAAGGATGCAGCTCTTTAGTGCTCAGTTTGAGAAGTTTTGATAAATGCATCACCTTGAAAGCTCCATCTTGCTCCTTTCAAGGCAGGACCTCCCCACTCCCACCCAACCCTGAGTTTCTATTGCCGTGGATTCATTTGTCCTGTTCCCAAACTTCATGGGGAGGTAGTGGTGCAGTATGTACCTGAGTTGGATGTTGTTCTTAGAAAGCCCACACCCTCCCCTACACAATGGCACCACAGGAAGTTTCTCAGTCCCCCAGTGTTTCTGTCCCCGGGAGGTCTCTGTTGCTGAAGTGGCTCCTCTGGCCAGGACTCCAAGTGCTGACCACGGTCTGCTTGGTGGAGAAATCCTTTCTATTCTGCCCAGCTAAATGGCATGTCCCAGGGGCCTTGGTGCTGACCTGTTTGCTAAGTGAGTCTTTCTGGGGAGCTGGTTGGCAGTATGCAACCTGAGCCAGGTCTGCCCCACCTGTTAATCCTGGGCAGGAGTAAAATGGGGGTGGTGTGGTATCCCCAACTCAGGGGGCTGTCATGAGGATCCATCTTTTCAATACAAGCAAAGCCCCCAAACTGTCCTGCTGTTGGCACAGGTGGACCTGCCTGGATGTGCCGTCTAGCTGCGCTGGCCATAAATGGGTGTTGAGGACTTGCCTCTGGTCCCGGCGACCTCTGGGGTGGCAGCATTGACTCTTCTTCCTTCCTGCATGTCCCAGGTGGGCCTGGTCAGTGGCATCTGTATCATCGTGGGCACCATCATCGGTTCTGGGATCTTCATTTCCCCCAAGTCTGTGCTCAGCAACACGGAAACCGTGGGGCCCTGTCTCATCATATGGGCAGCCTGTGGGATCCTTGCAACACTGGGTAACAAAGACCTGCTCCCCGTGGACCCCTTCCTGTCAAATGTGGGGACACACACAGCACTGCTGCCCTTGCTGTTGCTGGGTTCACTTTGGATGCGCATGTGGCAAATAAGGGTACACTAAATGTCCTCAGTCCAAACTCCAGGCTGGCTGTCATGAGAGGACATGGTGGTCCCTTGGAAGCCCAGACCCCTGAGGAAGGGAGGCTCCTTGGGACTAGGGCAACACCTCACCAGGGGACCGGGTGGCCCATCCTGTCTGTGTTCCAGGTGCGCTGTGCTTTGCAGAGCTTGGCACAATGATCACCAAGTCAGGGGGCGAGTACCCCTATCTGATGGAGGCCTTTGGCCCCATTCCTGCCTACCTCTTCTCCTGGACCAGCCTGATGGTCATGAAGCCTTCATCCTTTGCCATCATCTGCCTCAGCTTCTCTGAGTACGTGTGTGCGCCCTTCTACTCAGGCTGCAAGCCTCCTGAGACAGTCATTAAATGCCTGGCTGCAGCTGCTATCAGTGAGTATCCAACCCTGGAGTCCCAGTTAGGGGTCAGGGAAAGCCTGGCACAGTTGGTGGTCAGGGAGTCTGGCCCCAGCTCCTCCACACCCAGAAAGAGGCCCGAGGGGCCTAGAGGCTCCGGGGAGAAGCAGGGCAGGCTGGGCCGTTCCTGCTGGTGCCGAGAAACCCCTAGGCCTGCCAGGGCTGCTGAGGGTCATCCGTGTCCCCGGCTCAGGCCTGGCTGCTTCTCCATCATCCTCTGGGGCAGCCCAGCTGGATGACAAAGCTCACCATCAAGTGCATTTTCAAGATCTTTCAACTCCCGTGCTTGACCCTGCCCCCTCCCTGTGTTTAGGACATAAATGTGGTGAGGAGAGGGGTGGAAGTGGGAGTAGAGAGACGTCCCAGGGCCTGTGAAAAACCACAAGCACATAATGTTGCCCCGCTCCTGCCCTTCCCAGTGCTCATCACGACAGTGAATGCACTGAGTGTGCGGCTCGGCAGCTACGTGCAGAACTTCTTCACGGCAGCCAAACTGGTGATCGTGGCCGTCATCATCATCAGTGGACTCGTTCTCCTGGCCCAGGGTGAGTGGCAGCAAGGCAGAAGGGTGGACACTGCCCAGCTCACACCTGCTTTCCTTCGGGAACAGTCCTGCGCGTGAGTGCGCGTCAAGCCTGGCAGGACTGCCCCAAAGAAGCTGTAGGTGGCCGGCCCCTCAGTCTGTTTTATCAACTGGGGGTCACAAGTCACGCCCTTCTTTCTCATGGAGAGGAGTGCAAAGTCGAGACGTGGTCAGCTGACACCCACTGTCCATTGTTTGGATTGATTACAGGAAACACAAAGAATTTTGAAAATTCTTTTGAGGGCACGAAACTTTCTGTGGGAACCGTCAGTCTCGCGTTTTACAACGGACTCTGGGCCTATGACGGCTGGTAAGGCCCCCCTCTGATTTCAACTCTATGGAAAACAAAGGCCTCTGCTTTCTGGGGTTGGGTGGGACTCTAAAATTCATCTCACATTTGCCTTTTGTATAGTGCCCCACCCCTGACCTTTCTATTGCCCTCAGACCCCAGGGACACCAAGTCAGCCTGTTCCCTGTCCTGTCCTGGACGTGGCACCTCGGGTGGGCAGGTAGTAGTGAGCCCCAGGCAGAATCTTCAACAAGCAAACAAAAAGGAGGCCCAGAAAGAGGCCCCCTGGGCGTAGAGGCTCTGGTGAGAAGCAGGGCAGGCTTCATCTGGGGCTGCCCTGTGCTTGACAAGGCCAAGTGTATTTAACAATTTAAACCTTGAAAACAGTAGTTTTAGTTGATGTGACCATGCTTGTGTGACTTAAGGAAGCAGGGTGGCCATCCACGTGCAGGGCTGTCACTCCTGCCAAGCAGTCGTGAGTTTCATCTCCCGTTCAGTCTCTCATTGTTTCCAAAGTATCCTGGAGACTCCCCACTCCTGAACATTCTTGAAAATCCATGTGATTCCCGTCTGACCAACGGACAGACAGATGTGTAGGTCTTGGAAGGGCCCTGGGCCACGAGGCCACCAGGGCTTCCCAGAAAAAAAAAACCGCCCCAGCGTTCCGGCAGCAGAGCTCCCTGTGGTGGAGAATTTTAAATGAGGCTGACATTTATTACTGTGTGTTTCACGATCTTAGCCAAGAAAGTCAGGTCACAAGTTACAGGTCACCCTTGCCTACTTTTTTTTTCTCCAGGAATCAACTCAATTATATCACAGAAGAGCTTAAAGACCCTTTCAGGTGAGGAAGCAGAATACGACGTGTGTGAAAGCAAATTTCTCCTCCCAGGCAAAAAGTGGAGCTGCTTCCTCCTGCTATTCCACCACCTACTTCCAGATTTTGCTCTTTTTTAAGTACTGAGGGAGGAACCCAGGCCTTATGCTGGGCAAGCACTCGACCCCTCAGCTGGGAGCTGACCCTACCAGCCCAGAAGTTTTCCTGTCAGCTCCTTATACACCCATTAGAGTCTGGCTTTGTTTGGGCCAGTGAAATGGTTGCCAAGGGGAGGGAAGAACTTGAACTCCCTTTATCTCTGGCTCATTTTATTTTATTTTATTAATTTCCCTGGAGGTTGTTTTTTGAGTGATCATTCTTCCTTATTCATTTTTTTAAATATTTAGTTTTAGGTGGATGCAATATCTGTATTTCACATTTATGTGGTGCTGAGGTCGAACCCAGTGCCTTGTGCATGCCAGGCGAGCACTCTACCACTGAGCTACATCCCCAGCCCCTCATTTTATTTTAAATAATTTAATTCTACTGCCTTGGAGTGTGAGAGGGAAAATTCTCATTTGGAAATGCCTCGTCCCTGCTGGGGCTCTGCTGTGCCACACGTCCCTGGCAGGGGTGGGCTCAGAAAGGGCATCTGTGACCCTATCCCATGACATGAAGCAGGTGGAGGGCAGCCAGCGGGGAAGGGCTGGACAAAGATGACAATCTCACATGACCCTGTGTTCCCATGTCACCATCTCTTCCAGAAACCTGCCCCGGGCCATTGTCATTGGGATCCCTCTGGTGACGGTGTGCTACATCCTCATGAACATTGCCTACTTTGCTGTGATGTCCCCAACAGAACTCCTGCAGTCCCAGGCGGTGGCTGTGGTGAGTGCTGATGGGAAGGGGCTGTGGTTTGTGAGGAGGAGGGTAAAGTCATTTAGGAGCCTGGACAGATCAGGGACTACCTACCCGCTGGCCAAAGGGAGAGGCCTGGGGTTGGGGAGACCGTCAGCAGGTGGTGGGTTCTTCCTCCCCATCCATCCCCCACCCCACCCCCTCGCCAGTCTTCCCAGGCAAGGGGGCAGCCTGTGGCTGAGCAGAGGGCTGGATTGAGCCAGATTGGGGGTTTTGACAAACAAGAGGAAGCCGAGGGAGAATGCTAAAAGTTGAAAGAGGTAATTGGAAGTCCAGCTGAGCAAGGCAGGAAGACAGGATGAGAAGGAACCGCACCAGAGATAGCGGATACTGGGCGGGGGTCCATGGCTGGAGGCCAGGTGGTATTGGTGGACCACAGGAAATGAGTCAAACAGACAAGGAGGTGATGGGGTTCAGAGTATGGAAGAGATGCAGTTTTGTCTAACAATGAGGTCACCCATGACCAGGAGAGTGGGTGGCGGAGGAGGGCAGAGAGCAAGGTCATTTTGAGTGAGGGGTCAAGGGAGCGAGCAGCTGAATAGTGGGGTGTCTAGGACTGACGCCAGGGAGTGGTTGGTAGGAGACTTCTGCCACCACCCCAAATCCTGAGATACCCTGAAGAGGTTTTCCACCTCCCTGCTCCAGCAGAGTCGGTCCCAGAGGCTGTGCCCAATGAGGAGAGTGGGGACCTGGGTCTTCTAGGAGGGCGAGTAGCTCTTTTGGGTCAGCAGCTCCTAGAGGCCATGGAAGACCCTCAGGATTCATTTTGCTTCCCCTGCCAGACGTTTGGTGACCGTGTCCTCTATCCTGCCTCTTGGGTCGTTCCACTTTTTGTGGCGTTCTCAACCATCGGTGCTGCCAATGGGACCTGTTTTACAGCGGGCAGGTAGGGGACCCCGCCACCCTCTCCCGGGCTGAAGCCCTAGGTGCTGGGGGCTCGGCCAGGTAGAACCCCTCGTGGCTTAAGCAGGACTCAGAAGGCCGCAGAGGGAGGGGCTTGGTCCACACAGCATGCTGGCCACCTGCACGTGGAGACCACGTGGCTGCCCTCAGTCCTGGCGCTGTCACATCAGTTTATCCCAAATGAGGGGAAAATGCTGCCAACTTCAACACGAGGCAGAGGGAAGTGACAGGGTTTCCACCTGGTCCTTTCTATGTTGCATTTTTTCACTATTTATTTTACTTTAGTATACACACAAATTTGACCAGGAATTATCAAACTTCCCCTTAAGCAGATATTAATCATTGGGGCTTGCAGGCCTTATAAGTCTCCATCGCCACTCCTCAGCTCCGTCTTTGCAACACCAAAGTAAGAAGCTCTGGTGAGGTCCCAGAAAACTAGGCAGAAACAGGTGGAGTTCACCCACCTGTTCGGTCTGGCTTTACCAATGCCCATTCTCCTTCACGAGGCAGCATAATGCAACAGATGCTCCACTCACAGGCTGGGTGGCTTGCTTCCATAAAAGCTGCTGTTGAGAACATTCTGGGACATGTCTGTGCCCAGTGTCCAGAGTCCAGAGGATATATTTCTGAATGAGATCACCACATGTGGACCACAGAATCATTCTTTGAACCTATCAATGTACATGTAGTGCTAGTCCTCCAACTTTGTTCTTTAACAAAAGCGCTTCAGGCTGGGGAGGCAGATCAGAGGTAGAGCTCTTGCCTAGCATGCGTGAGGCCCAGGGTTCCAACCCCAGCAGGGCAAAAAAGAAAAAGACTAATCTAAATTCTTTGCATTTCTACATACAATTTACTTTTTTTTTTTTTTTTAATGGTACTGGGGTTTCAACCCAGAGGCACTTAAATACTGAGCCACATTTCCAACCCTTTTTTATATTTTTCATTTTGAGACAGGGTCTTGCTAAGTTGCTTAGGGCCTAAGTTGCTGAAGCTGGCTTTGAACTTGCAATCCCCCTGCCTCAGCTCCCTGAGTTGCTGGGATTACAGGTGTGTGTCACTGCACCCAGCTTCTTTTATTTCTGACAATAATGGTATATATTTCTGAGATACAATGTGATACATTTATAAATTGTGGAATGAGCAAATTAGGTTGGTGAACACATACATCACCTCACATACTTATCATTTCTTTGTGATGAGAACATTTAAAATCCATTCTTAGCAATTTTGAAGTATGTTTTATTATTATTTTGCAGTTCTAGAGCATGAACCCAGGGCCTCACACATGCTAGGCAAATGCTCAACTACCGAGTACACCCCAGCCCAACGTGTACTTGATAATTAACTATAGTTACCTTGCTGTGCCATGAACTTATTCCTCCTGATACTGTACCTATTGACCCACATTTTCCTTTTCCCTGTCCATCCACCACATCCCCAGCCTCTGGTAACCACCATTCTACTTTCTCCTCTATGAGTTCAAGTTTCTAGAGTCCACAAGAACATGAGATCATGTGATATTTGCCTTTCTGTGCTTGGCTTCTTTCACTTAGCATAATGATTTCTAAAGCCATCCACGTTGTTGTGAATGATAGAATCATGTTTTTCTTAAAGGTTGACTAGTATTCCATTGTGTATTTATAGCACATTATTTTTTTCCATTTATCTGTTGATGGCTGCCTAGGCTGTGTCCATATTTCGGCTATTGTGAATAACGCTACAATGTATATCTCTCTCCTGACACACTGATTTTAGTCCTTTTAGTACATACTCGGAAATGGGATTGCTAGATGGTAGGTAACTCTGTTTGGTTTGTTGAGGAACCTCTCTGCTGTCTCTCAACAAGGCTGTATAAATGTACATCCCCACCAACAGTGTATAGGGTTCCTTTTTCTCTGCATCTTTGCCAACACTTGTCCTTTCTCTTTTTTGCAAATAGCCATTCTAACAGGAGGGAGGTGATGTCTTCGTTGTAGTTTTGGTTTGCATTTTCTGATTAGTGATGTTGAACGGTTTTTCGTTATCTGCTGGGTCTTTTGCACGTCTTCTTTTGAACCATGTCTGTTTGGGGCCTTTGCCTGTTTTTAACAGGGCTGTCTTGTTACAGAGTGAGTTCCTTTCATGTTGTAGAGATAAGCCCCTTAACTGATGTATGATTTGCACATATTTCTCCATTTAGAAGGTCGTCTCTTCACAGTCGGTGCCCTTCACCATGCAGCTTTTTGCTTTGATGTAACCCAACTTGTCTAGTTGCCTCTACCGCATGTGCTTTCGGGGTCACGGGCAAGAGACCACTGCTGAGACCAATGCCCTGTAGCCTTTCTGTTGTTTTCTTCTAGTAATTTTACAGTTTTGTGTCTTTAATCCATTTGATTTGATTCTTGTATAAAGGGTGACAGAAGGGTCCGATTTTGATTTCTCTGCATGTAGACAGCCAGTTTTCCTATTTCTATATGAACATTAGAATCAGCTTGTCAGTTTATACCCAAAAAACTCTGAGGATTTTGATCTGGACTGTGTTGGCTCATTTCACTTAGCATAATGATTTCTAAGGCCATCCCTGTGGTTGTAAATTACAGAATTGGAATTTGGGCAAGTCTGCCATCTTGGAAGTGTCGATTCTTCTAAGTCCTAGGCATAGATTGTCTGTTTTAATAATTTTTTTTTCAAAAATGTTTTGAGTAGTAAGAACTAATATATAGTTCTTATATATCTTTTGGTCACATTTATTCCAAAGTATTTCATATTTTTATGCTATTATAAATGTCATTTAAAAAAATTTAAAAGTTGCTCCCAATAGTTTCTAATATATACATTTTAAGAGCTCATCATGTTGTTGTGCCTGAATTTTTTTTTTAAGGCTGAATAGTTATTGACCTGTTAAAACTTCACCCTTTTAATTGTACAACTCGGCTATTTTTCTTAGTTGTACATGACAGTAGAATATATTTTGGCAAATTATACCTAGAATATAACTTACTCTATTTGGGATCCCACTCTTGTGGCTGTACATATTGCAGAGTTACCCTGATAGTGTACTCAAAAACAAGGCTAGGAAAGTTATGTCCAATGAACTTTACTGTCTTTCCTATTCCCTTCCCTTTGTTTCCCTTTGTCTAGCCCAATGGATTTTTATTATTCCCCTCCTCAACCTCCCTTGTTTTGGGTTAGCATCCAGAAATCAGAGAGAACATTCAGCCTTTGATTTGGAGGGATTGGCTTATTTCGCTTAGCATGATATTCTCTAGTTTCATCCATTTACCAGCAAATGCCATTATTTCATTCTTCTTTATGGCTGAGTAATATTCCATTGTGTGTATGTGTGTGTGTGTGCGCGTGCACACACACAAATATACCACATTTTCTTTATCCATTCATCCACTGAAGAATACCTAGATTGTTTCCATAGTTTGGCTATTGTGCAACTCAGCTATTTTGGTCAACCTGTAAGCTGTTCTAATTCTAGAACACTCCCATCACCCAAAAAATTTCCTTCATGCTTAATTACAGTTACTCTTTACTTCAACCTCCATCCCTAAACAGATATGCTGTCTCTGTAACCTTGCTTTTTCTAGACAGTTCATCTAAATGCTATCATTTGCAGCTGACTTCTTTTAGGAACAAAATGTTTCTGAGGTTCATTCATGTTGTAGTGTGTATCAGTTCATTCCTTTTAATTGTTGAATACTATTCTATTATATGGATTCACCATCTGATGAACATTTGAATAACTAGTTTTGACTGTTATGCAGTTTTTTAAAAAAAATTTTTTAGTTGTAGATGGACTCAATATCTTTTTTTATTTTTTAAATTTTTATTAGTTATTGATGAACCTTTATCATTTATTTGTTTATATGTTGTGCTGAGAATCGAACCCAGTGCCTCACACATGTTAGGCAAGTGCTCTACAACTTATCCACAACCACAGCACTGTATGTGTTTTTATATGGAGAAATATTTTCATTTCTCTCTGATAAGCTACTAGGAATAGAATTGCTTGGTCATAATCTAACTTTATGATTAACTTTAGTTCTGGTTAAAACGTAGATGTTTATTTAAAGCCGTGGAGCTGCCAGGTGCAGTTGAATTAAATTTTCACTATATAATGTTGTATTTGAGATGGAAAAATAAAGCCACTTTTGTTTTGAAGGCATTGACATGGTAGGCTTGGGTGTAGCTCAGTGACAGAGCGCTTGCTTAGCATATACAGACCTGGAGTTCAATCTCCAGAAAAATAAACCAACCAACCACCCAGCCAGTATGGTACATTAATATTTAATAAGACTTGGTTTATTTTCTTAGTAGTTTACAAAATTATGCTTAACCACTTCTATTATGCTTATTAGAATATTTAATTACAAAGCAAGTATAAGAAAATAAAACACAAGATGTATTTTACCCTTGTATAATCAATACTTCTTCATAAATTATGACTTTCGAAGAAACTGCCAAACTTTTTTCTAAGTGGTTGTTTCATTTAAATTTGTACAAGCCCCCCCCCCCCACGCTCACCAACACCTGGTCTTACCCTCCACCCCCACCCCCACCCCCCAGCGATGGGGATGGAGCCTAGAGCCTTGTACACACTGGGGAAGTGCTCTGCCATGGACTGCACCCACACCCCAGCCTTTTTTTTTTTTCCTGCAGTACTGTGATTCCAACTCAGGATCTCACACGTGCTAGGCAAGTGCTCTACCACTGAGCTACAACCCCAATTCCCCACTCCCCCCCATTTTTTTTTGAGCATACAAAGAGTAGGATTTATTCAAGTGAGAAGAGACAGAACTCCCGCAGGGCAAGAGGGGACCTAATAGGGGTTGCTCCCATCCTTTTTTATTTTTTGAGACAGTGTCACTAAGTTGCTGAGGCTGGCCTTGAACTTTCGGTCCTCCTGCCTTAGTCTTCCAGGTACCTGGGATTACAGGTCTGTACCACTCTGCTCTGCATAAATGGGTATGTTTACATCCATGGATTCAACCAACCATAGATCAAATACATTCAGAAAAAAAAAATGAGTCTGTACCAAGCATACATAGACTTTTGTCATTATTCCACAGACATATGGTACAGCACCTATTTACACAGCATTTACGCTGTGTTAAGGCATTACAGAGATGACTCACAGCAGATGAGAGGATTATACAGACGATGTGCAAGCAATACAATTGATGTAAGACACCTGAGCATCTGGGCATTTGGTATCCACAGGAGTCCTGGAACCAATCCCCCAAGGATCCAGAGGGATGACCATGTATAGTTTTTTTGTGGGGGGAATGGGAAGTGGGGTCTAGGCTGGCCTTGAACTCCTGGGCTGAAGAGATCCTCCCATCTTCACCTCCCAAGTAGTGGGGCTACAGGTGTGTGCCACCCACCTAGCTGTATATAATTTTTATGGAAAAAATCTAAGCATTTCCCACAATGGCTTTTTTTTAGTCAACTTTTTAGCTGCTATGACCAAAAGACCTGAGAAGAACAATTTTAAGAGAAAAAGTTTATTTGGGGGCTCACTGTCTCACAGTTCTCAGTCTATAGATGGCTGACTCTATTCCTTGGGGCTCAAGGTTTGGCAGAGGAAAAGAGCTCATGGCACCAGGAGCAGCTCAGCTCACAAAACATATACCCCAAGGGCAGGCCCCCAATGGCCCACCTCCTCCAGCCACACCCTGCCTGCCTACAGTCACCACTCATCAATCCCTACTGGGGATTAACACACTGATTGGGTTAAGGCTCTCATAACCCAATCACTTACCTCTAAACTCTCTCACATTGTCTCACACATGAGCTTTTGGGGGACACCTGTATCTAAACCATAACAGGCTTGAATTTTTATCTCCCACAGGTGAACTTTCCTTCTGCCTTCCAAGATTGTTTAAAGTGCTTGTCTGGGTTTCCCCCTAGCACTCTACTCTAGCTCTTTGATCAGTGTGGAAGGTAGTTCAAGGTGAGGCCTGTCTCACTTTCTTTTTCAAACATTTACCTGTCATCCCAATATTACTTATTGCCTCTCTCCCTTATTGGTTACAATTGCCTCTATTATCATTCCCATGTGTTCCTGGTTCACTCAGTCTGATAGGTCCTTTTTTGTGCTATTGTTGTATTTATGAGAACATCTTATAGCTTTGCAATGTAGAATCTGGTAGGTCTAGGACCACATCAGACTTCTCCTTGCCTGGTCAGCACTCCAGGGGCACTCATGCTTTCTGTCCAGGTGCATTGTGATTGTGTGGCTTGATATATTCATTTGTGGAGAACTAAACATTTTAAAGAGTGAATGTGCAGCATTGTCTGGTCTCCTTTCCTGTCAACTCCTTCCTGTTTCCATTGCCTTTTTCTGGGAATCAACCAGGAAAAAAATCATGTTGGCATCATCTCACAGTTCAAGTGACTGTTTCTAAACGGATGGGTCTTTTTGGTCTTTGTATTCCTGACAACTAATTCCACAGCCTCCTAGTCTCAGTTTGTAGTCTATGCTCTCAGTTCCTCAAAAGTTTTAGAGCTTGTTTTGTGGCTCACTGAAAAGTCTGTTAGCTGGGTGCAGTGGCTCAGGAGGGTGAGGCCGGAGGCTCTCGAGTCCAAAGCCAGCTTCAGCAAATTAATGATACCTGTTTCAAAATAAAATACAAAAAAGGACTGTGGATGTGGCTCAGTGGTTAAGTTCAATCCCTGATACAAAAAAAAAAAAAAAAAAAGTGTGTTTGCTATGGTCTTGAAACTAGCATTTCTAAAACTGTCTCTAGATTTTTATATCAAGTCTGCAACTTGTACTGTTCTAGCTGCCCACTTTAACAGAGGCTTTGCCACGATTTCCCTGTTTCAGGGGCATCT
This sequence comes from Marmota marmota marmota, assembly GCF_001458135.2. NCBI lineage: Eukaryota > Metazoa > Chordata > Mammalia > Rodentia > Sciuridae > Marmota > Marmota marmota. The sequence continues at coordinate 13,507,678 of NW_026000205.1, forward strand.
GGTTTTTATGTACTAATGACCTAAGAATTTATTCTTCTTTTAGGGTATTATAGCGACAATTTATATCATCCCTGGCGATATAAACTCCTTAGTCAACTATTTCAGTTTTGCTGCATGGCTGTTTTATGGGCTGACGATTTTAGGACTCATTGTGATGAGGTTCACAAAAAAAGACCTGGAAAGGCCTATCAAGGTAAGTTTAATGCATGAATGTCATAAGCATTCTTAAAATTAATTAGAGGCAACTATTGCAAGTGCTAGAGCAATCTTTCTCTTTCCAACCTGACTCTACTCTGTTTTTAAGTATTATATTTTAGAGGGGAGTTCACTCCTTACTTCATTTCATATGATAATTTATGATTCAATTAGCCACTTGTATCATCCATTTTATTAACCTGTTATTAATAACTGTGACCAATCTCTCTAACCATAGCAACAAGTCAGTTCTAATAGTCCCAGTGTCTCTCATGCATACACTTAAAATTTTTTTTTTTTTTTTTTTTTGTACCAGGGATTGAACTCAGGGGCACTTGACCACTAGGCCACATCCCCAGCCCTGTTTTGTATTTTTATTTAGAGACAGTTGCTTAGTGCCTTGCTTTTGCTGAGGCTGGCTTTGAACTTGTGATCCTCCTGCCTCAACCTCTCAAGCCACTGGAATTAAAAGTGTGCACCACCACACCCTGCCTCTTGCATATACTTTTCATATAATGATAGGGATTTCTGGACTCTGGTCCAGGGTCTGTTCTTGTCCACCTTCATAATATGCTTTTCCATCCTCTCGATAGCTGGTGTGCCTATAAACCATGAGAGGAAGTAGAGTTTACTTTGTTTTGCTATTTAATTTTTATGGTAACAGATACAACCTGCCTGGAGCCTGGCAGCTCCACCTCATTCAGCTCACCTAGGCTGTGACATCAGGGTGGCAAGATAGATTTTTAATCCGCACAAAACCCTTCATAAAAATAGTCAGAGCCACTGGAACAGCAGAGGCTGTAGCCAACATCTTCAACATAAATGAGGAAATGAAGCATTGCCACTGACCTCACCCTGGATGGAAGCACTATGAGCCCCACCCAGAGGGCTCACAGGTGGGATTCCCAGTAGGAAGATTCAAGAACCAACAGTGGAGGTTAGAGAACAGAGCTGTAATGTCCTCAGCCTGCCAGGATCCTAGCAGCTCCCCACAACACCTTCCTTCCAGAAGGACAGAAGCACCCCCTGAACCACTGAAGATGACAGGAACAGCTGCTAGGAACAGAAACCACACCGAGCATGGAAGAACCTCAGGTCCCAGGAGGCGGGTCTGGGATACACGCCTTCCACCTGGCTGAGGCTGCATACACAGCCCATGTTGTGTCAGGCTTCAAAACAATTTCAGAAAGTGAAATAATTTCAGAAATAAAGAGCAAGCAAGAAGGAACATGAGGGCAAAGGATCATGCCAGCAAAAAGAGGACCTGAAGAAGAAAATGAAAAATTCCAAACAGAAATAAAGAGGATTTGAGAGAAAATAAGGAGACAGAAACAAGGAAGTTCTGATACATGTATAATTGGAGTCCCTGAAGAAAAGAATGAAATTAACCAGAATTCTAAAAACTAATTTCAAAACTATTTCCTGTGGTGGAAAGGTTGGTTGAAGGACAGGCGCAACCATTCAACCAATGTAGTAAAAGGATACGACATGATTAGGAAGTATAAACTAGAATAGGAAACAAAAATATATTCTGATATAATTATGGAGCTTTAAAAAATACTTTGGGCATCCATTTTCCCTTTCTTGTCCCCACTGCCATCCCTAATTTACTTATAAAGGAAAAAATAATAATACCAACATTAACACTTGGTGCCAGAAGACTCTGGAGCAGTATATTTAAGATTCTTATGGGGCATGGTAGCTCAGGCCTGTAATACCAGCAACTCAGGAGGTTGAGGCAGGAGGATCACAAGTTCAACACCAGCCTCAGCAACTTAGCAAGGCCCATAATAACCTAGTAAGACCCTGTCTCAAAATTTAAAAAAAAAAAAAAGGCAGGGACGGGGACACTGGGGATGTAACTCAGTGGTAAAGCACCTCCGTTTCAAACCGCAGTAACCCCCCCAAAATCCAAGATTTCATATCCAGCCAAAATGACCTTGAAGAATATAATTACCAGTATAAAATGATTCAAGGAATGCATTATTACATGAGCCCTCCTGAGGAATCACCCAGAGAATGAACTTCTGTAACCAGAAAGTCATTGGCATATGGTAAATGTATTTAACTACAGAACTGAGGCTAGAGGATGAAAGGTAAAGGTGAAAGAACAGTATATCAATATTATGCAACAAAAATGAAAATGTAGAAAATAACGTGAAGTATATACCAATTAAGAAAAGCATGCCAGGGCTGGGGTTGTGGCTGAGTGGCAGAGTGCTTGCCTCACATATGTGAGGCACTGCGTTCCAGTCTTATCACCGCATATAAATAAATAGCATCAACAACTAAAAAAAAAATTTTAAAAAGAAAGAAAAGTATGCCAGGCAAGCTGCCAATTAAGGATACCATTTTAAATTAGAGGCTGAGGGAAAGAAAATAATTCCTAGCTTATGTAACTATTGCCCATTCTAGATAATACCCCAAAGAGATACAAACACACTAATAACAGGCAACTTGAAAACACCTCCTTTGGTCCAAGACAGATCCAGACACATCACTAGTAAAAGTGATAGAAGACTTAAAAACAACAACAAGGTAAGGTAGATCTTACAGATTGATATTTAACTCTGAAACCCAACAACAGCAAACACACCTTTTCAAATTCACATATAGGAACAGGTCTGAATACTGTCAATCTTTATAAAAACATAAAGAAAACCTTGATGGTAAAAAAAAATCATGCAAACTATATTCTTCATCTATAATGCAACACAACAAAAAATAGGACAAATGACACTTTTGAGTCCAAGAGGAAATAGGAAATAATGAAAATGAGACAATCTATAGACACAACTTGGAGCCTTGAGAACATTTCCTTGCCTTAAGTATTAATATCAATAAAAGTAAAAGAAATGAAAACCAGGCAACTCAAAAAAAAAAAAAAAAAAAAAAGNTTCAGGGGCATCTGGTTTTTATGTCATCCTTTTTACTACTTCTTGGTAGACTGTTCTTCCCCCCCCCCCCGAAGAAACTATCAGTTTAAAGCCTTCAACTCTATTTTGTCTGCTATTGCTGCATCAGCTATCCTGAGGCTATTTTTGGTAATGTCCCATCTTTTCTATCACCAACCTTTCAGTGTCATTGGGCTTTTTGAACAAATCCAACCAGAGTGTTTACAATTCAAATGATTGCTGATGCAACCGAATGAATTTATAACATATTGCTGTCTTCTTAGCTTTAAAATAATCTCATTGAGTTGTGATAGCTATCAAATTTCTTTAGTCCCATTTTTCTTCTGATGTGACAGTTATACTAGTCTTCTAATGATCACCCCAAAATAGAACCTGAGTGTCTAGAACAGTAGCAGTATGCCAGTTCTCTTCCCTCTCTCAGGGCTCACTCTTCATATTGTCTAGTACATCAGCTGTATCTTATTAGCCCACACTTCCAAAAAACGTTTGTCAATACAAAAAGAAAAAAGAAAAACTAGCCCAATATTCATCTACAGACCAACATATTTTCCTTAACATTGCTTCTTAAAATTGACTGCCTCTAAGTTGTTTGTTTTTCCCTAGACTCTAATAGTTTCCAATGAGGACTGGAGAGGAAATGTCTCACTGCTTATCTAAAACTGCATTTATTCATCACGTCTTGAATGCTAGTTTAGCTACATAGAATTCAAATATGAAAATCTGTTTCCTTCATCATTTTGAAAATATTCTCACCATGTACACCATTCTGTAGTTAGTCTCTTAAATTCAGGAGCTCTTAAGACTTTGATCTCTTTCCACTATAACACATCTGGGTAGGTATGCTTTGTCTTGTGTGAGACTAGGTTCAGTTGGGGACTCAGTGTTTGTGTGTGTGTACTACAGATTGAACCCAGGGTGCTCCTCCAGTGAGCCACATCCCCAACCCTTTTTATTTGTTTTTATTGGTTCTTTTTAGTTATACATGACAGTAGAATTCATTCTGATATAATTGCCGAAGCATGGCCAATTTTTGAGACAGGGTCTCACTAAATTGCTCAGGCTGGACTTGAACTTACGATTCACCTCCTACAGGCTCCCAAGTAGCTGGGATTTCAGGCATGTACCTCTGTGCCTAGCTATGTTTCAATTTTATAAAAATTCTCTGCTTTTTGAATGTGCCTTTTACCACTCAGTGTCTGAGCTTTTTGATGTCTTCTTCTCACTTTTCCATCTATACTTTCATCTCTCTGTGCTTCATGTGTACATCTAACTTACAACTTATTTTTTCACTGTATCTAATTGAATTGTTAATTATGATAACTCTCTTTAACAATTCTGTTCAGCTTTCCCCCATTTTCTTTATTTAGTTTTTTAAATATAGTCTTTCAGGTTACTGAACTATCAGTTTTGGGGAGAACTGAGTGCACTTTGTGCCTGCTAATTCACCCTTAAATTTTTTTTTGTACTAGGGATTGAACCCAGGAGCACTCAACCACTGAGCCACATCCCCAACCCCTTTGATATTTTATTTAGAGCCAGGGTCTTGCTGAGTTGCTTAGGGCTTCACTAAGTTAGTGAGGCTGGCTTTGAACTTGTGATCCTCCTGCCTCAGCCTCCCACGGTGCTGGGATTACAGGCATCCACCACCAGGCCGGGCTAATTCACCCTTAATTTGCTCGACTTTTTAGAATATAGGACTTCCAGTGGCTTGACTTTTGCAAGCACAAGGCACTTCTGTGTTTGCCTCTGTCTAGTGCCCCAGGCACTGGAGTTCACTGGCCCTGGACTAGTTTTTACACATTTGTTGCATAACTTTCGGGACTCAGAGTAGGCACCTCCTCCTAAAAGGGCCTCCCCAACTATCCCTGCCTTGGTGACTCCACTGTCCCAGGATGCAGTCCTCACAGGCATATTTGGCTACCTTAATTACTCCTCCCAAACTCAATCCCCTCCAGAGAACAGACTTATCACTCAGTTCCCTTCTCTCTGGTCTCATTAGTGAAACTCAGGACACTTGCTTAGTGACTGCCATATGCTTGTTCTTTCAGGCTCATATACGTTGCAGGCCGGGAAGGCCACATGCTTAAAGTGCTCTCCTACATCAGTGTCAGGCGCCTCACTCCTGCCCCCGCCATCATCTTTTACGTAAGTATGAATCCTGCCAGGACACCAGCTCCCCTAAAGGGAGAAGGGTCCTCAATTCAGGTGGTGAAGTCAACCTGCTACTGCTAAACTCCATGGTTTTTAAATGATACATTCCCTTAGTACTTGACATAAAACACACACACACACACACACACACACACACACACACACTGAAGACAATTTAATTTACCAACTTCTCCCTTTTCTGAATTTATCTGTGAAAGACATTGAACCTTCCAAGCTTGTACCTTCCCTACTTCTTACATGCATGTGCATTTGTCTGTTCTGGGTCCCTAGTAACAAGCTTGATAAAAGCCCAGACGCTTACAGGGTTTAACAGATAATCATCTCTCACTATGTTCTACTAGTGAGAAAATTTCTTGGAAGTTATGAGGTCGTTGGCATCTTCCAATTGGAGTTTCTTGTGTTGTGCAACTATTCTGGGCACCCAGAAACCACTCATATCCCTGGTTCAGGGACAGACCACTCTCCCCAGCTCCAGAGAACCCTCTTCTTCACCACCATGCTCAATCAGAAGATGGGAAACAGGCCCAGATACGGGGCCAGGGCCAGGCAACTGATGCCATCAAGATCAGACCTGAGTTTCATAGTCCAGGAGGCTCTGGCTCATGAAGAAAACTCTCTGGTAATTGAGTCCATGATTATGAAGCCAGAACAATGCACACATATAATTTTTCTGGTTTGTCCCTATCTTAAAATCACCTCTTCGAAGACTCAAAAATTGTTCAGTTCTTCCTGTCAGGCTTCAAAGAGAACAGCTATGGTAGCCATAGTCAAGGTTACCTGGGAAGGTTCTTTCATGTTATAAATTTTATGCATAGGAAGAACTGTTTCTTCAGTCTTTTGTGAAGTGATAAGAGTAATGTTTTTATGTACTAATGACCTAAGAATTTATTCTTNAAAAAAAAAAAAAAAAAAAACAAGAGAAAGAGAGTAGAAGGAATTAATAAATATGAAAAGAACTTGAAGTGTTAAAAAGAGAAAAACAAATGAGTGACTAAGCACACTGGCTTTCTGAAAGTTTTCATTTTTTTTTTCAATTCTCTAGTACAAATTAATACTGGGATTATCTGAATTTTAGAATTTCCCTGTGATTCTAATTCTGTTGAGATAAGTTTTAGTAAACCATACGTTCCTAGAAAATTGTCCATTTCATTTGGTGTTCAAATTAATTTGTATAGAATTGTCCAAAGTAGTTCTCAGCATATTTAAGAAAAATAACTTCCTGTGTTCTGGAGACTGTTTTCCCATTTTCATTTCTTACTTGTGTTTTGTAGTTTCTCCCCATTTAAGGTTTTTTATTTTTTTTAAATATATTTTTAAAGAGTATTTTTTTATATGTACATTTATTTTATTTATTTTTATGTGGTGCTGAGGATTGAACCCAGGGCCTTATACATGCGAGGCAAGTACTCTACCGCTGAGCCACAGTCCCAGCCCCCATTTAAGGTTTTTTAAAAATTGGTTTTCAATTTTTTATATACTAAAACATTGATATCAAGCCTTACAAAGACAGTACAAACTAGGAAAAATTACTGTACAATCTCACTTATGAATAGTGATATAAAATCTTTATAGTAACTAGCAGAATCCAGCTACATTAAAAATATATTATGAGTAAGTCCATAATCAAAATGATCAAAATCTATTAGTTAAAGTTGAATTCATGGATGGCTATGATTCATCACACTAGCATATTCATGAGAGAAATCCCTATGATCACCAGAGATGCAAAAAATAAAATCTAACACACATTAATGATAAAAACACAAACAGGAATTTGACCTTAATAATATGTACTCTCCATTTCATATGTGTATGCATGTGCGCATGCACACGTACAAAAGGCAAAAAGCTATTTATTTGACATGGTAACACTAGAGAGATTCTTGCTAAAGTTAAGAACAAGAATGACTTCTTTTTCTACCATCATTAACATTGTTTTAAAGATATTAGCAGGGTGATCAGAAGAAAACAATTTGCATTTTAAGAACTAGAAAAGTCTTTGAAAAGAATCTAAAACTGTCCTTTTAAAGATAATATAATTGGGGGCTGAGGCTGTGGCTCAGTGGTAGAGTGCTTGCCTAGCATATTTGAGACACTGGGTTCAATTCTCAGCACCACATATAAGTAAATGAATAAAATAAAGGTCCATACATCTAAAAATTTTTTTAAAAAGTAAATAAAGACAATATAATTGTATATCTGGAAGACTTGAAAGGATCAAAGAAAAAACTAAAAGAAAATTTAGTTTGTAAGATATAAAGTAGTTAACACACTAGGGGCTGAGGATGCAGTTCACTGTAAAGCACTTGCCTAGCATATGAGGCCCTAGGTTCAATCCCAGCATTGCCCCCCCCCAAAAAAAGGAACAAAATAAAATAAGCACGATGAAATCTATAACTTTTATGCAAATTAGAGCCAATGTAAAGATTTTAGCCAATTTTAGGAAACACCTCCTCCTCTCAAACAGAACCACAAAACACAAAACCACTCATTGACTTTGCAGGACGTTAGACCTGTAGATGGAAAACTGCATAATACTCCTGAAAGACTTCAAAGGAAATTTGGACAAATGGAAATTCATACATATTCTTGGACAGGAAAATTCAGTAGCATAAAGATGTCAGTGTTCCCTAAATTAATTCAGACATTTAAATACAGCTGCAAAAGATAAAAAATAAAAATAAATAAACAAATAAGTACAATTGCAATAGAAATGTCATGTATTTTTTTTTCTGGAGATATATAAGTTAATTCCTAAGTTCATACTGAAGGACAAACAAGCAAGAATTATAGGAAAACATTGAAACAAGAGAATGCTATTAAATATTTAAATATTATGGTGCTGTTGCATGAAAACAAATTTCTTTATAAATTTATAAATGTTTAAAACTTTCCCATGACTCAAAATCCAGATAATAAGGGGGGAAAATGATAAATAGAACTCTAATAAAGTAAAAATTCATGTCTTTAAAAAAGAAACATGTACATAAGAAAATATTTGCAAATAATATTACACACACACACAACACACAACACACCACACACACACACCCACACACCCACACACACGGCTAATATCATTAACATATAGAGTTCCTAAATACAGAGATGAAAAATATCAGCATATGAAAGAAAAATGGACAAAAGATACAAAAAAGAACAGTTCAAAGAGGAAAAAAATGCAATGACAAAAATATAAACAAAGAAAAAAATCCCAATAAAGCTCAACTTGGCTTCTAATAAGAGAATGCATGCCAAAATTGAATGAGATACCATTTATTGCCTATTAGATGGGCAGAAATCCCAAAGTCTGACTCCATTGGAGGAAGCATGCGGAATAGCCCTCTCATACATTGCTAGCAGAATACAAATAGCATAGCCACCATTGAGGGAAATCTGGCAATCTCTAGCAAAATAATATGACCCAGCCATCTCGTTTTGAAATGATCTATCCCCAAATGAAACTGGCAGAAATATGAAATACAAAGTTATTTATCATAGCATTGTTAACAGCAAAAGGTTCAACACAACCCAAATGTCCATGACTAGAATACCAGTTGAATGAACTATGGTATAGCCACAAAGTAGAGTAGTAGTATGCAACAGTAAAAGATGAATGATTACAAAACTTATGTATTTACTAGGGCATTACCCCTGCAATATACTGAAAGAAAAACGCAAGCTGCAAAACTGTCTATTATGCAAGTTGCTATCTTTTATGTAAGAGCAGTGGAAGACGAACATGCATATGTATGTTTGTGCATATGTTTATTCTCAAGAAGAAACGATGGAAGAATAAAGTGATATCAAGAAAAGTTAAAAAAATAGTAATATTAATAAACAAAAATGGATGGGGCTAGGGTTGTGGCTCAGTGGTAGAGTGCTCACCTAGTATGCATGAGGCACTGGGTTTGATCCTCACACCACATAAATATAAAATAAAGATATTGTGTCCACCTAAAACTAAAAAAATATATTAAAAAATGGAATCTAAAAAGGAAAAAATGAATCCCTAAAAATTGAAAACAAATGAAGATAAACAACAAGTAGGTGACATAACCAAATAGAAAAAATAATTACTAGAATTGCTATTAAAATATTAAATAATTACTAGAATTGTACAAACTACAATTTAACATAACCAAACAGCTGATGAAGTCCTTCACTGTAGATAATTAAGATAATAAAGGGAATAAATCTTCCTTTGGGCTATGTTTTTGGTTAAAAAAGAAATGCAAAAAAAAATCCCTTTTTATTTTTAATACTGGGGATTGAACCCAGGAGCACTCGACCACTGAGCCACATTCCCAGCCCTTTTTTATATTTTACTTAGAGACAGGGTCTTGCTAAGTTGCTAAGGCTGGCTTTGAACTTGAGATCATCCTGCTTCAGCTTCCCTAGTCACTGGGATTATAGGCATGTGCCAATGTGCTGGGTTTACAAAGAAAAATTCTTAAGCTTCTTAGCTCTACTTATAATATAATACTGGTATAGTTATTTTAAAGTGCCTTGACAGTTACATTATAAGAAAGCAAATGATTGAGTTGAAGTCATAAGAAGTAATATTTCAGAAATATAAGGAAAAAATAGGTCTAAATTAAAGGAAGGAAAAAACTCCCATGAAATCTTACATTTAAACTAAAAGAATCTGTATGAATTCATGAAAAATTTTCCTTTCTTGAAAAAGCACCTTTATCTCTGTACTTGTAAAAGAACAATGAGTATTCCAACCACCCAGATTATAGTCTTCTAATGCCACTTCTCACTGAAAGGATACAGAGTTCCCTGCAGAGATGGATGGCACATCCTGTCATGCCAAAAAGTAGGAAAAGCTTCTGAAAAGATCTAGGATCACATGGCCAAGGCCCTAAAGCCAGTTTTAAGAGGCTCCTGATGGCAGTGACAAGGCAGTATGAACAGAACGCTGAACAGAACATTGGAAAAAATGACTACATAGGATTGAAACTTACAAATATATTACAACCCAAGAGTTTAAGAGTTTAAGATCATTCTAAAAATTTAGAAGTAAAAAGAGCCAAGCATTTATGCTGCCTTTCCCGTATAAATTGCAATTCAGAATAACCAAGTAGTTGATGAAGTTATTCACTGTAGACATTTAAGTCAAGAAGGAAAGAGAAACATCACCATTTTGCAATCCCTGATGAAATCACCAATTGAGTCAACATGATCAGTGAAGGATAAAACCATTACAGCTTTAGTTTTAGTTTTGCTTTAAAACCATGAAAAATTAGCAAGAAAGTTGCAATGGTGAGGTTGGATTGGTCTCTCTCCTCCACATCTGCCGATGGACCTCAGCACTTCAAAAGTGGGACAGACATTATTGCCTCATGAAGTATCACAAAAGGATGTGCACTTCTCCGACCGTGAAGGGTTCTTCCTTCTACATCAACCACTTTACAGGATACGGGAGAGAGAGGAGCCAGTTAAATGACATCTGGAGGAAGCAATCACACAAAACTGGATTTAAACACTGTACAGGTGAAATCATCCACTTCCCCCAAGGAATCAGTAGTAAGATAAGGAGGGGGGATTATCTAGTTGAAAACAGGAGGCCTTACACTGGGCACAGTGGCGCACGGCAGCTCAGGGGAAGTTGAGGCGGGAGGACCATTAGTTCAAAGCCAGCCTCAGTAACTGGGAGGTGCTAAGCAACTCAGTGAGACTGTCTCTAAATAAAATACAAAATGAGGATGGGGAGGTGGCTCAGTGGTTGAGTGCCCCTGAATTCAACCCCTGGTACCCCCATCAAAAAAAAAAAAACAAAACTCCAAAACAAACAACAACAACAACAAAAAAAACAGTACACCTTCACTGACTAGAGATGCATATTCAACATTTTACAGTTATCTGTATTGTCTGTTCTAGGAACAAGAAGCCTGGAGTAGGTGAAAAGACTGGTAAAATTACATAAACATTCTTGAAACTGCAGGAAGGGTTCATAGAGTTCATTCTACTCTTTTTTTCTATGAAAAAATTGAAAATGAAAATTTTAAAAAGGAAAACAAATGTATGGGGCTTAACCACACGCCTTGCTGTCTTGTTTACAGGTACCCATTTTCATTCCCATCTTGGTGACTCTCATATCTGTGTTTTTGGTTCTGGCCCCAATCATCAGTAGGCCTGCATGGGAGTATCTCTACTGTGTGTTATTTATACTGAGTGGCCTTATATTTTACTTCCTTTTTGTCTACTACAAGTTTGGATGGGCTCAGAAAATCTCAAGTAAGTATAAACAGAAGGGCTGCTGTGCCATCAGTAAAGGGCAGAGGGACAATCTCACCTGCCTTCTTACCACCACATTTCCTTATGACAGATTCTCACCTAGATAACAGACTTCACCTCCTCGTTGGAGGATACAGGACGCTTTTCCCTCTACAATGCTCTGGGTCTACCCCTAGTCTCCTTTGTTCCTGTCAAATATTATTAACAAGTAGGAAGGAAAAGCGCCATTTTCAATTGTAAAATACACTTAAGATAAAAATTTATCATTTAAACCACTATTGAGTGACTAGTTCCATAGGGTCAAGTATATTCATGTCCTACATCTCATCTTGACAGCACCATTTTCTCCTGCCAGAGCTGTGTGGCCATCACCTAAGAGGCTCAACAGTATCCCCCCCAAATACCCCAAAAGTGATGGTAGTTAGGACAGGGAATTGGGACAAGAGCCTGAACCTTCCCATGCTGAGACCATCAGGATTCTGCATCCTGATCCTCATCTATTTTGGACAAGAGTTGTTTAAAAACTTAGCTTATGTTAGCCTCATCCAGTTCTAAAAAGAAAGCACTGTGCTAAAAAATGCCTCAAAAAAAAAAAAAAACCCTCTGAACTTACCTATTTTTTAAAAGTCTGTAACTACATTATATTCACTAGTGTTTTACCTTACCCAGCAGATTCAACTAAGAAACCCCACTTGCCTTCAAAGCCACCTCACCAGGCAATGAGGTGATCAATGGCCTATTTCTTCTCTATACTGGGAGTCCCTTTCAGACCAGAACTGGGCTCTGCACAATGAAGCTAGCAATGTCTGGTATCCAACATTCATTCACTGAGTAACTGTGATTAAAAACCTAACTCTTCCCTGCTGCTGTTCAGCCTGTCAGAACAAGAAAAAAAAATCAACCCGAGGCCCTCCTATGGTTTTTATTTATACACCTGCATAAATATAATACACACAGTATGAAAGAATAGAAGCAAGTTGGTTGGTAGGGAAGTTGATCTGGGATTCCAGATGCAAGTAACAGGGTGGAGCAGGCCTTTCTTCAGTTTGAGCAAGTGAGAGCTTCTCTCTATCTGTTTTCTCAGCTGTGGAATCTGGTACCACCACTTATATGCAAGTGGTGGTAGAACCGGAGAGACTATTTCCTGTTGGTTAGCAAAGTGAAAACAAAGCACACATAGCTATTATTTCCACTTTCCTGAAACAGCTCCCTTCACCTCCATTCTCTTCACTCCAGTCTCAACCCTAAGCTGAGAAAGACAGGCTGCAGGCAGGCCCATGAGTACAGAAAGGAAAGGAAGTCATTCAGAAAAATAGCCATTTTCTCCATGCTTCTGAAATGAACTTGGATTTGACCACACTGATGGAGAACCTAGCCAGGATGACTGGCAACCTGATGATACAAAATACAAGCTGCTTCTCAGCTGTTTCCTCCCTTAAGTATGCTTAACCAAGTTGCTCCTTCCAAAAACTAATAAGACCTTGGGTCAAGGTGGTTTAAAAAAAAAACAAACATTTTTATTTTAGACACAATGCAATCTCAGTGACTTCATATTGGTCAATGCTTGGTATTAAATACATACACAGAATTGAGTCACTCATATTTTTCCTATAGTGTAAATTAGAAGCAAAAAAATATTTACCAGGTTCCTAATTCCTTAATAGGAAATAATTTCTATACAACCAATACAGTTACCAGGAGGGTTCTCATTAACTCTGAACCCCAGGTGTCACCTGAGTGGAGGTCCTAAGAGGTGACCTATCACCACAGAGTAAGAACAGGCTCACTGCTCAGCAGTGATAGGGAGGTCTTTTAGTTATGTGTTGCTAACTGCACTTCTTGTGCTTTCTGTCCCAGAGCCTGTCACCATGTACCTTCAGATGCTGATGGAAGTCGTCCCACCAGAGAAAGAAACTGAGTAAGAAGTTCATTGCTTGTAGCCCAGTCAAGACTGTGATGAATTTATTTTTGTAAGCAATATTTGTGGTTATTTCTTCCTGATATTTTTCTTAAGGAAAAAAATATGCCCAGGTGTTTGTATAATATTATTTTTAGATATCCTTCATTCTCTGAATAGAGGTCTTGACAGAAGTGACAGGTATTTGCCAAAGTTAAAAGGAGAGAACATCGCCTAACAGAAAGATGATGACTGGGAAAGGGCTGTATAAAGACCATTACCAGGTGGGGCTGGGGAAGCCCAGTAGTAGAGCACTTGCCTACTATATGAAAGGCATTGGATTCCATCCCCAGCACTGCAAGATAAATAAAAAATAAAGGGTATTCCTTAAACTCATATGATCAATAAGGTCTATTCTGGTGATATTTTTGCTTTGACTGACATAAATTTTTTAAAAATCTCACAAATTTTTTCCTCCATTTTTCAGAAAAAATATTGCCACCCCTGTATTTAACTGTGATATACATGATATGTCTGTGCTGGGCTGAATAATGAGGCCCCCACTGCAAAGCTGACCATCCACCTAGAACACTGAAAGTCTAATGTGCTTACACGGGAGCTCTATCCAGGTCAACATCACTTGCTTCCCAACAGCCCACTAGCATCTTGGTCACCAAAAGTGTGGTGAAATAAATTTTATTTTGTACTTGGCACCCAAGGAAAATACAGTTTAAAAAACTGAAAACGTGCTGGGCGCACTGGTGCACACCTATGATCCCAGCAGCTTGGGAGGCTGAGGCAGGAGGACCACAAATTCAAAGTCGGCCTCAGCAATTTAGTGAGACCCTTCCTGGCTCAAAATAAAAGATAAAAATAAAGAGCTGGCGATGTGGCTCAGTGGTTAAGTGCCCTGGGTTCAATCCCTGGTACCAAAAAAAAGAAAAAGAAAAAAAAGAAAAGAAAAAGTAACATTTCTGTGAGGACACTGAAACTTTATTAATGATACACTACAAAGGCATTCACATCAGAACTGTGAGAGAAATCTTAGAAGCACAGATGAAAAAAAATTTCCCTTACGTTTCAGAAATCAGTACATTTTAATAGCAGTACAGAAAAACAATTATGAATCCTTTACATAGTCCGCATCCTATGTCCATTGAAATATTGTTCAGAGCTTCAAATATTAGCAACATTGAATGTCTGAAACAAGAAGTTGAGACTTAAACATACAGCCCTTCTCCCTCAATATTCCTACTGAGCTACTGGTGAACTGTGAAAAGAACTGGCACCGTGTCCTGACATAGGACCTGCCATCAACACTGGGAAGCAACCTTCTATAGCTCTAGATCCTGCCATTATTGTTCACAAAAGACTACACACAGCTAAGCACAGAGGACGGGCAGCCAGTGGGTACCCACGGGATGCTCTCTGGAGGTGCAGGCACTGCCCCAAGCCCTCCCTCAGCAGGGGCATACCTGAACCTACAGAAACTGACACTAACAAGGATGAGCACCAAAGTAGAACCTTGCCAGAAGACACCAGATCTTTTTGCTTCCTGAAGCGCCTGCCCAATGTAGCCATCTCATTCATGGGCCAATTTGATAGCTGGCAGCCAACCATGAGAGTCATAGCAGCAGCAAGGACAGGCTCCTGGAAGCTCTTCAGGCTGGACCTCATCCTCTGACTGTAGTGCAGTGGTTGGTGCCCATCACAGAATCCCTGGACAAAAAAGATGGCCTGCCCCAACAGCACTCTGGGCATGCTCTGTGGCAAGGGGAGGCTATGCAATGATCTCAGCATTTTATTTTACAGATGAGAAAAGTGAGAGCCAGAATCCTGCTCATGGGATGGCTTGATGAGAGAATTTACCTTCAGTTCAAGCAGTAGCTTAAACGGAGGATGTACATAAGCTTGGGCATCTGTGCTTCTGGTTTAAAAAAAAAAAAAAAAAAGAATAAAGTTCTTGGGGCAGTCACTCAACAGTCATGTTCTATCAATGTTTTTTCCCACTTCTTGGATAAACTGAAAAGCTGATATTGAGGGACAGGATTTAAAATTTCCCAACAGCTCACCTCCCCAACTTTTTAAAATGAACAAAGCATGCAGGGTATTCTACAACTATGCCTCCTGGCCTCCTACATCTAAGTGGCAGTGACTATACATACTCCTCCCAAGAACCTGGTAACCCTAGGTGCCACAACCTTTCAAAAGGATCAAGTCATGAAAGTTTTCAGGGCTCACTTCATCCAGGTGTTCTCATAGTTACTCCCAGATACTGCAAAGGTCCCTTTTAAGTGTCCAAAAAAGAAAACTTTGTCCCATTTGCCCTGGACTCTGCAAGTCCAAGGGGGCAATTTAGAACCAGCACTGACACATCCAGAAAGCCCTGAGTCTTCTGGTCTGCCTAAGGCAATCCCATACTGTCTTGGGGAAAAAAATCAACTTGCTTGGAAGCTATCAAGATCTGGAGAATACTGAAAGTTTTAGTACCCGTACACAGTGATGGCGAATCCTGACTAATTCAATCAAACTTGAAGGGCTCTGTTAAGCAGTTGCTGAACATGAATTTATTTGTAAAATGGAAGTCTCATATACCTAACACTGGGTTTTAAGCAATGTACCACCAAATGCCTAAATGAAAAAAGAAGTGGACTAAAGCCAGGCGTGGTTGTGCACGCCTGTAATCCCAGTGGCTCAGGAGGCTGAGGCAGGAGGATTACAAGTTTAAAGCCAGCCTCAGCAACTTAGCAAGGCCCTAAGCAACTTAGTAAGACCCTGTCTCAAAAATAAAAATTAAAAAGGGCTGGGGATGTGGCTTAGTGGTTAAGAGTCCCTGGGTTCAATCCCTAGTACCAAAAAAAAAAAAAGTACTAACTGCATATGGTGAGATTCAAATCTCAAATGTCACGGTTTGTGCTTGTTCAAATTTGTATATGTCTGGATGAGTTATTAGAGGCAGTGAAGCAGACTCCTGTACAATCTGGGTTCTGCTTCTGACTCCAGATCCTGCTTCCACCACCTTCGACAATCTCATAATTTTTAACCTATTGTTAAGTCAACTAAGAATTCTCACCAGTACCGATCCACTGCCACAAGATGACACTTAGTAATAATTTATCCTTCAGGCACAAAAAGGTTTGGCTATGACTGCTTGTTTTCTTAAAGTCCAGTCACTTAGCAATGTTTTTGTTCAAAGTCTTCCGGCCATTCTTCTGGATTTACTTCACATTCTCATTCACTCTCACTTCCGTCATCCTCCGAAGTGATGTCACTGTTTTCAACCACCTCTGCCACTTTGCAGGACAGGTTTTTAGAATTTATGACTATAAAAGTTAGATAATATATATGTTAACAATAGTCTATTTGGCAAATCTTTGTTCCCCATTATTTTGGTCAGTGCAGAAAATGTCCCTTGGGTTCTAGTTCAATCTAGCCATTTATTTGATATTTCTATTATTTTAGGTAAGAAATGAGCTGGTAAAATTTGCTCAAAAATAAATTGTTCATCTAGGTCAAATGTCATACAAGTGTTATAAGAAAAGTGTGTTTATTACCAAGAGGTGGTAAATTCTCATACCACAACATTTAGCACCAAGATCAATCACAAAGAGAAAGCCAATTTCTAAGGGCTTTATACCAAATAGCATTTGCACAAAACCCGACTCCCTAAAGTCAGCAGATATGCACCACCCACACCATGCTCAGGACCCTCATCCCTTTAGGGAATAGTTGTTTCACATCTTACTCTTGGAGAAAGGGCCGTCTTCCTCACATTCTTCTTCCCAGTGATCAAAGTCAAATGCCACATTAGGATTCTGTTCAATAAAACAGCTCACATAAGTGAACGAATATAAAACCCATGGTGTGCAGACCAGTCAGCCACAGTGCGTTCAACTCACCCTCTGTTTGAGTAAGTTACACCAGGATTCCCTTTTCTCTTTTGCAAGTGTGATTACAGGCTCCTCATTTTTAATTACACACTTGCATTCATCTTTTCTTATGTTGGCCTGTAGCTCCATATCAGCCAAGTAAAATTTGTCTCCCACCCAGGCACTAGATTTATAAAAAGAATAAAGTTAGCCTTCTAGCATGTTGGAAATTATTTCTATTTTATTTTATAAGCCATGTATAAACTTACCTGAAAATGACTCTATCTCTGAAGTATTTACATTTGTAATCTTTTACATTCCTTATTCTTATTTTCAAGATGACGACATCTTCTTTTTGGAACCACTTTACTTGTGGGTGAAAGCTAGAAGGAAAGATAAAGGCTTACCAGTATTTAGTCACCAATTAAGGGGAGCATGTGCTCTGGCAACAGGGAGACATACCTTTTCAGGTGTGGCTGTGCGCTTTTGCTAACAGAAGCAGCTCCTGTGTCTTCAGATAAAGTGTCTGTACAAAACCAAAGTCAAATTTTCCTACAGGTTATTTATATACAACACATACACAGTTATAGGTACACATACTCTTTTGCAACATACCCAACATTTAGACAAGGGATTACATAAAAGTATATATTTCATAGAAACCCAATATCCAGTTATAAAGAATAATTAGAGGGCTGGGGTTGTGGCTCAATGGTAGAGCGCTTGCCTAGCATGTGTGAGGCACTGGGTTCTATTCTCAGCACCACATATAAATAAGTTAAAACAAAAATAATGGTCCATTGACAACTAAAAAATATTTTTTAAAATAATTTTTAAAAAATTAAAGAAAGAAGACCTTAGAAGATGAAAAGATCTACCTTGCTCTTGGATAGGCAGAATTAATAAAAATGACCATACTTCCAAAAGCACTAATTTAATGCAATTCCCAATGGCATTCTTCATAGAAATAGAAAAAAACAATCATGAAATTCATCTGGAAAAATAAGAGACCCAGAATAGCTAAAGCAATCCTTAGCAGGAAGAGTGAAGCAGGTGGCATCACTATACCAGACCTTAAACTATACTACAGAGCAATAGTAAAAAAACAGCATGGTATTGGCACCAAAACAGACTGGTACATCAATGGTACAGAATAGAGGACACAGACACTAACCCACAAAATTACAATTATCTTATATTAGACAAAAGTGCCAAAAACACGCACTGGAGAAAAGATAGCCTCTTCAACAAATGGTGCTTGGAAAACTGGAAATCCATATGCAACAAAATGAAATTAAACCCCTATCTCTCACCACACACAAAACTCAACTCAAAATGGATCAAGGACTTAGGAATAAAACCAGAGACCCTGCATCTAATAGAAGAAAAAGTAGGCCCTAATCTCCATCGTGTGGAATTAGGCCCAAACTTCCTTAATAAGACTCTTGTGGCGCAAGAATTAAAATCAAGAATCAATAAATGGGATGGACTCAAACTAAAATGTCTCTTCTCAGTAAAAGAAACAATCTGTGAGGTGAATAGAGACCCTACATCTTGGGAGCAAATCTTCACACATCAGATACAGCACTAATCTCTAGGGTATATAAAGAACTCAAAAAGATAAGCACCAAAAAATCAAATAACCCAATCAATAAATGGGCCAAGGACCTGAACAGACACTTCTCAGAAGATGATATACAATCAATCAACAAATATATGAAAAAATGTTCATCATCGCTAGCAATTAGAGAAATGCAAATCAAAACTACTCTTAAGATTTCATCTCACTCCAGTCAGAAATGACAGCTATTATGAAGACAAACAACAAAAAAGTGTTGGCGAGGATGTGGGGGAAAAGGTACACTCATACACTGATGGTAGGACTGCAAATTGGTGCTGCCAATATGGAAAGCAGTATGGAGATTTCTTGGAAAATTGGGAATGGAACCACCATTAGACCCAGCTATCCCTCTCCTCAGTCTATACCCAAAGGACTTAAAAACAGCATACTATCCAAACAGAATGGCAGCTATTATGAAGACAAACAACAATAAGTGTTGGCAAGGATGTGGAGAGAAAGGCACACTCATACACTGCTGGTGGGACTGCAAACTGGTATAGCCAATATGGAAAACAGTATGGAGATTCCTTGGAAAACTTGGAATGGAACCACCATTTGACCCAGCTATCCCTCTCCTTGGTCTATACCCAAAGGACTTAAAAATGGCATACTACAGGGACACAGCCACATCAATGTTTATAGCAGCACAATTCACAATAGCTAAACTGTGGAACCAATCTAGATGCCTTTTAACAGATGAATGGATTAAAAAATGTGGCATATATACACAATGGAATATTACTCAGCAATAAAAGAGAATAAAATCATGTCATTTGCAGGTAAATAGATGCAGTTGGAGAAGATAATGCTAAGTGAAGTTAGCCAATCCCAAATAACCAAATGCTGAATGTTTTCTTTGATATAAGGAGGCTGATTCATAGTGGGATAGGAGGAGGGAGCATGGGAGGAATAGACAAACTCTAGACAGGGCAGAAGGGTTGGAGGGATAGGGAGCGGGCACGGGGTTATAAACGATGGTGGAATGTGATGATCATTACTATCCGAAGTACATATATGAAGACACAAATTGGTGTGAATATACTTTGTATACAACCAGAGATATGAAAAATTATGCTCTATATGTGTAACAGGAATTGTAATGCATTCTGCTATCATATATAAAAATCTGCATATTTGTATTTTAACAATGTAGCTAAAACTTGATGTCCTTTTTTTTCTTTTTGGCTTAATGAATATCATTTATTTCGAATGAAATCTTTATACTATATATTCCATGAAATCCCTGGTACCCATCCTCAAAAAGAATACATGTATATTAAATCTTGAAAAAAAAAAAAAAAAAAAACGAAATCAGAATGGAAGTCACTGGGGAGGGTTCTGGAAACCTTCAAAAGCAAAACCTAGGTGTGGCTAGAGGACATATACACAAGTACAAACCCTGATGAGCTGCCCATTTAGCACCTGTGTACTTCTCTGGACATCTGTTATGCCTCAAACTGTTTGAAAAAAACCACCATTGGAAGCTGAATCATCAAAAAGAGGAACAGTTAGGTATGACAGTTTGCGTTATTTTCTCTGTATTTCATCTACCAGTGGAGAGCAGTTCTAAACATTAGTGATTTCAAGTTAGCCATCTTTTTTTTTTTTAAGAGAGAGAGAGAGAGAGAGAGGGAGAGAGAGATAATTTTTTTTAATATTTATTTTTTAGTTTTTGGTGGACACATCTTTATTTTTATGTGGTGCTGAGGATCGAACCCAGCGCCCTGCACATGCCAGGCGAGCGTGTTACCGCTTGAGCCACATCCCCAGCCCCAACCATCTTTTAAATAAAAAGTACCAACCGGGCTTTAGGTTCTCCGAGTTCAACTCAGAGCCAGCTCCTTTTTCTGCATTCCTGTCCTCTTGCTGTGTGTCCTGCAGACAAGCAGCATTTTCTACTAATGGAGGTGTCCTGGATAGAAAAGGTGGAGGTTAACTCTGGAACTTCAAGAGACACTTGGGCAAAGGAAGAGAATGGCAGGCAATAAATGAATGAAGTGCTCGGTACCCTGCAGTCAGACTCACAAGGAGTTTACGATTTATTTACTGATGACAGGGCAGGGCTGGCCAGCTCTGCTCACTACTATGCCCTTACATCAAGCACACAGTGGATGACAGACATTATCAGAGAAAGGCATTCACTCATTTACTTCAACAATTTTCCTTCCAAATTCATTGGAATTTTGAGACTAGCAACATACACTGCTACCCCACTTCACACAGTACAGAAGAGCAGAAGTGAAAACAGTTTCCTTCATCCCTGCTTGTGTTTCAGACCATCTTTCCAGAGACTACACCATTTTAAATCAACTTCTAGGAATATTCTTTGCATAAAAAAGCAAATATTGCCATTTATATCTATCTGAAACGCAGAGACAGTCATATTCTTCAACATGTGGGAACCTGCTAAATCCACTGTGCTACCCCAGTTTATTTTATCTAATAACCAGCTAGGGATTATTTCATATCAGTACATTGAGGGCTGCCTTGTTCACTTAAGTTTTTAAAATTGTACTATTCTTTTGGTTCTCTGAGCAAATAGCCACATTCATGGAGGCCTACACAATAAAAAATGTCCCTTGCACCCCTCTTCCCCAGCTAGCCAGTCATAGGTGACAATGTAATTCACTTTTTGTGCGTCCTTTCAGAGATAATTCAAGCCAGAGTGAGCAGACCTGTGCAGCACAGCTACATACCCACAGATGTCTGTGAGGAGGGGGTGTCAACATGTGTCTCCAAGGTGGCCTCTGACAGACACGTGTGAACCTGGGGCATGGCATTGAGCAAATGGTGAAGGAGAGTACACCGTGCCCACCAATGCAGGTGCTCCACCCCAGGCCTCCTCTTCCTCACGTCCTGCTCCTCCCGCCCTCCTCTTCCACCATAGCACTGACCTCCTGCACTAGATCCTCCTCCACCAGGTCTGTTTCTTCATCCTCACACTCACCAAAGTCTTGATTCTCCTCAAATGCCAGCAAACCAACAGTCTTTCCCTGCTGCTTCCCTGAGCCGTGGGCTTATACTTTCAATAAACCTAAAACAGCATGTCTAAAACCAAACTTAGTATCTCTTCCTTTCCGAAGAGCTGCTCTCTGGAAAACACTGTCTGCCATGCAAACGTCCTCACAGTCACTGGGTTTCAGAATCCTGTTCTCTATATCTGCCAGTCACTATCTTACGGCTTCTCCACCTGTCAGTACCAGAATATGTCCTCCTGTTGGGGGATACCAGCCTTCTTCTCATCTAGGTAATTGCCACCCCATCCCCCATCTCCTGTGTACTGTCTTTCCTCATCCCAACATGCTGTGTCAGCTGTATTTTTAGAATCCTAAAAAAGTTTTCCTCATCCACTGACTACCTACCCAGGTACAAATGCTGAACATCATCCTGAAGTCTTCCACACCCCGGTGAACCCAGCCTTGTAAGCCTTCTCACCATCAACCTCACCATTTATTGTTACTTCAACTTGCCCCAACCTCATCCCATCCCTGTATCATTTCTCCAAGGGTTGCTTCTCCACAGCTGCTCCCTCTCTACCCATCGGAATCTCCTGCATTCTCTAAGAACTCTCTGACGTACAGTCTCCTAGGTGGGCTTCTTCTGTAAGACCTCGTGGTGCTCTGTAGCTCTCTACCCTGCCTGTGACTGCAGCAATGTTGTAATTCTATCTGCTCAATTTCAAAATCACAGTATGGAAAGGGAACTAGCAGAGGCTTTGTGCAAAACTGGGGCTTCCCATAAATGACCAAACCTCATATGTTTATTAAATCTGGATTGTAAAGGCACCTTCATTTTTAAAAGAATCTCTTGTAAGCAGGAGAAATTTCTCTCATTTCCAAAAGTGGGAAGAAACCAACTGATATTTCAATTCCATAGATACTCATAGATGGGTCTGGCTATGTTGCCTAGGTGGGCCTCACCCTGCCTCAGTCCCCCACATAACTGGGATTACAGGTGGGCACCACCATGCCTGGCTACCGTTCCTCCACATCCTTGACAACAGGACTTCCTTTCTCTTCTCTCCCTTCATGCTGGAGCTGTGGTGCTGTTGACTATGGTTTGAATTTGCACTTCCTGGCTGGCTAATAAGCTTGGGCACCTTTTCACAAAGCAACTGGACACTGTGAAGTGGCTATTCAAGTCTTTTGTCCCCTTTCCTAATAGAGGTCCACATTTTTCTTTATGATCAGGAGTTCTTGGTACAAATCATCTGGTGAACACACATGCTGTGTCCATCTTCTCCCTCTGTGGTTGCCTGTATACCCTTTCAGAGAGACTTAATGTTCACTCATGTACTGCTTATGGGTGTGTAAACTGTGCAGCCACTTTGGAAAACTGATGGACAGTGGCTCTAATTATAACTCAGCAATTCCATTCCATCGTAACTCTCTCTCAGTGCACCAAAAGATATGCAGGAGACACCACTGCCTGAAGTACCCCCCAAGTGGAAGGTCTCAGGCAACAGCAGAATGGGCAAAACAAATCATGGTCCATTCATACAAAGGGACATGATGTAGCAATGAATGCTCAGATCCACAGCGGCATACACAACTAGATGAACTGCACAAGCAATGCTGAGTTAAAGAAGCTAAACAGAAAGGAGAATTACTGCTGATTCCATTCAAACCAAGTTCAAAACCAGGGAAACCCGGTCTATGCTTTTCTATGACAGAATGACTTTCCTTGGGAGGGGAGGAGGCTCTGAGTCATGCTCTGTTTTCTTGATCAGAGGCTGGTTTCCCAGCTGTGCTCAAAAAAATCCATCAAACTCTTCTTGTGACATGTGCACTTTTCTGTATGTGTGCTATTTGCCAACAAAAAGTTAACACAAGTCCATTCTGTAAGAGATTCAGGTAAAGCTGGGCGCAGAAGCATACACCTGTAATCCCAGCAGCTCCTGAGGCTGAGGCAGGAGGATTGTGAGTTCAAAGCCAGCCTCATCAACTGCGAGGCACTAAGCAATTCAGTAAGACCCTGTATCTAAATAAAACACAAAATAGGGCTGAGGATGTGGCTCAGTGGTCGAGTGCCCCTGAGTTCAATCCCCGGTACACCCGTCCTCTCCACACACATCCCAAAAAAGAGAGAGAGAGGGAGAGAGAAAGGTGAAATAGTACACTAGATACACAGGTGAAATAACACACTTGAGATCTGCTTGATTATACTCCACAAAAAACTACAGTTGGGGAACTGGGGCTGTAGCTTAATGGTAGAACGCTCGCCTAGCATGAGTGAGGCACTGGGTTCAATCCTCAGCACCACATAAAAAGAAACAAATAAAATAAAGGCATTCTGTTCATCTACAACTAACAACAACAACAATAACAACAACAACAACAAAAAAAAACAGAGTTGGGGTATGGATAAAACAAGATTCCCTGATCCTTGATAGTTATCAAAACTGAGTGACAGGGATGTGGAGACTCATTTAACTTAACACTTAATATTTCCTTAAAACAAAACATCTCTTCCAAAAGGGAGGCAGAACTGTACTTACTGAGGTTGGCTTATGTGTGCTTCAAAAGTTGGCATTTTAGCTCCTTTGTATAATTTTTTCAGTTGTTCTATGTGTTCCGAATTGTCAATGCCCATTCCCATAGACAAAATTTCAGCTCGAACATTATAATCAATGACAGAAGTTTTCAAATTTGAAAGTTTTGTAACATGTACCTTGAATCAAAGAAAAAACATGCATTTGAAGAAGTCACTCTCTGAATTTTAACTGAATCATGAATACTCTCACGTGGTCTCTCAGTCTCTCTCTGCACATCTGATGTGCTCCAGAACATGCCACAACACACAAGTGGTTCCCACTGCAACATCTGTGTATTTCACAACTGAGGTTACATCAAATCTTCCCAAGCCTAAACCCACATGGTGGAAATATGAATAAAACCCCTATTCCAGACTAATCTGTGGTGCTGTAACAAAATACAAAATTCTTACATTCTTCTGATTCTCACTCAACTATTTTTATCTCTATCAGCAAGGAGGAGCCTAAGGCTCAGAGTCCTAACATGTCCAGAGAGGGCTTATCCCAAGAGCCTAAATTCTGTGTTCTGGACTATTTCCTCTACTTGTGTTTTCTGCAACCAAAATACTCTCATTCATTTAAATTTATACAAAACTAACTGAACCACAAAAATCTGCAACAGTCTGATTCCTGTGGAGGGGAGGTGTGGACACAGGACTGAGTGTCACAGTGAAGCAGGGGTAGGCCAGGCTGGCCCTTCCGGGCACCTTCCTGAGTGAACCCTGGGCATATGTCTCACACTTGGCAATGTGCATGAAAGCCTTTCTCCACTCAAAATGGAGACAGAGCTGGTCTGGGTGGAGAAGTTGGCAAGACTGGGGGTCAGCTTCCTTCCGGTGTGTCAGTGGACACTGAGGCACACTTTGCAGCTGTGGGAACATATTTGCCAAGTGGGTTTTCTTTTTTGCTTCATTCTATAAGCTGCAGTTTTAGAAATTCCTGCTAAAGTTTCCTGAAAACAACTATAATACTACAACAACATCAACTAAGACCCTCCCCCCAAAAAAATCTGCTTATCTGCATTGGTAATTTACATTTTCTCTTCTTAAAATTATTTCTCTCTTATCCTTAAATCATAAGCCAAACTCCCCTTTTAAGGCATTAGAACTTTGCTAACTTTATAAAAACTACCTTTAGCAAAACAATTTTGAATTGAATTCCTTAAAAATCTTACAAATAATCACAGGAATTAAGATTTGTCTAATATAGCAAACTCAGAGAGGGGTGTGCCAGCACCAGTGGAGAGCCATAGAGACCTGTATACTGCATGTCCTTGTGTCACACTCATGCCCAACTCTACATCAGCGTCAGAGGGCAGAAGGCCTCAGCTGCTTTGTTCAGATGGAACTCAAGGGCCCAGTACTGGTCCTAGCACACAGTAGGTGCTCAGTAAATAATTGGTGAATGAATAAGGTAGAAAAACCTATGTTTGAATGTCCAAGGACCAGAACTATCAGCATTACTGAGCATATCTTAGGTCTTTAGGATCATTTATAAACTAGCAAAGATGGATCCTCTACAGCAGTCATTGATCCCAGGTTTATCATATGGGTGGATGGTGGGTTGTGAGACTGACTTAATTATTCATGATCAACATTAAGGAAGTTAAATAGAGCAGAATTGTAAATATTAGAGAATGTCATATGAAGTAAGAACAGTTTCATGAAACTTTAGTTTTATAAGTGAGAGTGCATGCGCATCATGCGTAGAAGGATTACTGGGTTACCATGTAAAACACTTAAAAAAAAAAAAAACGAAAAACCAAACCCACAATCAAATTCATGACTGAAATAACATGAAAAAGATGTCTCCCTAACTTAGAGCCCCAAATAAGCTGGGGTGCAAATGGTCATTCACACAGCACATTGGAAAAATTTGGACTATTTTAGAAGCCTACTCAAATTGAGATTTCTAATAAAACTGCATGCTTACCATCGGATCAATCCAAACTGTGTTTCCCAAAGCCAGTACCACTTTTGCATCATGCAATTTTCCAATAATTTTATGATGAATGTACCTGGTAACCTAAAAAAAGGACTTCAGTTATTTATCTGAAGCTTTAACAAAAGACTTTATTCAGTATATGCTGCATAATTTGCAAAATATTCTGTGTGTTTCATTTGAGCCTCACAACAACCCTATGGGCTAGGGAGGCATCACCCCACTTCCTCAGTGAAGGTAACAACAGTTTATCAAGGAGAGATGCAGAAAGGTGCAGGAACTTGCCCAAGGGCTCATGCTAGTTGTTTCAGGAACGGGTAAGAGTCCATGTGGAGTATCTGGAATCCTAATATTAATTGTTTACTGCTGTGGACATGTATGCACTCATCACTTGCATCAATTCTCTTCTGTCTTCAGAGTATGTATGTTTGAAAGACCAATAGAAGCAAAAAAAAAAGTTGTTCTTGCTGCTCCAGAGGATTTCATGGCAATGGAGCTGCTCTGCTCTGCTAGACAGGGTCTGGGGGCACTGGTCTTTCATGTGCTCTTTTCTGAATGTGTCACTATTTTCCTCTCAAGGAGGGCCGCAGCAGGTGAGGCCTGTCGGCAATCTTTCATGCACATTTTAACACCAATGAAGCAGAACAGGAGGGAAATGGTTAGTGACATGAGATTGTTTCCATTCCCCTTGAATCTATGAGTGCACCTGGAAGAACATATACAGGAGAACCTGTCCCTATGTCTATAGAAGGCTGCCCTTTAAGAAAAAACTGTGGTCAGTTATCTTTACAGACCTTGTCTTGAAGACAAGGTCTTCTTCTTGCTGATGGCTATATACCCAGAACCCAGCACAGCACCTGGCACACAATAAACAGTAAATATTTAGTACAACAAATGGAAAAGACTGCCATTTGATAAAGGCTCTTTTCACTAAACCCACAATGGTAAGGTTGTGTATTCATCAAGAGACATTCATTTGCTTATTTCCCGGGCGGTGTTTAACCTTGCTTATGACCCGAAATGTTTTCACTTTGCTAACTGCAATGGCTTATTTCATAATCCATTAATCAGATTCCACAAAATTCAACCTTCTCTTGAAGAATCAGGAGCATCTGCTCTGCGATGAGCCAGACAACGGGTGGTGCCTTTCTGCCCACTTTGGACAGCTATGTGAGCCTGCGGGACTGCTCTCTGGG
This sequence comes from Marmota marmota marmota, assembly GCF_001458135.2. Lineage (NCBI taxonomy): Eukaryota > Metazoa > Chordata > Mammalia > Rodentia > Sciuridae > Marmota > Marmota marmota. The sequence continues at coordinate 13,535,260 of NW_026000205.1, forward strand.
CTCCATGTCTTGCCTCAGGCAGTGTTCTCTGCCTTAGGTGCCCTTGCCATTCTACTTGGTGACGTTCTAGTGACCCCCATAGGGCCCAGAGGAAATGTCCTTCACATCAGAAGCTCCATCTCCCCTTCCTCCAACAGAGTGACCTGGCCACCACCTATGTCCCCACTTTGCCTGGGACTCATTTTCATTGGTGCTTGCACTGTTTCTCTTCCTTAAGCTGATAGCCAGTTCATCTTACCACAACCCCTGTGTTATATCAGTTCTAAGATGAGCACTAACAATGGAAGCCACAATGTCAGGGGTCCTCAACACTCTGGCTCAGGGCTAGTTCTATGCATGATGGCAGTTACTACCGTCCTGTACCAGCTGGGACTTTAAGCAGATCACACTCTAACTGCTTAGGATCATGAAGCAAACACTCAACACTCTAAGTCTGTGTATATTATGGGTTAAATATATTCCACAAGTTGACAAAACATAAAAAGCCAAAATAACTCACCTTTGGATTCCACTCAATTTCACCATCAGCAGGTTTCACTCTACATACAATAAACTCCACGGCCTGAGGAGGAAGAGTATGGAAATTTTCTGGGAGATGCAACAGCTGGTTTCTTGTGGTAAGTCCAGTCCTGCCTTCATCTATGAATTTTATAAGGATATTATCCAGGACCCAAGTGTCTTCTTTTTGGCTCATCTCCAACACCTGGACCCTGGAGAACAATGGTGGCATCAGTTTAACAAAGAGATTCCACAAGGAAATCATCTTTGCCTCAATTTACCCATCAAAAGGAAAACATACTAAAAAAACTGTTACACTGACTGCACTGTTTTACTCTAAATTAGAAACAAAAAAAGGAAGGCCTTTCAGAATCCTTAGTGGCACATTACTTAAAATATACCTAAGCATAGAAACATGTAGTACTTCTGAATATAGGAAATCCTTTTATCTGACAACATAAACAAAGTTAATATGGAAAATTAAAATTTCAAACTTTCTGACCCAAAGCTATCACCTGTAGCCCGCCCTGAGGTGGATTCAGGAAAAATGGGCATATTAATGAGCAGGAGGGGCAGCCAGGCCAGGCTGGAACACTGACTGTGCCACCCACTGAGTTGACCTTAGTCAACTCACTTAACATTCTCAGCTCAGTCTCCTTATCTACAAGAAGGGTATGATGCCAATTTTATAGAAATTTATTAAGAATTAAACAAGCTGCAGATGTACGTGTATACTGCACACAGTGACAACTCCCTGAATGTCCAGGGTTGCACTGCCATTGTGATCTATGCTCAGGAGCCAAGGATGGAGTCTCTTGTGCAAAACTGTACCAGGTGTCTGGGGTCACAGTGCATTGGGAGGGCCTCCTTAGAAGAAGCCAGGCCTGGTACACTCCCACTCAGCCAATGGTGAACACAGGTGTTCAACACCATTTATATTACCTCATGCCTCACAACTCTAGAGAGGAAAAATAGATATTTTACCTGTAAAAAAGTGTTTTTTCTTCTAGTCCATACAATCCAAAATTTTCCACCTTTTTGACAGTCGTTTTATTACTGGAATCTTTAAAATACTCATTCATTTCAGCATTGAGAATTGCATAAAGATCCACATGTTTATCAATTATACGACCGAAGTAATTTGTTGCATTTGAAATATAAAAAGGTATTATCTGAAACATACACAGTAAATATATCCAGAAAGGAAACTTAATCTAACTGAAGACAAGCATGCTACCTGACCTCATGCAAACAGGGATTTAAAAATAAACAAGGGAGTATGCTAAAAACAAAGCAAAATAAACACCATACCAGAGCTGGGAGTGTGGTTCAATGGTAGAGCTCTTGCCTAGCACACAGGAGGTTTTGAGTTCTATCCCCAGTATCTCAAAAAACAAAACAATTTAAAAATGCCATACCATAAATAACTACAGTCTACTTTAAATCTAATGGATGATTTTTGGCAAATTGCATTATTTTAAAAACTTCGTCTTAAGTGTAGGTGTTCTTTTATTTACTTAAGAAAATTTTTTGTATGTGGCTCAAGGGATGGGACCCGGGGTCTTACATATGATAGGCAAGCACTCTACCACTGAGCTACATTCCCAGCCCCCTTTATTTACCTTTAAACTGCATTTTAATAAACATTCATAAAACAGCTTTGCTGTCTCTTGAGCTCCTTCTCATCTTTTGTCATATAACAAGATGCATTTTATTAAAAAACCTAATGTACCAGGTACCAGGGACAGACGAAGCCATACCCTACAGGGACACTCAGCAACCCGAGTGGACAGGCTACGCCAAACTGGTGTGTGTTCAGGAGACACTTCACAGGTATTTGTAGCAGGATCACTGATGTGCCAGGGGAAATGTCGGCATGGGAGAGGGGACGTTGCCCTGCACATGCACAGCTACCAGAGTGTGTGGAGAAGGTCGACCAGAAGGCAGAAATACCATGTGAAGGCAGCAATGGTGGGAATGAGGAGAAGTTACTTGGTGGGGTGGGGGTGGGCAGCACTGACTGGGAGGTGAGGCAAGAAAGCCAGGCAGGGAGGAAGTCAGTCTGTGATCAAAAGGGGTGAGGGGTCTCAGGTCTGACAGCCTGTGGCCCCTCTAACTTCATCACCTGTTGCCCTCACAACTCTCACTACCACTGAGCCTTTTCCTGCTTGCAAACATAACACATAAATCTTTCCTAGGGTCTCTGGGCTAGTTGGTTTCTCCACCAGGAGTGCTCTTCCCATGTCTGGATCCTTATCTCACTTGGGCCTCAATGCAGTTGACCTCTCTACAAACAGGCTCTCCCTACCCATAATTTCCAAAGACCCCTTGTTCCCTAGCACACTTATACCCAGACACCCTGACTACTTAACTGCATTTCATCCTCTTCACAGAACTTGTTATCATCTAGAGTCATGTTCCCTGGAGACCCTGTCCCAGTACTTGGATGTCTCAGTCATTCTCCAGCACTACAGAGAAAGCTGCCTTAATAAAGCCCTCAGAGCTTCTCTACCCTCCCCCCAGGCATGGAGTTCAGAGTTCCTTCCTGCTTGCAGTCTTCTCCCAAGAGTGCCACCAATGTAGTCCAGAATTCTCCCTTGTGGCTAGAGCCCCAAAGAGTCTGGCATTCCAGACAATAGCCTGCTTGGTGATGACAGGAGGTGGCCCAGAGGATGAGGAAAACACTCCCTACAGTGTTAGGAGAGGTGGGCAGGGCATAATGTATATATAACAAAATTTTTTTTTTTGTACTAGGAATTGAACTCAGGGATGCTTAACTACTGAACCACATCCCCATCCAGCCCTTTTTTGTATTTTATTTAGTGGCAGGGTCTCACTGAATTGCTTAGGGCCTCGATAAATTGCTGAGGCTGGCTTTGAATTCATGGTCCTCCTGCCCAGCCTCCCTAGCTGCTGGGATTACAAGCATGTGCCACTGCACCTGGCTTAATAACAAAGATTTTTAAAGATTCAAAGAAACATTTCAAGAGAAAATATACTAAACTGTCAGCAATTACTCTTTTAGGTGATTTAGGAGTAAAGGGAGAGGTTTTCCTCTCACATTTCCCAAATTATAAGGCTTTGTGTGTTAAGCTAAGGGCTTAGCATGCATGCAGGCAAATAAAATCCAGGCCTACAACCAACTGGCATCAGACCTGGAAGTCTCCTCTGCACAGCATTAACACAGCAAAAGACAATTTATGTTGGATGTGGCCAAAGGAAGTTCTTAAGACTGGACACTCTGAACAGGAGGAGGTAGGGACAGCATTAGGCCTCCAGACAGGGTGACCAACTCACACTGGTTTTTCTGAGACTTTCCTGGATTTAGCCCTAAAAGTCCCACGTGTTGAGAAACCCCTCAGTTCTGATTTTGCAAATTGAGTAGGTACCTTCCAGCTACCTGCTATTTGCTTTAATTCTCCTCTCCCTAGTACCTTTGCAGATAAATAATTCATTTTGTTATGGTTACAGGATCCAAGATTCAAAAATTAATTGAATTTCCAAAACAATTAGAAAATATACTTAAAATATTAACAACAGCATTCCAAAACATGAAACACAAGGGATAAATTTAATGCAGTAAATATAAGACCTATTCACTGAAAACTCTTAACAATACTTAGAGAAATTAAAGAGGACTTAGATAAACAGAGTGATATACCACAGTAATAAACTGGAAGACAGTGTTGACAGGATGTCAATTCTCCCCAAATTACTCTATAGACTCACTGCAATACCAATCAAAAAAAAACTCACAAGTAGAAATTGGAAAGCTGATTCTAACATTTTGTATGGTTATGCAAAGAAACAGAAAAAGGATACTGAAAAAGAACAGTGAAGATGAAAGACTTATCTACCAGTTTTCAAGACTAAAGCTACAATAATCAAGACAGTGTAGCTTTGGCATAAGGATAAACAGAGGAACAGAATCAAGAGTTCAGAATTCATATATATGGTTTCTTAATTTATACCAAAGGTGCCAATGTCATTTAGGGCAAAAATAAGGTCTTTATAATAAATAATGCTGGAGTAACTAACTATCCAATAGGATAAACATTGCCCCCTATCTGGGATTCACCACACACAAACATTAATTTAAAATGAAGAGATCAGACTTGTAAAATCAAAAAGCTCCTAGGGGAAAAAAAAAAAAAAGAAAATCTTCATGACCTCAGAATAAGCAAAAATTTATTACAACATGAAAAGCACAAAAAATAAAATTAAAAAGTGATAACTAGATTTCACTGAAATAAAAACTTTCCCTTTGTAACCAGGAGAAAATAATAGCAACATATATATTTGATGCAGGGCATTCACAATATGTAAAGAAGTCTTTAAAATGTAACATAAGTGGCTGGGGATGTGGCTCACCTAGCATGCGTGAGGCACTGGGTTCGATTCTCAGCACGTAAAAATAAAATAAAGATACTGTGTCCATCTAAAAAACTAAAAATAAATATTTAAAATAAATAAAATGTAACATAAGAAAAAAGCCTAATTTTTTTTTTAAAGGGCAGCTGGGCACAGTGGAACATGCCTGCAATCCCAGTGACTCACGAAGCTTGAGGCAGGAGAAATCACAAGATTAAGCCGGCAACTGCACAAGTAAAAAACTGTGTCAAAATGAAAAATAAACTAGGTACGGTGGCACACACCTGAATTCCATCAACTTGGGAGGCTGAGGCAGAAGGATTATGAGTTCAAAGCCAGCCTCAGCAACTTGGCAAGGCACTTAGCAACTAGTGAGACCCTGTCTCTAAATAAAATACAAAAAATGGCTGGGGATGTGGCCCAGCAGTTAAGCGCCCCGCTGGGTTCAATTCCCTGGTACCAAAAAAATAAATTATTTATTTATTGGGGATGTGATGTAACGGTAGAACACCCCTGGGCTCAATCCCCAGTACCACACACACAAAAAAAGGGCAAAAATCCTGAAAAGCAAATTTATAAATTAAGAGATATAAATATACAATACAGCATGTGAAAAGATGATCAATATCCATAATCACAAAGGAACTACAAATAAAACAGCACAAATGCAACAGATAAATATTTAAAGAATATTTAAATATTTTAGAATTTAGGCTAGAATTAAAGACCAAATGCCAAGTACTGATGACAATATGAGGTAAATGGACTTCTCATATGCAGGGCTGGTGAGAATGTAAAACGGTATAATCACTTTAGAAAACATTTCTAATAAACACATACTTTCTTATAAACATATACTTTTATAACCCAACAATTATACTCCTAGGTCTTTTATTCTAGAAAAATGAAAATATATATTTAAAAAGACTTATAAAACAAATATTCAAAGCAGCCAGAAACTAGAAACAACCCAAATGTCCATCAACTTGTGAACTATGGCACATCTATATAATCGAATCCTACACAGTAACATAAAGAACTACATAAAGAAATCTCAAAAGCACTGTACTGAGTAAAAGAAATCAGACTCAAGAAACTTCATTAATACAAAGCTACAGTAAAAGTAAAACAACTGACAGAAAGCAGATGGGTGGCTGCCAGGGACAATGGTGTAGGGCAAGGTCTCAGTGATAGGGGACAGAAGAGACCTTTTTGGGGTGATGAAAATGTCTGCATCTTGACACTAGTAGTGGTAGTTACATGACGATTTACATTTATCAAGACTTAACAAACTATACACTTGAAATTAGTGATTTTTATTGTATGTAAACTATACTTCAATAGAGCTACCTAATTAGAGAGCAAGAAAGGAAGTGGGGGGGGCAGATTGGGTTAGCAGGGTTCTGGAAAGGTGGTAGTAGTAAAATGCGAAAATTTTTTCAGTCTGAGTCCTCACATGAGCTCAGACAGAGCAACAAAACCAGGCACATAATTCATAACAACAATTGACAAAGTGGCCCAATGAATATCAAAATAAAAGCAGATAAAGAACAGGAGAAAATCTAGATGATTTGGTTTTGGCAATGATTTTTTTGAGGTATAATACCTAAAGCATAATCCGTGAAAGAAAAAATGTAAGTTGTCTTCATTAAAATTAAAAACTGCTCTGCAAAAGACACTATAAAGAGAATGAAAAGACAAACCGAGTAGGAGAAATTCTTTGCAAAACATATATTTGGCAAATATATGTTTGTTAAAATTTACAAAAAACTTTTTTTTTTTTTTTTTTTTTTTGGTACTAGGAACTGGACCCAGAGGTGTGCTCTACCACTGAGAAAAGGTCTCATTAATCACTGAGGCTGGCCTCAGATTTGGCTCCTCCTGCTTCCTGATAATTTCTTGGGTGTCCAGCCTCATCTGTCTTACTAGGGCTGGGCATGTAACTCAGTGGTAGAACATGTATTCAGCATGTCCAAGGTCTCCCGGTCAATTCCCAACACAAAAAAGAAAAATGTAAATCAGAATTAGAAAAACATAGAAATGAGGGGATAAAACTCAGGGAAAAATTAGAAATAAAAAAATTATTTCAATGATGATAACTGTAGTGGATCAAACTGTGACCACTCCCAAAAGATATGTGCATGTCCTAATTCCCAAGGTCACTGTGACTGTGACCTTATTTGAAAAGGGTCTTTGTAGATGAAATCAAGTATCTCAAGATAAAGAGACCTTTCTGGATTAAAAGGTGGGTCTTCCTTCCAGTGACAAGTATCTTGTGGGGACACCAAGAGATGAGAAGGCAATGTATAGGAGGCAGAGATGGGGGGGGGGAATGTGGCTGCAAGCCATGTCTGAAGCCAGGAGAGGCTGGAGGAGGCCAGAACTGGATTGTCCTCAGGAGGGTGAAGAGTGGCAGGGAGCACAGCCCTGATGACACCTGCATTTAGACTTCTGGCCTCCAAAACTGAAATACATCTACGTTGTTTTAAGTCACCAATTGTGGCAATCTGTGACAGAAGCAATAGGAAACCAACACTAAAGAGAAAGCCTTAAGGGGAAAGAAGTGAAAAGGAGAAAAAAAAGTAATGAAGAAATTGATGATGAGGGATTTCAAGGAAAATGATTTTTAACTCAGCAATTCGATTTGAATCTTAAGAATTTTCCTCACAGAAATTATCATTGATATTTGAACAGAATTCATGTAGTCACTGTATTATTATTACTATTATTACACTAGTAGTAGTCATTCCAGGGACTGAACCCAGGGGCATTTAACCACTGAGGCCTTAGGCCTTTTTATTTTTTATTTTCAGACAGGGTCTCACTAAATTGCTTAGGGCCTAAGTTGCTGAGGGTGGTCTCAGCCTCAAACATGCAATCTCCTACCTCAGCCTTCCAACTTGCTAGGATTACAGGTATGTGCCACCTTCTTTTTTTTTTTTATGTTTTTTAGTTGTCAATGGACCTTTATTTTATTTATTTATATGTGGTGCTGAGGATTGTACCCAGTGCCTTACGTGTGCAAGGCAAGCACTCTACCACTGAACTACAACCCAGCCCAGGTGTGTACCACTTTTTACTGTATTACTTTTAACTGCCTCCAAGTGGAAACATTTTTTTTCCTGAAAAAAACAACTCCCAGATTGTCATGCATTTACCCAACTCATCATGGTTTTACATATAAACTTGGACTCTGAAATTAAGATATAAGAACACATTTCTATCATTAGATTAATGACAGGATATTAATATTGAATATTATAAATCATAAATTACATTGTACTAAGATTCTGCTTAAAAAAAATTACAACGATTCAACAATCACTGGACAAAAAAGATCTTAGAAGAACTTACTTTAATGTATCCAAACATTGGTAGAGCTTGGTTGGATAATTTCCTTGGCTTATCTATTTCTGGATTAATATGGTGTCTGTCAGGACAGATCCTTTTGTCTCTGGGAAAAAAAATAAAACAATGAATAGCTGGCTTTGTTTTTTGTTGTGGTGGTGACAGTGCTGGGGATGGAAACCAGGGCCTTGCTCATTCTAGGCAAGTGCTCTACCACTGAGCCAAACCCCAAACCCCTCAAAATAGCTAGAGTTTTTTTTTTTAAAGAGAGAGGGAGAGAGAGAGAGAGAGAGAGAATTTTTTAATATTTATTTTTTAGTTTTCGGCAGACACAACATCTTCGTATGTGGTGCTGAGGATCAAACCCGGGCCACACGCATGCCAGGTGAGCGTGCTACCGCTTGAGCCACATCCCCAACCCCCAAAATAGCTAGATTTTAAAACCAGAAAAACACAGATAATCATAGTTAACATGGAATTGTAAACATTTTTCAGAAAATTAATCTGCAGTTGAAATTAGAGAACTTTTATTCCAAACACTTTAGAAGTAACCATATTAAATACTTCAAATGACACTAACAATATATAAATAAGTAAAAAAAAAACCCTCTAAAATTTAATTAAAATTGAATAAACAAAAGAGTTACTTTATTATTTTTTTAATAATTTTTTTACAACACCTTTATTCTTTTTTTAAACATTTATTTTTTAGTTGTAGGTGGACATAATACCTTTATTTTTTTTCTATGTGGTGTTTAAGATTGAACCCAGTGCCTCATGCATGCTAGGGGAGCACTCTTTCCTCTGAGCCACAACTCCAGCCCTATTTCTTTAGATATATATATATTTTTTAAAATAAAGACCTTTATTTATTTATTTATTTTTATGTGGTGCTGAGGACCGAACCCAAGGCCTCACACATGTGAGGCGAGTGCTCCACCTCTGAGCCACAACCCCCAGTCCCCTTTAGATATTCTTAAATGCATTATATAAACAAGTTCTTTATATACCCTAGAGATTAGTGCTCTGATGTGTGAGGGGTAAAAATTTGCTCCCAAGATGTAGGCTCTCTGTTCACCTCACAGATTGATTTTTTTTTTTTTTTTGCTGAGAAGAGACTTTTTAGTTTGACTCCATCCCATTTATTGATTCTTGGTTTTAATTCTTGTGCTATAGGATTCTTATTAAGGAAGTTGGGGCCTAATCCCACATGGTGGAGATTAGGGCCCACTTTTTCTTTTATTAGATGCAGGGTCTCTGGTTTAATTCCTAGGTCCTTGATCTACTTTGAGTTGAGTTTTGTGGGTGGTGAGAGATAGGGGTTTAATTTCATTTTGTTGCATATGGATTTCCAGTTTTCCAAGCACCATTTGTTGAAAAGGCTATCTTTTCTCCAGTGCATGTTTTTGGCACCTTTGTCTAATATAAGATAATTGTAATTTTGTGGGTTAGTGTCTGTGTCCTCTATTCTGTACCATTGGTGTACCAGTCTGTTTTGGTGCCAATACCATGCTGTTTTTGTTACTATTGCTCTGTAGTATAGTTTAAGGTCTAGTATAGTGATGCCACTTGCTTCACTCTTCCTGCTAAAGGATTGCTTATACTTCTAAAACAAAGTCTCAGAAACATATCACCATAATCCACAATAAAGGTCAATTAACCTCCAAATCAGAAGCTGCTCCTTCACTACAATGTTACCTCCCAACTGAGAAATAGCTGAAGTTTCAGTTTTAAAAGTCAATATTCTAGGGGCTGGGGATGTGGCTCAAGCGGTAGCGCGCTCGCCTGGCATGCGTGCGGCCCGGGTTCGATCCTCAGTACCACATACCAACAAAGATGTTGTGTCTGCCGAAAACTAATAAATAAATATTAAAATTAAAAAAAAAAAAAAAAAGTCAATATTCTATTTAAAGGCATACTGAAAATTGTTGTTAATAAGCTGGTTAATGTACCATAATTTAAAAAGTTAATGTCATTAATTATCTTAAAAATGAATTCAATCCAGGAGACACATTATCAGACACCTATGCCATGCCACCAAGTAGTGGCATGTGTCTAGAGAGATCCCCATACCTTACCAATTGATCTACAGAGTTGATTCAGCCCCTATTAAATTTCCAGCAGATTTTTTGAGAAATCAGTAAGCTTATATCTTTAATGTATATAGAGATGCAATAGATCTGAAGAAGCCAAGCAACCCTGAACAGGAGCAAGGTTGGAGGACTTATATGCCAGATCCCAAGTGTCACTATAAAGCTACAGTGTTTAAAGTGTCGTGTTGGGCTGAGGAAATAGCTCAGTGGTAAAGTGCCTGCCTAGCATGCATGAGGCCTTGAGTTCAATCCCTATCACCACATAAAAAATAAACAACAATAAAAATGATATTGAAAAATAAAGTGTAGTGTTAGTATAAGGAGGGACAAATGGACCCACAAAAAGAACAGAGTCTAAAAACAGACCACATATCTCATCACCTGGATTACGTCAAAGGGACTAATTCAGTGAGAAGAGAATTATGTTCTAGACAAATGATGCTGGAACAGATGACTGTCTATGCAGAAAAAGCCACTTGTGCCCCACACCTCATACTATATATGCAAATTAATGGTTTTTTAAAAATTTTTTTGGTTAGACACAATACCTTTATTTTGTTTATTTATTTATTTTTATATGGGGTTGAGGATCGAACCCAGGGCCTCACGCATGCTAGGCGAGCGTTCTACCACTGAGCCACAACCTCAGCCTGCAAATTAATGTTTTAGAGGCATCATGTCAACACCCCAAAAGTTTCTGTTTTCAGAGTATTTCAGATTTCATGTTTTAGAGTCACGGATGTTCAACCGTGTCAGACAAAATACTTATATCTAGGATAGCTAAGATATACAGGATATATACCTCCTCAAACTAATAAGAAAAAAGAAATGCTCCATTAAAATGGGGAAAAGATAAGAGCAGGTACTTCAGAAAAAGAGAATGGTCAAATGTCTCACAAACATAAAAAAAAGATATTTAACATCATTAAATCCACCATCATTATGGAAACACAAATTAAAATTGCAATGGCTTTCCATTATCTCCCCCATGAATACTAAGGACTGGGAAGGATGTGGACCATCTCCAATTCTCATCACTCCTGACAGGATCATAAAGTGGTCCACCACTTTTGAAGAGTTTACATAAGTTAACCCTATGGCCCAACAATTCCCAAAAGAAGAGGATGAATATTTCCACAAAAAGCCATGTATGACAACGTTCAGAAAAGCTTTAAACATCATAGCCCCAAACTGGAAACAACCCCACAGGCCCATCAACAGAAGAATGTGATATATTCAAGACAATGCAATACTAAGCCAGAACATATATAAAACATACATATAACAACAACATGGATCAATGTCACAGATATTAGATCGATTGAAAGAAGCCAGATGCACAATTCCATTTATATGAAATTCAAAAATGAGCAAAATTTTAAGATATGAAATCAGCATGGGTGCTCAACAACAGATAAATGGGAAAAGAAAATGTAGTATATACACAATGGAATACTATTCATCCATAAAGAGGAATAAAATCCTATCATTTGCAGCAAAATGAAATGAAGTGAGGACATCATGTTAAGTGAAATAATTCAGACACAAAAGCAAAGAGCTAAAAAATGTTAATTTGAAAACAGAATAACAGTTACCAGAGATTGGGATGGGTATGAGGAAGGAGGTAGGATAGGAAAAAGGAATTAGATTTGATTAAAACTCATATATGAATGTAGGGAAATACCAAATCGAACCCTATTAAAATAGTCAATTAATACATGTTAATAAAAAATTGAAAACAAATGAACAACTCTTGTCAATGTTGACAGCTATTTGAGGATGGACATCAGGAAGAGCACGCAGGAGTCTCTAAGTGCTCTATCAGTTTGGTGGTGGTTTACATGGGTGTATAGATATTGACATTTCATCAAGCTGTAAACTTTTTTTAAAAAAAACAGAAGTCAAATTTTATCAGTCAAAAATATTGTTTTATATACATAGAACTGAACTTCACTAGTTTTTTTTTTTTTTTTTTTAAGAACTGAACTCACCCATTTTTGTTATATATTTTTCTAAAGTTTTTCTAATAAACAAGGTCCTGGTGATCCCTGGGCTACATCAGGTAAGTACAACTACAATTTTGATACCAAGGTAAAGCGCTCTTTTGTGAAATTAATTTTCTTGCTCTAATTTTTTTTTAGTTTTAAAAAAATTTATTATTGGTGCATAAGTTACACTTGGACATACTAGGATATGCATATAATTTCATTCTCCAGTACCTCCCCAATGCCTTCTCCTCCTCCCTCCCCAGGGTCCCCTCTCTTTCTTACTGGTTTCCCTTCTATTTTCATGAAATCCCCCTTCTTTTTTCCACTAACAAATGAGAAGATATAACGCTGACTTTCAGAGTTTGCCTTATTTTGTTTAACTTGACAATGTCCCATTCCATCCATTTTCCTACAAATGACAGGATTTCATTCTTCTTTATGGCTGAGTAAAACTCCATTGTATAGATACACCATATTTTCTGTTTCCATTCATCTATTCGAAGACACTTAGGCTGGTTCCATAGTTTGGCTATTGTGAATTGTGCTACTATAAACATGGGTATGCATGTATCTCCACAGTACACTGAATTTAATTCTTTTAGGAAAATACCAAGGAGTGGTATAGCTGGGCCATATGGTAGTTCCATTCCTAATCTTTTGAAGAACCTTCACACTGATTTATATAGTATAAATTCATATAATTTACAATTCCAGGTAAAAGTGTTCCTTTTTCCCTTACATCTTCACCAGCATTTATTATTTATATTCTTGAGTGAGATAAAATCCCAATGTAGTTTTGATTTGCATTTCCCACTGCTAGCGATTTTTAACACTTTTTTCATGTTTGTTAGCTTTTTTTTTTTTTTTGAGTAATGCCTCTTTAGTTCATTTGCCCATTTATTTACTGGGTTATTGGTTTTATCAGTGTTGTGTTTCAAGCTGTAAACTTATCATCTCTGTACTTGACTGCATGTTATACTTTAATTAAAATAAAGAAGACTGGCTTACTTGCAAAATCCAAAAGCCTTAAGATATGAACAAAGAGGTCTTCTGGCTTTTTTGTCTTCTTTGGCTTCTAGGACCCCTGCGGTGAACTCATACAGCTCTGATGGGATTTTGGCATCTGCTCTCTCCAAGTAGCGCAAAACACCAACTGCATGGCTCGCATTTCTCTCCGTTAGCAATAGGACAGATTTGGTTTTCTTATCTCCCTGCTCTGCAGGAGAACCCTTAAAATGGGAGTAAATAAAGAAAGCAAATCATTCACACCAGTCTCAGTGAAACTTTATGGACTCTAAATTTGTCATTACACAGAAAATGATAGTCAAACCTGTTCAGTTAAACTCTGAAAATGATCTGACATGCAGTATAGGCGTCCACCAAATATCTTTGGTGAGGAAGGGAAGCTGAAGTGAATTACACACGTGGCATCAGTGATGGCCAAGAGTGGTACGCAATCGTCAGTTAAGGCTGGAGGAAAGATTTCAACAATTTCCCATGAGCTGCACTTACTTTAAAAAGCAGTCCCCAAAACCATCCTGCAAAGCATTTCTGTACTATATTTTACTTTATTTCTTGCAATGCTAGGGATCAAACCACAATCTCATACTTACTATGCCAGTACTCTACCATGAAGCTATATCCTCAATCCTTCATTTTACTTTTTAGATGCAAAGAAACTTCTTACCCACTTTCTTCCCCAAATGCCCCACACCAGTGATTAATTCCAGAGACAAGTGGCTTCATTTTTAGCTTGAAAAATGTCTTTTTCTATTACAAATCCAGGCTGCCCAGATCTTTTCTTTTTTTTTTTTTTAATACATTCTAACTTTTGTATTTCTAATATTTAACCTTTTTTATAATTTATGATGTTTCAATATAGGTACAGATGCACTATGTACAGCTAGATACAGACTTTATAGACTACATATACACAGATTTTATATATACAACAGTAATCCTCAAGCTAGAATTCCAGGTAAAGTGTCTAGATCAACGGTTGCTGCCTATTGACCTATGAGCTCTGAGGCACCTAGATTCATCTCAATATGAGAATCTTTTTGGAGGTTAATTTTCATTTTAAAATTAACATTACTAATAAATTCTGAGTAAATCTTGGAAATAATGAGAAATATGGAGGTGAAATATATAAATTAAGACATGATTCCTATGAGCTAACCTTTGTCTAAATAGAAGTAGAAACTAAAACACTTACCTAATACAATATGGGAGCCAGAACTTAATTTCTTCTTCCAATGTTCTAAAACACTTTTTAAGTTAAAAACCATTTCTTTATGCATTTTCAAGCAAAATATTGAATTGCTTTCTACTACCTAAAGGTAAAACCACAGAAGCCAGTTCAAAATCAGGAACATGAGCTTGAAGCCAGCTGTCTCATCAAGTATCAAAGTATTCAACTGTAAATCACCTCACTGACCCAGTAATTCTTTGAAATGACTATGAAATTAAGTAAATATATCTCCAAAGTTCTGTTGTAGTTCATATAAAAATTTGCTCAAGTGAAACAAACATCATTTTGCTAAAACTATTTCCCTTCCTTTTAAAAATAATACATATACACATATGTATGTATCAGTATATATAAAATACATGGTACTGTTGTCAACAAGGTTTTTTTTTTTTTTTCTTTCCCTTCTAGTACTGGGGATTAGGGCCTCACACATGCTTGGCAAGCACTCTACCATTGAGCTATATCCCCAGTCCAATAATGGCCTTTTAACTGTACTGTTTAGCTCATTATTATGTACCGAAAGATGTACTACAGCTTCTTTTAATTTTTGTATTTAGCTTTGTACATTTTGGCAATTAATTAGCATTTTACAATTAATATGAAATTAGATAAAACTGAATAAGTCTTTAGCCAATTTATTTGGCTTTTCTGGTTACATGACAGTATGTTTTACTGTTATCTTCACAACTTTTTAAAATAGAGAGAAGTGATGTGGGCATTTTGTTCATCAACTGGACCCTTTCATGTTCTACCTTGACAGACCACCTGGCACTGTTCCCTGAGCCTTACTCCCCATGTGGGACCGTGCTTCAGGAAAGGCAAGGATCCTCCCCCAGGCCAGACCTCCAGCTGTCAGTGCTTCCCAGCAGAGCCCACCTCCTCTTCTGATTGATGTTAAACTTGCAAAATGGCATCTCCCCACCACATATCAACTACCCAAGTCATTTTTTCCTCATTCAAGATTCAGCCACAGTTTAAATCAACAGGACAGGGACTCACCTTACACACTATTTCTGTTTCAGCTACAGAGCAAGTAAAGATCAAGGTCTTTTGTGCCTGACTTGGAGTGAAATCAAGAACTTGGAGTAAAGTTGAGGTTTTTTCACATTCTAGGCAAAGATGCACGACCTGGTAATGAAATTACCAGAAATGAAGTAATTTGATTTTTAAAATATTCAAAAAGTTCCAGTTTTACTTTTCATAGCTAAGTTATAATTTTAATAGAAAAGAATGCATAGGAAATCAAAACAAATTTAATTTACAATTATAGATTTGGGTATGAAATAGAAGCTACAGTCATCTAATATTAAGCCATGAAATACAGGCTACTTGCTTGTGCTCATCAGCTCCCCTCCCATTCATTCATCACCTGTTGGACGTTGCCACAGAGAGCAGCCTCCTCTGGGGCTGTAATCACAATGTAGGGATCATTCATGAACTCTCTGATTAGATGTTCTATATGTCTGCTCCAATGAATGCCAACCGCAATGATCTGATGTGGTGCAGATTCCCTTTCTTCAACTTCAACATTTTTTTTAAAGTTATCTAATATAGCAAACATCTAAAAAATTGATATAATTTTTATTTCAAAAGACAGTAATAATTAGTTTGACAGAACATAATATGTAAAAAATTGCATATTTACTGTTTTCAGACAGGAGGAAGCCTTTCCAAAACAAAAGTAAAGAGAGAAACTCAAAAAGGAGAAAATATTTGTTTCGGCACTGGGGACTGAACCCAGGAGTGCTTTACAACTGAGCTACATATCCAGCCCTTATTATTTTTATTTTGAGACAGGATCTCATTAAGTTGCTTAGGGCCTCACTAAGTTGCTGAGGCTAGCCTCAAACTTGCAATCCTCCTGCCTCAGCCTCCCAAGTGACTAGGATTATAGGCATGCTCCTCTGAGAGAAAATGTAGCCAAATTCAGTGGTGCATACCTGTAATCACAGCGTGAGACTGTCTCAAATAAAAAACAAAAAGGACTGAGGACATAGCTCAGTGGTAGAATGCCCCTAGGTTCAATCTCTGGAAACACAAAGGGAAAAAAGAGGAAAAAGGCAGGTGGGGCAGGGGCAGCGAGGGGAGAGAAAGAGAATATCAATGAACATAAAACCCCACTATAAATCAAATTAAAGCACAAAAAACATCTTGGTAAATATGTGTTAACACATCTAATGGGATTAACATGCTCACATTTAAAAAGGTCAAAAAGTAATTACAAAAGATGACTGCACCACAAGAAAGAAAAGGAAATGATCTAGCAACTTTAGAAAATGAACATAATGATCAAAATGAATTAATGTTCAACTTAAGTAATCAAGGAAATACAAACTACAAGGCTAGACATGCAAACCAGTGGTAGAACACTGGCCCAGCATGCATGAAGCCCTGGTTCCATGCCTAGCACTGCAAGAAAAAAAAAAAAAAAGATGCAAACTGTACTAACAAGATCTGTTTACCAGCTAGCATGGAACAAAAAACCAGGCCAAGGCCTCCTACTGGTCGGAGGACAGCAAACATGGCATAAATTGTTATGCCCATGTGATTAAATATGCCCAATAATAATAATAACCTTTAGAACAGGAAGTAATAATACAATGCTGTTAACTGCAAAATGTGAATTATAAAATTATACATAAAATGTGCTCTTGATATTGAACACATGTATCAACAATTAGGAATTTTAAAAAGGAAGAAATAATCCAAAATAGTAGAATGATTGCCTTTGAGTGTAAGATGATTAGGGTATTGTATTTTTTTCAAGTGCTCTTCTCTATTTCTCAAAATTTTTTACAATAAAAATTATTGCTTTTATAATCAGAAAAACATTCATTATCTCAGTAAATCTTCCTGGGAGAGAAATGTTGCTTTTCAAAGAGAGATTTAACACTGGGAATGAAATTTCAAATAAACATTCTCTCTTCTAAATTATAGAAGTTAAAGGGATTTTTTTTTTAGATTAACCACCCCTTAACTAGATCCTTTTTCCTGATTCTGTTAATACTTGAATTTTATCTATTTTAGAAGTATATGTATACATTTAGAATAGTAATAACATCTAAATAGATGCCATACTTACCTGCTCATTAGCTTCAAGGAATAACACTTCCACCTCATCCAACACTAGATGACAAAGTCTAAGAAATAACAAGCTTTGGTATGTGAGAAGTCTCAGGAGGCTATGTGGTGTTGTGACAATCACATCGCCTACATTTTAAAAGAAAAAACAATGCCCATTTTAGATTTGTTTTACAGGTTTTCACAACATTTCCTTTGCTAAGATTCCACATACTGCTGCTTCTCTCCTCAGGTGCCCACCCTGGCTGAGCCCTGTCAGTATGGGACAAGCCTTGGCACTCCTACCAGGTTCTGCACTCCTGAAAAGCAGGAGGCTTTTAGTCAACACTGTGTTCAGCATCTAGCAAGCAGTAAGTGGTCAGTAGAAAGTAGATGAATGAAATCCTGTAGTTTTCTCAGCAAAACAGATGTAGGTCAAGATTGAACCTACATCATGGATACCCATCAATGAGTGACAAGCTAGGCTATCACACAAGCCTGTCATCTGCAATCCCAGACCTGCCTGGGCAGGGTCCCCTGTCTTCTGTTGGGAAAGCCAAACTGCTTGGAAAGAATGCTTACACCCCCTTGGAAGCTTCATGTTTTTGGCTTCATCTTTGTGAAGTCCAATTGTTAATAACACAGGATGAAGAGGCCTGGAGGACATGCTATAGTCGCCCAGTAATTCAAAAATAAATTGGGCCTTTTTCCATCCTGGGCACACGATGACTGCAAGAGGCTGCAAAGACAAACAAATTCAAATAGTTTTGAACAGTAGTTAGAAATTGAACACAGTATATGTGAAACATCCAGAACATCTCCTTGTACACAATAAGTGCTACTTCAGGTTTTGCTACCACCATCATCACATAGGTTAGAAGAGTTAAAAATAATTTCATTAAAATAGATTTAGGGGACTGGGGTGATGGCTCAGTGGTAGAGCACTTGCCTAGCATGTGTGAGGCACTGGGTTCAATTCTCAGCACTGCATATAAATAAATAAAGATCCATTGACATCTAAAAAATATTTTAAAAAACAGATTTTAGACACATTGAGCTAGGTTTTCTTAGGGCTTAAGCTAAGTATTGCATAAGTATTAATTCATTTAATACATTCTTATGGGTAGGGCCTATTATTACTTCATCTCACAGATGAGGCATCTGAGGCACAGAGAAGTAAAGCCAGTTGCCCAAGGCTACACAGTTCATTCTTGGTAGCAACATAATTTGAACCTAGGAAGTCTGGCTCCAGATTTCCTGCTCCTAAGCCCAAGGATGAACTAACCACTTCCTGAGAAGGGGCTTAAAAAGTGGATAACAGCTCTTTCTTAGGAAATTACCTTCTGAACCCTACCCTCCACTAGCCCACAGATTCTCTTGAAGGTACACTGCCTACCAAATACCTTCCTGGACACTTGCTATCTATTAATCGAAGAGAAGCCTAGTTTTCTCTTTCCTTTAGACAGATTCAGATGATAGTTTCCAGGCACAGACCTGAAGGCAGGTTGACCATAGGGGCATGGAGAAAGTAGGGGAGACACAAGGGTCAAGACTTAAGATGGCCTCTTCTAACCCCAGCCATGGTTCTGCCTCAACACTAGCTGTATATCATTAACAGGGCTTAGCTGTTAACAAACTGGTGAGGGATGAGGGGGATAAATGCATTCATTTGATTAAATCAATATCTAATAACCAGCTTGAATTCCAAAGGGAAATCATCAAACTGCATGGCATAATTAGAAAGAGAGCTAGTATCTGTTCTAACTGCAACTCCAAGCTCATTTCGTACTGCTGTTTCACCGTTTGACACATGGTGGAACCCTCTGGAGTGCACCCTTTGTGTTAGGATGGAGGTTTTACACCCATCAGTTCCAAGAGCCCAAACCAGAAAAGTGGACATCACTATTCATTGCCATTTGAACCCATACCCATTTCCCTTCTCTCCAGCTTTCTGTTACTTTCAGGTTATTACACATGGGGAAATTATTCTAAAACAGTGTGGGGTACTATGAGATATTGAAGAATGTAGAATAAGACAACAGAAACTTAACTTCTAAGCCCACTTTCACACCATATCAGCTGTCAATAATTCACCCAAGCAACTTATCATGACCTGGGTCTTCTCATGTATACAGTGATGAGAATGATATACACCCTGACCACATCACATGGTTGCCATGACAATGACATGAATTAATGTGAGATCATTTTATAAATTCTATGTTCACCTCTAAAAGCCAGGGCTTTCCTGCTCAGCCCATGACCCACAACCCAGGCTTGGATGAGAATCAGTACAGGAGAACAGGTGACCAGGAGACGAGAAAGGCTACTTTCTCACTTTCTTCTATCTTGGCAGTTGGAAAACCAAACTGAGTAATGTAACCTGAACTTTACCAAAGGTCAAGTGTATAATTAAAAAAATAAAAATTTAATCCATTTTTGTTGTGAAACAAAATTGTCTTAAACTTACTCCGTTTCTACTTGGTAATGACTTGTAGCAGCCCCCCGTTTGCAAAATCGTAAGCAATGGTGGGAGGTACAACAAAGGGTCATTTCCACAGTGAGAAATGACAACCACATCACAGCCACGTGCTATGGGAGGCCAAGAGTAAGATTCAGTGTGACTGGGTCCCGGGAACTTATTTCTTTGAAGAGCCTACAAAAAAATCAACAACCAAAAACCACAATAAAGTAGAGAAAACAAACAACAGCTCCATATCATTGCCACTCTACTCCATCTACCACTCAGTATATACACATTGATTAATCTGATATTTTCTGAGACTTACCCTGGTAAGTCCCTCTGACTCTTTTCTCAGTACTATACTCCTATTATATAAAATTTTGTTTTTCTGGGCTCCAATCAAAAGGAACTGGATGGTGATCCACTAGAGCTCACTGGATTAAG
The DNA here is from genome assembly GCF_001458135.2 of Marmota marmota marmota. Classification (NCBI taxonomy): domain Eukaryota; kingdom Metazoa; phylum Chordata; class Mammalia; order Rodentia; family Sciuridae; genus Marmota; species Marmota marmota. The sequence goes on from NW_026000205.1 coordinate 13,555,777, forward strand.
GATGTGGTTTTTTGATCTTATTCTCCCAATAATCTGCCAGTCCACCAGCCTCCCTTGTACAGCATTTTAAAAACATGCTTTTATTCATTTGTTTATCTATGTATCTCTCACTAAACCAAATTCTCCAACAGAGTTCTCTAGCCACACTGATATAATTTTCTAAAAGACTGAGTTCAAGAGCACCATGAGCTCTGTGATCCCCCTCCCCAGAACCCTGAGTCCCAGATGCAAAGGTACTGCTTACTCTTCCGCCAACCTGAGAGCTTCCAGGTAGACAGGTGCAACCCATTTGGTCTTTCTTGGTGAACTTCTTTGTTGTATGAACATTTTGAAACAGCTTCTTGGTAAAGAGTACAGGGGAAATACTTCTTTGTTATTTTTGAGACTGCATGTCTGAAAATATTTTTGGTCTACTCTCACATCTCATTACTATGTGAGTATGGATGTATAGGTGGAAATAACTTTTTTTTTCACCTCTAATCAACATCAATGTTTTTAGTTTCTTACTCACGTGAAAAATTGCCATAAAACACTGAAATCTTCTCAATAAATCTAGGGTTAAGCTTAGCAATATTCCATATGTGCTTCAAAAATGATTTTATTCCAAAAAGATGATTATTGTCTACATGAAGTAACTCCTTTGGTGTTGCTATGAAGAAATCTGAGGTACCTGACTTCTGGTCTTGAGATGGGGACCATTTTTTCCTCTAGAAGATTTTGTGCTCTCTGAATCCAAGTTCAGATGCTTCAACCCCATACAGCTAATGTCTGTTCATAAGTTGTGCTGGCCAGTGTGAGACAGCTCAATGTGGAGATTTATTTCCATTAGGTTCAGGAAATGTTCCTGTGTTCTTCCTCAGAGATTTTTCTGCCCCTCCTGTAACTCTTTCCAAAAAGCTGAGCTCGTCAGCACCATGGTGTCTGTGACATCCTCCTCCCCAGACCCCTGAACTCCAAATGTAATAGTCTCTGATATCAACATGGAGCTTCCAGGTAGGCAGTGCAACCCGTGTGGTCTGTCTTCTATGATTCAGTCTGAAATTCCATTTTCAGATACTGCACCTCAAATTCTTTTTTTTTTTTCCTCTTTGATTCATCTTGTTGCCTTTTTGTTCTACTTTCTGCTGGCTTCTATTTTATATCTCAAAACCACTTATTTTCAAAATTTTTTATAATATTTTGAACTTCTGAGAACCTTTTTTATTGATCTTTCTCTCCCCTTCTCCTCCCTCCTCTTTCCAGCAAAAGATGCCATACCTTCTTTCCTCTGAGGATATTTTTCGTTTCTTTCTTCCTTCCTTTTTTCTTTTCCCTCTCCCTTTCTCTTTCTCTCCCCCATTCCTTTCTTTTTCTTAAGAGAAGAGTCGCACTATATTGCCCAGACTGGTCTCAAACTCCAAGGCTGAAGCAATCCTCCTGCCTCAGCCTCCTGAGCAGCTGTGACCACAGGCATGCACTGCTGCACCTGGCAATATTTATTTTTTAATATTTTCTTCTCCAGTCATTATTTCCTTCAGAGTTTGTTTTAAACTTTTTTTCTTAAGGTAAAGACTTTCTTCAGATGTCTGTGTTTCATATGTGTGTGTGTGTGTGAGAGAGAGAAAAAAGGTCTATGATTCTCATTATATTATATGTATATATATGAAAAAAACTAGTTTTGTGTTTTTTTAAGTCACTAAAACCTGACTAAAGGCTCTGTGGGTGGGGCTAATCTAGTCACCATGAGAGTGAGACATCACTACAAGAAGACTGGGCAACAAGCAGGCATTCTAACTGGGAGAATTCCAAACACCACCATTAAGCACCACTACTCAGTGGTCACTCAATTTCTCCAGAAAGAGTCTCCAATTTTCTTCCTTAGAATAATATAAACTGGTTGTGTATTGTCAGGAAACAGGGTGAGAAGTTCACTGTCCACTCCTCTCCACCTCCTAGCTCTTTCCCTGTTAAGTCAACCATACTCTGCTACCTAGCTTTCATCCTCTAAAATTCTATGAAAATCTCCTGCTCATTCAAGACTTCTCTGTCACTCTTTCATCCTTGTGATTTTATTTATATCTTTTAAAAAACAGTTTTAACCTCTTTTTTAAAAAATTAGGAAAGAAACAGGTAAGCATGAATGATCGATTTACCAAGTGAACCCACCCATCTATGAAGCCATTTTGGAAAGAATGGCTAAGAAGTATATTACAATTGCCCTGTTATGTCTTCAAAGCCCCTTTTTTCAAAGGCCCATTTAAAAACTTATTTCAGAAGGGGGTTTACAGTATACAATGGGTTTTCCTTAAATTAATTATTCATTTACAAGAACTTATCCAGGATTTAAGAATAAATTATTAACAAAAACTTTATAAAAGAGAATTTCAAAAGCAAAGAAATGATACAATGTAACCTTATAACTTTTATTTAGAAATCCTTCTATGGGACTATGGGCTCAGTGGTAGAGTGCTTTGCCTAGCCTGCTCCAGGCCCTGGATTCCATCCCTAGCACTGGGAAAAAAATAAAAAGAAAAAAAGAACAAAAAAATCCTTCTACATTAGAAAAGGTTGGTATTTCTTCATGAATTTGGTTCTAAGAGCACTTTCACCTTTTTCAGGTCTGCAGACAGTGGTGACGTGTCAATGGTCAGGCAGGGATCAATCCTGTTCCGGAGCACCATGACAGGCTGCTGCATGCCTGACTTCAACTTCTGCAACTGAGTGATACAGACATGAGACAACCAGTATCTGCCCTGAACTCTTAGCATAGAGTACCAGCATAGAAAGAAAAGAAAGCATATGATTTCAATGTTAACAACCTGAAAAACTCCAAAACTACCTAAATGAAAGAAGATCACCTATTACCCAAATAAAAATAGAAATTTCTCTGATGCACTAATTTACCAATCTATAAAAGCATGTCTTCAGGCAAAGTTACCAATCTATAAAAGCATGTCTTCAGGCAAAGTCCCCCACCCGAGGAGTTTCTCTTCTAATTTTAAGACTGGAAAGAGGAAGGAGAAGAATTTTTAAGAGCAAACTGTTTTCTCTCCTATTTAATTGTTTTTAGGGCCTGTAATACCTGCTGCAGATCAGAGATTCCATCAGCTCTCAAAGGATCAGGATTTAAAAACTGCAGTAATCTGTAAAATCATTAAAAAAAACACTGTTAAGACAAAAAATATTTATATTTCCTCAACTGAACTGTTATTTGAAGTCTTCCTTAACAGAGGTAAAATGGACTGTCTACCCCAGGCCTGGCTGTAAGCGGACTGCCTGCCTGCTCTGTTCTGTTTGATTAAGATACAAGGCCACAGTAGCATGCCTGTTTTATGCTTCCTACTTTCCAACCTTGTGCCTGCATCTGGACTGCAACAACTCTACCACCTAGTCCTTGTGCAGAATATCTGAGGAATAACCATTCTGCTTCATTATCTTTATTATAGATGAGAAAAAAAGCCCAGAGAGTACTTGCCCTATCACCTCTGCTAACTCAGTGGAAAAGAAATTTGAAATTGCTTTCCTCTAGACTAAGCCCCAGCCCTAGCCCCAGCCCCAGCCCCAGCCCCAATATGGGTAAGGTCTAGTGACAGCAGGAGAGAACTCATAAACCATTTTCAGTGACAGGGACTTTGGAAGAAAAAGAGCGGATTAAATATACGTATTAAGTTACATTCTTTCCTAAACTTGATTTTATTTTTTAAGATGGGGTCTTGCTGTGTTGCACAATGGACTTGAACACTTGATCCTCCAGTGTCAGTCTCCCAAATAGCTGTGATTACAGGTGCGTGTCATCATGCCTGCCACCTGAAATCCCATTCTTACATATTTTTAAAGTGCAAGAGCCACAAGATATAAATGTTTATCAACTGATGAATGGATAAATAAAATATGCCATATCCATGCAATAGCTTTTACTCAGCAATAAAAAGGAGTACTCAGCTGGGCTGGGGATGTAGCTCAGTGCAAAGGTGCTTGCCTAGAATGCATAAGGTCCATGGTTCAATCCCCAGTACCATATGCACACACATACAAAATGTAAATTTTAAGACAGATAAATTTTATCTTGATGAAGCTTTTTTTAAAAAATTCTTTTTTAAAGCCACAATGAAGTAGAGAACCACAGAGGAGGCAATATTACAAACAAAATTTTAGAAGCTGGAAAGCAGATGGACATGTGGTTACTGACTTGGCAGATCCAAAACAGTTGAATCTAAGCCAGTCATACATAAGAAGACCAAATCTATTCGCACAGAATAAATCTTCAGAAAGCTTAGGAATTAGGAACAACCTTCTCCTACTGTGGCAATATAGCAGGGGGATAAAATAAAGAGGGCAAACCCCAGATCCCCTTCCACTTCTCAATGCCAGAAAGCTACCCACCCCATCCTAGGGGAAGACCAGGGTTAATGTCCTAGAGAGGATCAAACAGAGCTCTTGGGACTGGGGCACTAGAGGAACAGCTGAAGATGGAGGGACTGCACTGAAAAGTGGAGGAGGGGAGTAAGGCTGAATAATGAGAACCCAGCTGGCTTCTGCCACTCAGCACTCAGGATACCTGTAGGACACGTTATTTATTTATTTAATTTAAAAAATATTTTTGGTTGTAAATGGATGCAACACTTTTATTTTATTTATTTTTATCTGGTGCCAAGGATCAAAACCAGTGCCTCACATGTGCTAGCTGAGCACTCTACCACTGAGCCATAAACCCAGCTCCTTGTAGGACACTTTAAAAGGGTAAATTGAGGGGCTGGGGATACAGCTCAGTTGGTAAAGTTGAGGGGCTGGGGATACAGCTCAGATGGAAAAAAAAAAAAGTGGGTAAATTGGGCTGAGCTCTAGCTCAATGGTAGAGCACTTGCCTAGGGTGCATAAGGCCCTGACTTTAATTTCTACCAACCATCCCCCCCCAAAAAAGAGGAAAAGAGAACAAAAGAAAAACACTTGCAAATTAAAAATGTTTTATTATAAATTTAAAAATCAACAAAATTGGTGGAGAATAAAGTTGTGAAAACATCCCAAAAAGTAAAACAAAAAGACAAAGAAATGAAAAATGTATTTTAAAAAATCACATCACAGTTGGGCACAGTGGGGCATGCCAATAATCCCAGCGACATGGAGGTCCATGACAGGAGGATCACATGTTCGACGTCAGTCTCAGCAAGTCAGCAAGTCAGCAAGACCTAAGCAACTTAGAGAGACCTGTCTCAAAAAAAAAAAAAAAAAAAAGGAGNGACAGTAACAGCACTGCAAAATACTAAAAAAAAAAAAAAAAAAAAAAAGGAGTGGGGATGTAGCTCAATGGTAAAAATAACCCTGGGGTTAAATCTCTAGTATATTAAAAGAAAAATCATATGTCCAACTTGAGAAGTACAACATGAAGAAGAGTTATACAAACTCTAGAAAACAGAGAGCCAGGTGCAGTGGCACATGCCTACAATCCCAGCAACTCAGGAGCTTTGAGCAAGTTCAAAGCCAGTCTCAGCAATTTAGCAAGGCCCTAAACTAAGCAACTTAGCAAGGTCCTGTCCCAATATAAAAAATAAAAAGGACTAGGATATGGCTCAGTGGTAAAATACCTCTGGTTTCAATCCCCAGTACCAAAAAAAAAAAAAGACAAGACAAGAATGTAAGATATCATTGAAAAAGTAAAAAATATTTTCCCAAAGTGAGGAACATAGTACCAGAAAACTTTATCATGAAAAATAGGAAAAAAACAAAACACTTGCAAATGAAAAATGTGATATTATAAATTTAAAAATCAACAAAATTATAGGAACAAAGACCCTATAAGTTTCCTGAGAAAAAGAAAGTCATATATAAATAAGAAATCAAAAAGCAATAAACTAGAAACTAGAAAATAAGGTAGAAATGCTTTCAAAAACTGATAACCAAAGTGTGAAAATAATCTAAAAGTATTTTTGCACTCTTGAAAAGTTCAATCTTTCTTGTTTCCCTCCTCAGGAAGCTATCAGAGGATATCTTTTACCAAAACAAGAAGTCAATCAAATAAGAGGAAAATGGAAAACCCAGAAGAAAGGAGACTCCATTCAAACAGATTCAGTAATGTCAAGATGCTGGTGGCGATGGACACAGGATGTAGCAGGCATGGGCACGGGCACAGGCAGGAAATTCAGAGAGTTCTCCCAGAAGATGCAAGCTAAATTACTGAGAGTATGTTTGGACAACAGAGGGGGATTCTGGAGATGAATCTATAAAGATATATAGAAAATTAAAGAAAGAAAAAAATAATAGACAATAATTTATTAATGTCAGAAAAACCAAGAATTTTTGCAAGAAAAGAGAAGGAGCCACACTTGGCTCCTGTGAGGCTCCGCAGTATTTTCTACTCACAGACCATGGATGCTCATCTTATCAGAATCACAATGTGGGGGGGGGGTGAAGTCAGGGAAGGGACCAAGTGTGGGATGATTAAGAGGGAAGAACCATGGGAATGATCAAACCATTCACAGGGCTTTGGCAGAGAGCTCTGGGCAGGAAGGACTCAACTGCCTGTGTACAGGGCTTTCAATTCAGGCTTTAATAAGAACTGGTGTTCAAACTCTTGACACAGAAACAATATTATAAAGAATTTATTTATTTAGAAGAACTTCCCATTTTAAATAAGCAATAGAAGAAAATAGGGAAATGTTAAAATGTTTATAGGAAGAGAACTGAAGAAAAAAGAATATATTTTATAGTAGTATGCAGATACGGAAAGATCAGAAGATAAAGAATGCAAAAGATGGGGCTGGGGTTGTGGCTCAGCAGTAGAGCGCTCGTCTAGCACATGCAAGGCCCTGGGTTCGATCCTCAGCACCACATAAAAATAAATAAACAAAATAAAGGTGTTTAAATAAAAAGAATGCAAAAGAAAAAAAGACAGCTACAAGCTTACATTTAAACATCAGAGATGACAGATGGCAAGCAGGCCACTACTCAACTCTCCTATACCTAGATTGGATATCTTAATCACTCATAAAATACTGTCCCCAGCACATCTGACACAATGTCAAAATCCTCTTCACCAAAATGCTGCAGGGAACTGCTATCAACCAAATGGACTTAGAACCAATCACTACTGGAACTTGGAAACAGTTTAGAAATGATGTATTGGTCTAATCTAAGCTTGCAGTCATCTCCAGATGCTCTCAGAAGAGCAGGGTTGTTTCTCTTAAACAACTAAAAAATCTGCTATGTGGGCCCTGGTACTCTGGATGTGGACCCTGACACTCTCCCTGTCACCCAAGAAACCAGGATTCAAAAGGAGAAGAAGGTATACTATCCTGGAACGGGGATGATAACCAAATCTGGGGTGAACTCTTCCTGAATTTCTGTAAGGTCTTTAAGGTGGTCCTTTAAAGATAAGTCAGGATGAATGGCAACGTGCCAAAGTTACTGTGTCCCCTTTACTAACTAATGTTATTATTAAATTACATGATGCCTGCAAATTCCTACTTTATCACCCTTAAGGAAAAGATCTCTTTTCTAGGCTGCCTTCATTACTTGACCAAAAATAATGGACACACAGTTCACCAGGCTCTGAATGCCTGGTTCCTTAGGCTCTGGACACAGCATAGCCAACCCCAGGGCTATTTGATCAGATCCTAGGAAGGATCACATGATCACCAGGTCAGTCTCTGGATTTCTAAGAAACTCACTGTCTTCTTTTTTCCTTGCCATTTAACCTTGAGCCACTTTAAGGTTCCCTGGAACCATAGCAGACAGGATAACTAGTATACTTTCATCAGTGGATTCCAATAAGGGCCATTTAGCAGAATAAGAGAGAAGAATAAAACTTTTTAATACATAAATAAAAGGGAATGAGATATTTCAAGGTTAGTTTACCAGCTAGTAATTTAAAATAAATGGATAATGAAAGGCTTTGGTTCCAAAGGAAGGAACCACTTATAACAGCAAAACATTCAGGCATTAATGGGAAGAAGGTTGTCAAATCAGATGCCTTAACAACCATCCCCAGCTGTAAGTTCCATGACAGCCTTCAAAGCCCTTGGCCCTGGGATACTATGAGGAGCTTGGACTGGGTAAGAAGCTGTGACAGGGCATCAGAGTGGCATCTGGGGAGCTGTGTGGCTGCAGGGCTGCTTGATCTATGCCCTCCTTCCAACCCCAGAGCAGCTAGTAAAAACAGCAAAATCCACCCACCTCTGAACTGTCTTAAATAAACTCTGTCACATTTGATACTCCACAGTGGTTACAGTTATTTGGAATGTAAAACTGTTTAAACAGAAAGGGGAAAAAACTAACCTCAAAGCCTACAGAAGACTTACGGTTATGTATTTTTTTTTACAGGAATGAAGTTTGAAATTAGAAATAAAATATGTAAATTCTTCCTGCTTATAATTTTCTTACAATTATTTCAATAAACAATTTGTATACACACGCCCCCAAATCTTACTTCACACAGCCATTCTTCTCATAATATTCTTTCTTCTCAGCCAATCTAAGTGGTTTCTCATTTGGCTTCTGACTTAAAGAACTAGAAATAAAAGGCATCAAAAAGTTTACTGAAATTTGTGAACCCAATTACTCCAACCCTAGAAATGACTTTATTTTATGACAAAAAAATTTAAGAATTATCAGTGAGGAATCAGTTGATATACCAAAGTGAATTTCTGTAAGAACTTATGATTTTCATACCTGTGGCTTAGACCCATACTAATTATAATCAGAAATTCTGGATAGAAAAAAGCAATGGAGGAAAAAAAACTGAAAGTAAACAGAATCATGAGGAGTTTCATGGGCTTTTTCCTTCCTCTGTTTCCTTCCTCAGACCTCAGGGTGGCCTGAGACATGAAACTGTATAGCAAATACAGACATCAAAAATTTGAGAGAAGGGCTGGGGACATGGCTCAGTAGTAGAGCACCTGGCTGCCTGCTTCAGGCCCTGGGCTCAATCCCTAGCACTGGAGGAAAAAAAAATCTGAGAGAGGCTCCCTTTCCAAGCCAGAGAGAACTGGGATTGTTTTTCTTTTTTCCCTGTTTCTCTCCTATGTTTGCCCCAAGGCCAGCTCCACCTTGGAGCTAGCAGCACAGTCCCTACAACCTCAAAAGAAAACCTGTCCCTACATCCAGAAAAACTGGGAAACTAGACCCTATGGTCCAAACAATGTGTGGGGAAATCCACTGTTTTCCTCCATTATTTCTATTGCCATTTTGCTCCCAAAGTGGCCCAAGCACAGATTGCATAGCAGTTTCTCCAAGAGGAACTGTCTGTCTGGCCACAGAGACAGGAAAGGAGCACCTGGATCTGGTAAGCAGGAGAGAAATAGAGGGGGATCAATGAAAGGTCACCCTAACAGGAATCTCAAGGTCACCCTAGGTTAAACACCTGCAGAACAGCCCCAAAACAGCACACCAAAGGTTTGGAAATTGATAGACACAGCAGCCACCCTTGGCAAGTGAGACTAAACCTGAGTCATGAACCTAACCAAATCATTGCTGCCTGCTTAACACAAACAACAAGAATGCACTTTCTCCAGTGGGTTTTAACAGAACCAGAGTCTCATAGCATGTTATTCAAAATATCCATAATACAAACCAAAGTTATTCAACACATGAAGAACCAGGAAAATCAGATCAATTGTAAAGGAAAAAAAGAATCAATAGGTGCTAACCCCAAGATGGTTCAGAAGTGGGAATTATCAAAGATTTTAACACAGCTATCATAATATGGTGCATATAAAAAGTTTAGCATTCTTGAGTGGAAAAACAGAAAGCAAAGAAAAATGAACTATAAAAAATTTAAAAATGAAAAATATACCAAATAAAACATTCACAGAATGAGTTCAACAATAGAAATGAGATGACAGAAGAGAAAGATTAGTAGAACTGCTAATTTGAAAAGTGGCAAGAAAGAAAGGTTGAAAAATGAAGCACTTCAGAGGCCTTTGGAACAATTATCAAAATTTTGATTTTTTTTTTAAAATAAGGGCCTCAAAAGGAAAAGAGAGAAAACTGTTGCAGAAAAAGAAAAACTGTAATGAAAGTGAATATTTCCTGCTACAGTTTGAATATTCTTGTCTCTTCCAAATTTCATGTTGAAACTCAGTGCCCATTGCAATTACACTGGGAGGTGACGCCTCTAGGGAGATGTGTAGGCCACAAGGGCTCTGCCCTCGATGGGTTAATGCCATAATGCCACTACAAAAAGTACTGGTGGGAGTGAGTTCTCTCTCTTTTGCTCTTCTGCCATGTGAGGAACAGTATTTCTCCCTGCCAGAAGACAGGCATTCAAGGTGCCATCTTGGAAGCTGAGATCAGGCACTTACCACAGTACAAAAGTGCCAGTGCCTTGATCTTGGATTTCCCAACCTCCAGAACTGTGAAAAACAAATGGCTATTCTTTATAAATTACTCAGTTTGTGGTACTTTGTTATAGTTATACAAAATGGACTAAATTTGATGAAAAATAGAAAATTACAAAGAACTATTATAAATCCCAAGCATAAGAAACATGAGAAAAAGAACACCAAAGCATATAACCATCAAATTGCTCAAACCAGTAATAATGAAAAATCTTAACAGCAGAAAAAACACTGCAAACAGAGGAACAACAACAAAAAAAGATGACAGCAGATTTTGCATCAGTGCAACACTACCTTTAAAAATACACAGAGAAAAACAGTGTCAAATACTGTCAACCTAGAATTCATTCTATACCTAGCCAAAAATAAATAAAAAATAAAGCAGCAGCAGCAGCTAAGGGCTAGGAATACAGTTCAGTTGAGAGTGCTCTGCTATTAATCTACAGTGTGCACTGATGCACACACACACAAATAATTTTTCAGACATAAAACCTGAAGAGTTCATCACCACCAGACCTGTAATTTAAAAAAATGTTAATAAAAGCCTTTTCAAGTAAAAAGAGTGGTACCAGATGGAAACATGGATCAACACAAAAACTGAAGAGCACCAATGTAACTACAGAGGCAAATATATGTTACTTTTCTTATTACTTAAACCTCTCTAAAAGAAAACTGTTTGAAGTGATAACATTGTAGCATTTATAACACTAATAAAACACACAAAAATCATAGCATAAAGTCTAAGTGGGGGGAAATGGAAGTATACTATTTTAAGCTTTTATACTGCACATAAAAAAGCATATGACATCATTTCTGTGATGTCATTAATGTCACTGGTGCATCTTGATGAGGATGGTGTTATAGTCAAAGAAGACTGCAAACCATTCTGCTTTCTATCAACTTGTAACCAACCAAGCACCGCTGCCATCTGGCCCACATTTGCTCCTCCTTCACATCACACCCACTCTGTGCCAACCTTCTCTGGACCTGCCTTACAAAACCACCTCTGTCCAACAAGGTAACAAGGGGATTCTAGAGTCAGTTTTCAGCGCTGTGCTACTAACCAATTGTCGCAAGATTTTTTTCTTTAAATTAATATGTTCAATAAAAATTTTCTGTGCCACGCTTTTTGGAAAGAATACTTTCATGTCATGAGAACACTGTACAATTTGGCCTCTGTGTCCATAGGTTCTTCACTTTGTGTTCAACCAACCACAGATTGAAAATATTTGGGAAAAAAACAAATTGAGTCTGTACTGAACATATACAGGCTTTTTCCCCCCTGGCATTATTACCTAAGCAATAAGTACAGCAACTATTTACATAGCATTTACATTGCATTAGGTATTATAAGTAATTTATAGATGATTTCAAGCATAAAGGAGAATGTGCATAAGTTATATGCAAATACTAATATATATACTAATTGTGGCATGTCAGATTTTGGTATCCTTGGGGGTCCTGGAATCAATCCCCCAAGAATATTAAGGGATGACTACATAAGACTATATATATTTTCAAATCATACCTTGCTGTTGGGATATCTGGATCAGCATATATGGTTATGCCTCTTTTCGTTGGCCAGCATGCTGAAGATTCCACACACTGTAAAACAAATTTCAGAAAAAATATGTATGCTTAACAAGATATATATTCTTTGGGGACAAAAATTTAAACACCACTCCAGTCAATTTCTTGCACACACAAGACACAGAGAGACAAAAAACTATAAAGTTTGATGATTATGCCATCACTATAATCACTAGATTAAAAGGCTCAGAACTGGGGTTGCAGCTCAGCGGTAGAGTGCTTGCCTAGCATGTGCGAGGCCCTGGGTTGGATCCTCAGCACCACATAAAAATACAATAATGGTATTGTGTCCAACTACAACTAAAAAATAAATATCGAAAAATTTTAAAAAATAAATAAAAGGTCCAAATGGCAGGTAGCTGGCATTTCAGATAATCAGTGTTTAAAATGCCCTGCAATTACTTTCACCTGTCTCGGTCAAAGGACTGGAAGGTAAGTTAGAATCCCAAATTTTCATACCCTTGTTCAAATGAGAAGAAGTACCCAATTTTAGAAATGGCATTAATTATCAAGGACAAGAGCTTGACAAGAAGGGAGGTGGATGGAGTTACCTTGTTTTTTCAAAATAAGTAAACATGCAAACTGTATTTTTTTCATGAATAAAACTATCATAGTCAATTTTTTAAAAAAGAAAACACATTTTGGTTTCTAATAGGATATTACTAACATTACATGAAGTTTTCATTAAATGAGAATTTTAAAAATACAACCTTATTTACATCTTTTAAAGAGATGCACTGCTGCTTCTTTTCGGATTTCTTTTTAGGTGAGTCTCTCATAGAATCCCTATTATATTTTTCAGTTCTATCTGAAAAATAAAAACAGCAATACAAAGCTACCTTGAAAAATGCTGATAGGAAACAAATGGCATTATAAAATCTTAATACATGAAATTATTATGGAATAGGGGTTTATATTAAACTTTATTTAAGGGGATTAAATTTTAAAATTTTGTTTCAGCCTTTATTATTGTTTTCAAAGTTCTAAAAATTCCCACACCAGCTTATAAGACTAAAACACAATTTATTTTCCCAAGTTGGTCATTTTTAATTACCAAAGGTGGCCACAATTACTGTCCAACAATCTGGGATTACTGAAAGCAATAAATACTAGGTGAAACTGTGCAACGGCAAAACACAAGGATGCGAACACTTGGTACTTTTCCTGCTGTAAGGGAATTAGAAGGAACACCATGGAAAAATATATTCCCACGGTGACAGGACTGCTTTCAGCAGTAACTCTCATCTGAGGACCCTACAGGAGGCCACACATGTGAGAGCTGCCACACCAGGCACTGTGCCAAGGGCACTCCATACCTGCACAGCCAACCTGACCAACTCCGGGCAGGATGGGAGTGAGGCCTCCCCACACCCCAGAGGGAGATGGGGCACACACTCTTGATGGTTTCACAGCAGATCCCATTTACTTAAACATGCTATGCTGGATTATTTGACCTGGAAAGAAGTTGAGCCATAGGGAAAAACACTACAAAGAGGTATATGCAGGAGGATCCTGTTCCTGTAACCTATACATTTACATCTAGAGAACTGTGGAAAGACAGACTCTTAAAATTTTAATAAGTAGGTAGTGAGGTGGCAAGTTTTTACAATTTTGGTTATCTGTATTCTTCCATGATGAACAATATCACCCATGTGAAAATAATATTAAATGTAGGGAACATCTTAGCTGATTAAAGCTTTGGTTCATTTTAACATACTATGGATGCATGTGAAATGTCACATCCACAGGTAAACACATACCCAGTGCAGTAGGGAAGTGGTAAGAAACGACCACAGGGGTGAACCAGCATCACAAGCTGACAGACTTCACCTTGTTGAACAATTCCAAATCATTAAACATTTCTGAGATATGGGATTAAAGACTGAGTATATCTCCCTCATAAGTACAACTTCCTTATTTTTCTGCATCCTACTGCTCAAAATAAAAGTCAATCATAAAAGTATGGTATACTCTGAGGACAAATAATATTTTTCAGGGCTAGAAAATATCAGTCTTCCAGATGGACAAATGCCTACTGTTTCTTTTTTTATTTTCTGAGACAGTGTCTTGCTATGTTTCTCAGACTGGCTTTGAGCTCCTAGGTTCAAGTGATCCTCTTGCCTCAGCCTCCCAAGTAGCTGAAACTATAGGTTTGAGCCACAGAGCCCAGCTCACAAGGGTCTGTGATGTTCTTTATGTTACAGTAAACTTTCTAAGTGTGGACTGCAGGTCAAGTAATCACTGTCAGCATCTATATCATAAATTGGTTCCATTAAATTATAAAAAAAAAGAGACCAGAGTCCTTCTAAACAACCCTTTTAATCTTCAGTTAAAGACTGGGGGTATAGCTCAGTGGTAGAACACTGGGAGGCCCCAAAGCTGGGTTTGAGTTGTTTAATCCTCAGTCCCCCCCAAAAAAGGATATTATTTTATGTTGACTATGAAATATACCAAACTGGCGGACTCACCCAGTATTGTAGCAGTTGACCGTAGGTCACTGACAACACCCTTGCACCAGGTATGCTGGAGAGATTGTGCCAGAAAATCTAAATCATGTGACTCTGAAAGAATAAATTTCAAAATTAAGGCATGAAATAAAATGTAAAGTGCAGATTCCTTGTTCTACCACAACTGCTCTTGCTTTTGCTGTATGGTCATAGGACACCTAACAAGGAAGCAACAACATGTGAGGGTACTAAAATCTGACAGCAGAGAGGAACATTTAAAAGCACTTCCACAGTTCACCACTAACTCTTCTCATATTTTACTGCTAAGGACCATTTTACAATTAATAATTCTTTTTAAAACTGTCTAAAACAATGAATATTCAAAACGTTATTTTAACTACAAATTTAATCTTTAAACTACAAATATCTGGACTTCTGAAAATGTGACTTATTAAGAAATTGAGAATGGTTTCTTCCTGGTTTCATAAAAACAAATTATAGCAGCTTTAGGACCACAAAATCTGTCACAGGCTTGTCCCAACATTAAATTTCAATTATTAAACACAGAGTCCAAGTCTCTGCCTACACACAGGGAAAAGTCTGTACTACAACTTATGGCAACACACTAAGACTATAAATAAAGCAACTTAAAAGAAATACATATAAATGTGAATGCACTCACTTTTCATTCCTTGAAAATCTTTTCCTTGCAATAGCATTGGCCAAAGAGTAAGGGCTGGATTGAGTTTACTGGAGAAAGAAGCTGACTTTATATCCAACCTTGGCTTCTCTAAAGCATCAAGGTTTTTCTTCTCTGTTGGAGATACATAGCAAGCGAAGTTCTTTGCAACCAGATCATCGTTCACACAAACCTATAAAATTAAAACATTTTATGGATAGTAAAACAAGTATAGTTAAGTGAATGTAAAGAAACTATTCCAGCCTTAATCCTAAATTGGTTTCAGAAAAAAATGTTTTACAGAACATAATTTGATCTATTTGTATGATTTCTGCTCTGATAATGGTGAAGTAAATACTTCTTGCCAACCTTCCTGATGAGAATACAGCAAGAATCTGTATGGAATACAAAAACAGCATAAAGAAATAAAGAGCCAACACAACCTGGCCCAGCAAAAATCTGGTGGCATGACACTAACCATAAAAGGAAAATTGATAAAATTAGGTTTTACCAAAATGTAAAACTTCTACTCTTAAAGAATGATAAAGGACTGCAAATTGATGCAACCACTCTGGAAAGCAGTATGGAGATTCCTCAGAAAACTTGGAATGGAACCACCAAGTTATCTCTTAATCCAGTTATCTCACTCCTCCATATATACCCAAAGGACTTAAAATCAGCATACTACACAGCCACACCAATGTTTACAGCAGCACAATTCACAATAGGTAAGCTATGGAACCATGGAACCAATGTAGGTGCCTTTCAACAGATCAATAGATAAAGAAAATGTGGTATATAGACATAAAGGAATATTACTCGGGCCTTAAAAATAATAGCTTTATTATGACATTTGTCAGTAAACAGATGAAACTAGAGGCTATATGCTAAGTGAAATAAGCTAGAGGCTATTATGCTAAGTGAAATAGGCCAATCCCCAAAACACAAAAGTCAATTGTTTTCTCTGATATGTGGATTCTAATACACAACACAGGGGAGAGGGGAAGAATAGAAGTTCAGTAGATTAGACAAAAAGGAATGAAGGGAAGGGAGAGGAGACAGTAATAGAAAAGACAGTGGAATAAATCTGACTTCTTTTGTACACATATAAATACACCACAGTGACTCTCCACACCATGGAGAACCAAAAGACTGGGCTGCTAATTAGAATAATATGTATTCCATGTTTGCATAAATATACTGTACTGTTATATATAACGAAAAAGAATGACAAAACAAAAATATTTTTTAAACAGGTATCTGAATAGACAAACAGAACAAAGAGTTCTCAAAACTCCATGAAAAGAAAATAACCAAGTTAAAAAAAACAGGCAAAATATCTTAATAAATACTTCATCAAAAATGATGCATGGATTGCAAATAAGCATATGAAGCCAGGCATAGTGGAGTATATAATCCCAGTGACTTGTGAAGCTAATGCAGCAGAATCAAGAGTCATGGTCACAGAGACACTGCACTTACTAGAAGAAAAAGGCCCAAATCTCTATCATGTCAGCTTAGGAACCAAATTCCTCAACAAGACTCTGAAAGCACGAGAAGTAAAAAATCAAGAATCAATAAATGGGATTATATCAAAGTAAAAAACTTTTTCAGTACAAAGAAAACTATCAAGAACATGAAGAGAGAGCCTGAAGAATGGGAGAAAATCTTTGCCAACTCCAACTACACCTCAGATACAGCATTAATCTCCAGGATATATAAAAAACTCAAAAAACTTAACACCAAAAACACAAATAATCCAATCAATAAATGGGCAAAGGAACTGAACAGACACTTCACAGAAGAAATATGAATGGTCAACATATGAAAAAATGTTCAACATCACTAGCAATTAGAGAAATGCAAATTAAAACTACATTGAGATTTCATCTCACTCTAGTCAGAATGGCAATTATCAAGAATACAAGTAACAATATATGCTGGCAAGGTTGTGGAGGGGGGTAAGGTATATTCATACATTGCTGATGGGACTACAAATTGGTGCAACCACTCTGGAAAGCTGTATGGAGATTCCTCAGAAAACTTGGAATTGAACCACTATTTGACCCAGTTATCCCACTCCTCAGCATATATCCAAAGGACTTAAAATCAACTTACTATAGTGATTTAGCCACATCATTGTTCATAGCAGTGTAATTTCAATAGCTAAGCTGTGGAACTAACCTAGGTACCCTTATGTAGACAAATGGATAAAGAAAATGTGGTACATATACATAATGAAATATTATTCAGCCATAAAGAAGAATGGAATTATGGCATTTGCCAGTAAATGGATGGAGCTGGAGAATATCACACTAAGTGAAATAAGCCAATCCCAAAAATCAAAGGCCAATGTTCTCCCTGATGTGCATACAGATGCTGACTCACAATGGGTGGGGTGGGGGGTGGAGAGGAGAGGTTCACTGTATTGGATACGGTAGAGGGGGGAATGAAAATGGGAAAGATGTAGAATGAATCGGACATAATTTTCCTATGTTCATATATGACTACACAACCAATGTAACTCCACATCATGTACAATCACAAAAATGGGATGTTATACTCCATGTATGTAATGATATATCAAAATACATTCTACTGTCATGTATAACTAAAAAGAATAAATTTTTTTTTAAAAAAAGAGTCAAGGTAAGCCTTAGCAACTAGCAAGACCCTATCACAAAATTTAAAAAACTAGGAGGGCTATGGATATAGCTCAGTGGTAAAGACTGCCTGTGTTCACTTCCCAGTTCAAAAATATATATAAGTAAGTAAATACATAAAATAGGCACATAAAAGCAACATCAGTCATTTGGCAAATGCTAATTTAAGCCACAATAATATACTATTAGAATAGCCACAGTATCAAGGAGGACATAAAGAAAGTGAAGTGTTATACACTGCTGATGGAACATAAAATGGTAAATGACTGTGGAAAACATCTATAATATTATATTCCCAAACTGGCCATAACTCACATGTCCATCAACAAGAGAATGGATGCACACACCATTGTTAGTTGTGTAAGAGAAGAGTTCTTGACCATAAAAGGAACAAACTATTGATACATCCACAACATGGATGTCTCTTAAAATAATTTTGCTCAATTAAAGAAGCTAGGCCAAAAAAGAACACCCTGGGACATATCCCTGTACTTTATCTAGAAAAGGACTGTTGGCCTTAACCGTTTTCTGGCCTCATGCACCACATGGACCTTCCTGCCGTCTGCACTTTATCATCTTGAAGTAAGAGCAAGTCATCATCATATACAACCTACATGATGAGAAAGAGAGACTTTTGAAAAGCAAGAGGAGAGCAAGTCAAAAGAGAATTTATTTTAGAAAAGATGATTTACAAGACAGGTCCTAGAACCAACAATTTTTTTACCAACAATTTTACTATAATAATTTTACTATAAGCAATGAAAAGTCATAGGTAAAACCAACCAGAGTGTAAGAACCACAAATGCAATATAAACAGTTAAAAAAAAAAAAAAAGAACCTTTTTACAAAAGAATAATACAATCACACTGAAGAGTGAGGGAAAGAAAAAAACTAACCCGAGCAACTGTGAAAACAATTGCTTGACTGTTCAAAGTAAGACAAGAGACAAATTTCCTTTTCACAAGCATGTGTGTGTTAGCAATTCTGAAACAGGATTGATCATGTAAGTATACTGTGGCTAACGAGAGCAGGTTTCTCACTGTTGGAATAAGATTAGGACAGACCCTGTGGCTGCAGGATTGAAACTACAGGGATCGGGGCTGTTGACACACGTACAGATGATAGACTTCAGAAAAATCTAGATCGTGTGAATGCATAAGTTAGTTATCTGAAGATATTTCATAACACTTTGTGCTGAGAGGATATACAATCAATGATACCCCAGGAACAGCAAGCACACCTAATGCCCTTATCTTTAAATCTAACTATTGTTCATTAATAAAAGAAACCAGCACTTCTTGCCAAAGTGGTTGATTTGTGGAAAATGACAAAATAATCCTGGAGCATTCTGTGACAGGGGAAAGACAACAGTGTTCAAACAACGATGAGCATATTGAAAGGACACATGAACCACTTTGAATAAACTAGTAATGGCCAAAATCTGAGATAATCTGAGCAAGACAATAATGACAGAAATGGTTATTATCCCTCAAACAAGTAACCAAAAATCCATACTAATATAAATTCAATGACTTAATAAATGGTGGAGGAAGGATGATTCTTTATATAATTCTAATTAAAAATGCAGAAGACAAAAATATTGTAGAATATGCAGAAGACAAAAATATTGCCTATTTCAACAGGCAACCACCACAGTAATAACTTTTACAGGCAAGAAGCATTGATGAACATTTGCATAGTCTCAAAAAACTCCCTATAAAATAATTATTAAGGGCTGGGGATGTGGCTCAAGCAGAAGCACCCTCGCCTGGCATGCGCGGGGCGCTGGGTTCAATCCTCAGCACCACATAAAAAAAAAAATAAAGATGTTGTGTCCACCGAAAACTAAAAAATATTTAAAAATTCTCTCTCTTTCTAAAAAAAATAATTATTACATCAAAAGAAAGAAAAACAGTAACACTATATGGGGAAGACCTGTACAACACTACATTACCACATGATTGACATGAACTAATCACAAGCAATTAGACATGTTAACAGTACAAACCCCACAATGATGCACTGAGACCTGCACAATATTGCTTCCATGGCATTACTGCAAAAAACACTCAACTTCAACCTAATCATGAGAAAACATCAGGCAAAACCAACTTAAGTGACATTCTGGAAAACAACTGGCCAATACTTTTTAAGTATCAAGGTCACGAAAGGTGAGGAAAGACTGAGGAACTGTCCGACTAGAGGAGACTAAGAAGATATGACCACCAGATGCAACTCAGGTCCTGAATCAGCTCCTAGACCAGAAAAAGAAAATAAGTAGGAAAACTGGCAGTATTCAAATAACTTGAGAATTTGTTAAACAGTATTTTATCAATGTTAACTTTCTGGTTTTAATAACTATGATTCTACACAATCTTAACATGGTGTGAATGCATAATCTGCAGATATTTCATAAAAGGGAAATCTGGGCAAAGTATATACAATAATCACATTATTTCTGCATCTCTTCTGTGAATGAAGTGTTTCATTCATATACACACACACACACACACACACATATATATTTAATCTCTAGGTGGAGCCTCAGTGTAACTCAGTGATACAGTGGGTGCTTAGCATGTGCAAGGCCCTGGGTTCAATCCCTAGCAACCCCCATCCCTGGGTAGGCTGCCCTCTGTTGGTTCTGGGCAACCCTAGATCTATGCCCTTCACCCACTTTCCCAAGGTGAACAGCTGCACATTGTGGTGCCCTTCAGAAAAGGCAGCCAGCCAAAAATGTAGCAGCAAATACTTAGGAAAGGGAGGGTGCAGGTCTCACAGGTCACATCCACTTTCTTTTTCTACATATGGTATCTGAGTTCTTAACAATGAGCATCTATTACAATGAGAAAATCAGGGGAGGGGATAATGATCCTTAGGAATTATTTATAATAATCATATCCCTGAGATAACACATTTCATACTCATCATCACAGTAATAATTTCTTGTCCATTACTAAATGAGATATTGCTCTGATGAATTGCTCAAGTAATTTTTCAAAGTAATCAAAAAAGGAAACACAGTCCTATTTAACTTCTCATTTAAGCCAGACCTTGAAACATTCAGATAACTTCTATGCTGTGTGAATTACATTTTTCCTTGATAAAATATTTAAAAACACAAATCTTTCACTTACTTTTTCATTTTTTATTGTTACATAAAGGTAGACCTCAAAAGTATCTTCTTCCACAGCACATAATTTGGCTTCCACCTGGGTAGTTGCTAAACAGCATAAGTAAGAGCACAAATAAGCTGATGAGCAAAGTACACTTGATACGATCATGACTATTTCTTCTTAGGTGGTTAGTCACTGCTGACCAATAGCCAGCAGCTTCCTCAAGCAGGGTAGGTTCCTTGAGCACAAGGCGGCAGGGTGAGCGAGCCATGGAAAAGGCTCTCCTGACTGTAGAGTGAGCCACATATTCTCTGTCCACATCAACAGTGTCCCCCTGCCTCTTTATGAATACAAGTGAATACTTCTCCAGTAAGTACACTTCTCGGTACTTCTCTCTCACTGACTCCCACATCCAAATTTCTAGTCATAAACTTTCCTCCAAGTACCTCTTCTCTCCTCCAAACACCCCATGAACTGAATTTCTTAGCTACTCTATCAGTCTCGAGAACCCAACAGGAGCTCAATTTATGGGTACTTATCATGAACTGTGTTAAGTCCTTTATACACCTGGTTTCATTTGATTTTTATCACAACCTTTTTTTTTTTTCAATCATTTTTCAGGTAAGGAGACCAGGTTCAGAGAAAATTAAGTAACTTGCCCAAGGCTACATACACAGAAGGGGATGGGCAGAATTCAACCCCAGGGGGTTTACATCTCCAAACCCATACTCTCTTAGCATCCCCCATAATGGGCTCACAAGAGCCCAAACCCCAAACCTAGTGACAACCACCCCAACCTCCTACTTCTCCCAGTTTCAAAGCATCTGACTTTTCCTTTTTTCAAACAAAGGGGCAGCACAGGAGAGCCAGGACCCAACTACATTCCAGGCAGCACCCTAGGCAGGTCATACCTACTAGTTCTTTAGAACAGCCCTAAGAGGGAGGCACAGACATGGACCCTAAAAGTCAGGACAGTTGCCATAAAAGAGGTTAATTTTACAACCACTCAAATAAAATAACACAGTAAAAAGTAAATATATTTTATATATCTTAAATTAGCAATAATGATTTTTACATAATAAATATCCTTTGCTCACTAAAAAAGGGTAGGTTTTTAATTGTTAGTTCAATGAAATTCACATAAATTTATTCTACAGCCCTGCAGTTTTTAAGTTTATTGTGTAGGGGGTTCATCTACAGAAACAGCCACTTTCTATTTCAGCTGTTAATTATTGGCATCAGCATCCACCCACAAAGTTTCAGGGGTACAGTCACTGTGACACTGATGTGAAAGAAGCTCCCATGTGCCAGCTAAGCAGGCACAGGTCAAAACCCCTCGTCAACAGAAGGGTAAGCCACCACGAGTGTCAGTTCAAAGGAGGGTACAGTGAATATGACTGTCTTACCTTTTAGAATGTTCTGAAAGTACTGGATTGCTGCACTATCCCACTTTTTGGCAGGGCTGGAAAAATAAACAGATAAAACTTCATTATAAAATATAACCCTACTATACTAATTTCATTTAGTAAACCAGACACTAAATAGTTCTGGCATTAAATATAAAGCATATTTGCTAGAGGGAGCAGGGAGATTGTCTCTGGCTCTGTTCTGCTCATGAAGACCCTACGAACATCCTGTAAAACCAAGGTCACCTTCACTACTGTAGAGACTCACATTAGTCAGGCCCTGCTGGGTTGTGCCCAATACCATGCTATCTTCTGTTGCAACACCATCATCCCCAGTTACCTGTGACAAATCTGTCTTCCCAGCCAGAATGCAAGCTCCCTGGGGAAGAGATCCAAAGTGTGCAATGTCCAGCACAGGCTGGCATAGAGAGCAATGTGACAGACATTGGCTAAACCAGCACTCCACAAGGTGGTTAGACAAAGCCAGTCACTATCATCTCAAGCTATTCCTCCCTTAGCCATCTCTAGAACCCTCAAGCACTCTCCCATTAGATGTCCATCAGCTCGCTCCTTCTAAATCTTTCTTCTGCTTTGGCAAGGAAAAAAAAAAAAGCTGTAGGCAACAGAAAAAGCAGGAGAAACCAGTATTTGGTAGCAAGAACAAAACTAAAATAAAGTTTTAGGTTAGTCTGTATTATGCTTCTACTGTTCTTATCCATCAGAGATTCTACCACCATCCTCCAAGAGTTCTTTTAAAGGAAAAATTGGGTAATGTGTATAACACATGCAGCCCAGTACCTGTATACAATTGGTATTTTATGTATATATGTTTATATGTGTATATGTATGTGTGTGTGTATATACATACATATATATAATTTTTTCCCTAAGAGGTTAAGCACATTACTTCAAAAGAATTACAAAGGATTTGTAAAAAGACATAGTACAGGGGGGCTGGAGTTGTGACTTGGGAGAGTAGAGTACAGGAAGATCTTCAAAGAGGCCAAAAGTATCCACAGAGAGGTAGTTTCCAAGTTGTTTTGTTTGTTTTGTTTTGCACTTGCCTCACACATGTGAAGCACTGGGTTTGGTCCTCAGTACCACATAAAAATATAAATAAAGTGGAAAAAAAAGACAGTGGTTCAAAACTCTTGCTACATACAAAAAAAATTGACCTAAAAATTTAAAAAATATATAGCCAAGCATGGTGGCACACACCTGTAATCCCAGCTATTTAGTAGGCTGAGACAGGAGGATCTCAAGTTCAAGGCCAGCCTCAGCATCTCAGAGAGACACTGTTTTGAAATAAAACAAATTAAAAGGGCTATCTCCCTTGCATGAGGTCCTGGGTTCAATTCCCAGTACCACCAAAAAGAAAGAAAGAAAGAAATATATACACACATATGTGAAAATAGTAAATTCCTATAAGGCAAACAAATGCAAGAGAAAAATCAATCTAGCATATGAACAGGTACCTCAATCAGTGTCTATCTCTCACATACACAGAGAATAAACACATGAAGAAATATCCAACTTTGCAAGTCAGAAAATTCAAATTAAAACAAAGTACCATTTTTACCTAACAAACACACAAAAATTTAAAAGCCTAGCAATACTCCAATACTGTATGGGGAAAACACCACTTTCTGTACCCCAATGGTGGTAAAAATTGCTAGGGTTTTTGGATAGAAAAATCTATCACAAATTATATAATACACACTAAGAAAAGCATTTTAGATAAAGTACAAATGAAAAATTATCACATCAAAGAATGGGATCAAACTCAGTAAGACGACTTATCTTAAGTCCTTCACCTATACTGGATGTATCTTCATGTTGAGTGGGGTCCATCTGAGAGTGGGGAAAGCCCCTGCAGACTACTGAGATTGGGAAAGAGATCATGCAGAGGGAGCAAGACAGGAAATGGGTGGACTTCCTCTAATGAGGAGCTGGGCTGTAAAGGCGGGTACCCGATTCATGCTTAAGTGTCAGCAGCTAGCTGCTCTGAAACACGAACAACTGAGTAGGCAGTGAGTACTGCCACACCAGGGCCTTTACTCCCAGAGTCTACACAGCAAAGGGGCATGAGTGGCAATGCACGCTGGCTGGAGGGCAGACTTGTGGGAAGTAATGGTTTTCACAAAGACAAGCTGGCTTATTATCTCATCAGTGTGGATTCTGAGGCAGGCCACAAGAGTGATATATTCACCACCTCAAGTACAGGTGGTGGGGGTGGGAGAGGAGAGGAGAGGAAGATCTTCAAAGAGCTCAAAAGTATCTACAGAAAGGTAGCTTCCAAATTATTTTGTTTGTTTTGGTTTTGGTTTTGGTACCAGGGATTGAACCCAGGGGCACTCTACCACTGTGCTTCAACCCTTTTTATTTTTTATTATGAGACAAGGTCTCATTAAATTGCTGAGGCCCTTGCTAAATTGCTAAGGCTGGCATGGAAACTGTGATCTTCCTGCCTCAGCACTGCAAGTTGCTGGGATTACAGGTATATACCACTACACCCAGCTATGGCTTTCAAGTTCAGAAAGTATAATCCATCATCACTGCCATGTGCAAGTGGAGTCAGAATAGGGCTGATTCCTATGGCTTTTCTTTCTATATGCCACAATTCTGAAGGGAAAGGATGGAATTGACCCCACTGGCTACAGACACAGAAATCAAGCCACTCAGAATAGCAATTATAAAAAATACAAAAAATAATAAATGCTGGCAAGAACGTGGAGAGAAAGGAACCCTTACACACTGTTGGTATAATGTAAATTAGTACAGTCACTATGGAAAACAGTATGAAAATTAAAAAAAAACCTAAAAAATAGAACTATCATATGATCTAGCTATACCACTCATGGGTAAACACCCCAAAGGAAATGATATCAGCATATAAAAAAATGCCTGCATACCCATGTTTACTTGAAGCAGTATTCACAATACCCAAGATATGGAATTTGCCTAAGTGCACAACAACAGATGATTAAAAATATATGTGTTATATACAGTGGAGTACCATTCAGTCATAAAGAAGAATAAAATCACATCATTTTCAGGAAAATGGACTGGATTGAAGGTTATCATAGTAAGTGAAATTGGCCAGACACAGAAAGATATGTATTGCATGTGGGTACACCAGTAGGTAAGAAAGACAGAGGGAAAGGCCAGAAAATGTAGGAGAGAAGAAGGGAGGGTGGACATGATTGAAGCACAACATAATGCATGGAAATGTCACAAAGAAACTATTAATTAGTACAACTGTTTTCACTGAATAATTATGATAATAATAAAATAACAGATCAAGTTTATACCTGACAAAATACTGCCCAATACAGGGTGCTTCTGTACAAACACTAGCACCATGAACAGATACTAGTAAAAAGGAACAAAGACAGGAGAGTGCGTGTGCACAGTCTCTATCTCTTGTCATCTACATATTTTATGGATGTGCCAAATCATATGGAAATAATGTAGCTAGCTATCAAGAGGAGAATGGTTAAGTACAAGTAAGATAATTACATCCACCCATGAAAAAAAATAATGGTAAAGAGCTCCAACATACATTCTTAAGTTAATCTTGCTAATTTTCATTGAAAAATTCATGAAGATGAGATGTGTATAAAAGCACTGACAGGGTTCTAGAAGTTCAGAGGTTTAATAGACCACAAGGCCTCATAGAAGGGAGGACACAGGGCTGGAGAGAAATGCAATAAATGTTAGTTTGTTTGTTTGAGACAGGGGCTATGTTGCCCAGGCTGGCCTTGAACTCCTGGGCTCAAGTGATCTTCTTACCTTAGCTTTAGCCCCCCAACTACAGGTGTGCATCACCATGCCTGGTTAATATACTTTTCATGGTCCGTGATCCTGCTTTCTTTTTTCTTTATAGATACCTTATTACTTTTTACAAGTTAAAAAAAAAAACAACAATAAAAAGGGTGAGAAGCACAGGCCCTCTTCTAACTTCCCCTACCCCAACTTCTGCCCCAGGGGACTCTGCTGCACAGCCAGATTTGACAGTGACTCAGAAGCCAACTCTTGCAGAACAGAGATCTGTGAAATTTCTTAGCATTCCTACGGAGGAACAGATTTCAAATAAACACTTGATTTAAGACTTTTTTAATGATTCAAACTATTGAAGAAGCTGTACTTACACAATTTCAGCATTGTCTTCACAGAAGTCAATGTGTAATGTAACAGGTTTTGTGCAATACAGTCTGAATTTTTTTGCTCTATAGGGAAGCTGCATAAAAGATTCTACTGCAACCCGGATGCTTAAAAGTGAAGCAGAGATAGTTCCATTACAAATAAAAGTTGTACACAATATAGTCATTTAAAGTATACCTACATAATACATAATCAATATACTTAATGTAAAACAAAACACACAGAAAATATTGTTTCTAATATAACTACCTACAGCACTTGGATGTATTTAGCCAAGGGGCAAAAACTCTTTCCTGAGGAGTAAAAAAAAAAAAAGAATCTTACTCATTTTGTGTACAAAGCACAAATATACATATGGTACATAAATAGATGGTCAGCATATCTGTGGTATGAAAATTTCAAGGCGGGGGGGCAAAAAATTTAGGGGAAAAATGTCTTAATGAGGCTTTGGAGGTTGAGACATATTGGGTAACAATGAATAAACCTGTGAAGAAATTCTATTTAAGATTTTTAAATATCAACATCAGTAATATGATAATTATATTAAAGTTTCTATAAACAGATGGATGTTTTAATAATTAGTATTTGCCAATTTTGCACAAAAGAACTAAAAGACTGAGATTTGATAAATAAGTTCAGCACCAGCTCAGTGATAGAGTGCTTGCCTAGTATGCATGAAGTCCCAGCCTAGCATGTGTGGGTTCAACACCCAGCACCACAAAAGGAAAAAAAAGTTCAACATTTTTATTCTTATTAAGGCAAATGACAGTCCACTTTACCACATTATTTCAACATGAACTGTTTCTTCCCCAGATTCTCATTATGCCTGTATGTGTGTCATCTTTTGCCTCATAAAGGTTAGGAAAAGGTGATTGCTTTATTTCATCATATTGTTCTCCTGCCCAATCAAACTAAACTAAAACACCAAATACAAAAAGAAATCTTCCCAACAGTTAAACACAACAGTTATTTTTATAACAATTATGACTGTAAAGGTGCAGAATTGTAAGCTGGAAAGGTTATCTACTTTTTCCTAAGTATCTATAAATTCCCAATGTCTGGCAAGTCCTTGTGCCACAAATTTTTCTATTCAGGATACCCCTCTTATTACAACTAAAGTCTACTTGGTATTGCTCCTCCTTCAGTAGAAGAAAGTCCTCATATTTATTTATTGAATTAACAATCTCTTATCCTGGGAAGGAAACTGGAAAAGTTATCACAAAATGCTGAGAGTGACTTGTTGCTAGCATTTTCTAATAAATTGTGACATGTGGCCCCCAAATCAGTAAAGGCTGCCTAGTTACCAGCTCATTACGAATTCTCTCCTCACCTTAAGCCATGGCCATGCTCTCACTTTAGTAAGTAGGACAATCAGGAATACACACTTGAGCACACACTCTGATCTCTGCAACCTGAGGCTGGGACAGCAACCTACCCTTCTGGAGAGATAAGAGTTCCTCTCCACCTCCTGCTACTGTCTTTCTTGCAGCCACTCTCCCCTAATGGACTTGCTCCATCACAGAGCAAATAGAGGGAAAGAACAGAGAATAGCTGGCGAAGGATCTACAGGAGATGCAAAGAGAAGGGCCTGAACCTCTTTGCCCTTTCCAGGAATGAAGGTGGAGAATAGACAGGCTGCCCTCAGTTTCATTTGACCACTGTTATTCCAGTCAATGAAAACAAGATTGGAACTTGCAAGTCTTCCACTTCACAAGTTAAAAAATTCTAGTTTCATCTTTCTCAAAAGATAACCTTTGTGGGCTGGGATTATGGCTCACCTAGCATGTGCGAGGCCCTGGGTTCAATCCTTAGCACCACATAAAAATAAATAAAATAAAGATATTGTGTCCAACTACAATTAAAAAACAAATATTAGAAAAAAAGATAACCTTTGTCACCTTACTTTAAAAATGGACATTCTTCTTTAAATTGACATCTGTCTCCTTAAAGAGTGTTAAGGCAAAATACATGCATACGTACTTTTTAGATTTTACTGGAATGTATTTGGCAAAATCCACAAGGAAACACTCTGCCAGGTAATGGTCTGCTGAAGATATGATTGACTTAATAACAGCCCTGCACCAGCACTTTAGTTCCTGACAATAAACCACACAAACCTACAAAACAAAAGGAAGGTTTTGGTTTTTAAGTTTGGTGTTAAAAATCTCTAGTCACATAAGAGAACCAAAAGGTCCTCTTGAAACTACCTCAGCGGCATTACCTTACAGAAGAGGAGAGATTCCAGAGGTTGGACCTGCCAAAGCTAAACCAGTTTTCTAGCAAAAGAACTTCAGGAAGAACGTGAGTCAACCAGATTCTGTTCCACTGCTTTTCTTACTACAATAGTCCCCTAATCCACAATTTCAGCACTCACTGGTTAACCAAAACCTGAAAATATTAATGGAAAATTCCAGAAATAAAAAATTCACAAGTTTTAAGTTGTGCTCTACTCTGAGCAGTGTGATGAAATCTCACCATCTCCTTCCAACAATCCCAGAATGTCTACCATACTCATGCTGCATGTGCCACCTGCCCATTAATCACTCAGTAGTCGTTTTAGTAGTCATTTTAGCTGTCACAATATTGCAGGTACTTCCGTTCAAGTAACCCTTAATGGCCCCAAAGTGAAAACTATTAAAGTGTATTATTATAATTATTGTTTTATTTGTTATTATTAATCTTTTACTGTGACTAATACATAAACTATCATAAGTATTAACGGATGGGAAAAAATACAGTGTATATAGAGAGGCATTCCCTTGGGGTCTTAGAACAACATATCCCTTGCAGGTAGGTAAGGGGGACTATTATGAAATCATGCTGACTCCTTAACTAAGGAAAATTATTAGAAAGTAAAAATTTTAAAATGCATTGCTTTACCTTCCTATATCAGAAAGCTTACAAATGATTGTTAATATGCGTCAGACTGATATAAAATTGCAACCCCAGGGTCATCCTCTTCATTCCCTTGCATGGCTTTTCCTACCCTCTAAATTTGTTTACTACCTTTCATAAACGGATGTTGGATCCATGAAAATTTTATTTTTGTTTTGCTTACTGCCATATTTCCAGGACTCAGCATGGTGCTTGGCATATACTAAGTCTTCAAAAGCCTCTCTTAAGGGGAACCACTCCACTTAAGTGACAGTCCTTGGCATCCTGACTGAACCACAGGACCATCATACTCAACAGGTATTCCATGGCCAACCAAATTATATGCTGACCACAGGCTTATAAAGTCAGCCAGTAGCAAGAGCTGTGCCCAGTCAGGGAAGAAGTGGACCAGCGGAGATTCCTGACCTCTGGAACTGAAACTGGAAAGTATGGTACAGCCACACTGTAAGGGATAAGCGCCTAAGAACCTCACATAATTCAAAACTCAAATGATTCAAGATAAATTCTGACAAAGGATACAGGGTATTTATATTTAATGCTAAAATTCATGCAACTTGTAAGAATGGTTTGACTATTTAATAGTTCACATAACTAGTAAACTTTGAAACTGTGTTATACTAGGGCTACTGCTTGTCAAAAATTAAACAATTTAAGTATCAAGCTGAACAGTGATTATAATTGAAGAAAACATTTACAAGCCAGAAAAATAAAAATGAAAAGAAAAGGCACTTAAAAGTGAAAAGAAAAGGAACTAGGGATGTTGCTCAATGGTGGAACACTTGCCTAACATGCATGAGGCTCTGGATTAAATTCTTAGCACCACACACATACAAAATAGAAGAAAGAAAAACAAAATGAACCTCTGAACACCAATGGAAGAACATCATGCTGAAAATGCACTGGGGAAAGGATCAAGCAACTTTTTCTTTACAGTATAAAGTGTATTATTTCAGTCCTAATAAAGGAGGGAAGATTCCACACAGAATTCCAGCTCATGGATGCAGAGGGAATGAGAAATCACCATGTCCAAAGCATGAATAAAAGCTGATGCATGTCATGGTGGTCACTACAGAATGGAGAAACCACAGGCAGCATCCTAGGGAGGGATCAGGCTGTCACCACCTGAATCCACTGGCCAATCACAGCACCACCAAAAAGTGATATTACTTTCCAATTCAATACAACATGAACTTCACAGCACATTCTTAAGAGAAAAAAAGTGACCCTGTGTCTATCCAAAGCTTTGTATTTAACTCTACTTAACTATCAGTCCACCTCCAAAAGGAAGCCCTTGGGAGTCCAAAATGTAAAATATTTTTAAAAAGGACAAATGACCCGGTTTCATTCTTCAATAAGGCAATGGTATAGAAAAATAATAAAATATATTATTAATGATTTTGGGGGAAAGAGATTAAAATGTTTTCTAATTTGTTCAAAAAGAGTTTATAAAATATTTTCCCTTGGGGCTGGGGATGTGGCTCAAGCGGTAGCATGCTCACCTGGCATGCGCAGGGTGATGGGTTCAACCCTCAGCACCACATAAAAATTTAAAAAATAAAGATGTTGTGTCCACAGAGAACTAAAAAATAAATATTTAAAAAAAATTCTCTCTCTCTAAAAAAAAAAAAAATTCCCATCACATCACTAAAAGAATTCAAACTCTTCTCACGAATGCTGATTTGTCAAGACAATCACACAGTGGACAATGGGCAGTGACATTGCAAGAAGGCAAAAAAAGGCCACAATGTGGAGTAAAAAAAATAAAGAAAGAAAGAAACACAAGCTGGGGCTAAAAGGGACGTGTGTCAGTACTAGACTGAAAACTCCAAGCCCTCTGCTGAAGGGCCTACACCTGCAGTGGATTTAGATAATCTCTTCATTCCCAGACCCAGGAATATGGTCCTAATGCCTGGATTTAGATGTCATGCCATTTCCTATTGCTCCACATGAATCCTACACAACCACTGTCTTTGCATGGCTAGCCTCTATCTTGTGCTAAAAATCCTAAAGCCAGGCAATGATTATAAACAACTAACATTACTCCAAAAGATTTTATCACCTTAGGTGACAAAGTACTTTACATTTTGAGTAGTGTTTCAAGACATGGTGATTAAACCACATTTAGATACATACCTGCCCTTCTTCCAATATTAATGGCTTTATTTCTATATCTTGACACATGCTGTTATAAAAGTCATTCATGGCAGTATTTAGTTTTTGGTAGTCTACTTCATGATCTAAAAAGGGACTACATCCTTTTATAATAACCCAGAAGCAACCTGGATCTTCAATCTGTAAAATGGTTAAAAGACAATACATGATTTAAAAGTAGAACCATAAAATGATAAATCTTACAAACATGATAACTATTTCCAACATAAGTGATCTAACAAATTCTTAACAAGTACTTTTGTCTTAAATAGTCAGACCAAATGTAAATACCAAAGTGTGTAAGCAACAATATGTAATTAATTCTCAATTATGTGCTATGAAAAGCAGAAATGCCCTTTATCTCCATATTTTGAAAACATTTAATAATATATACAAGCAAGGGTCAGGCCAATATTTTTAACATTGTTTTTCTAAAGAAGAAGAAATAAATAAGAATATATGTATATTATACTAATATTAAAAAATAAAAGATGATAAATAAACCAAAATAAATATAACTATTACCTATGGTGGAAGGAAGAATGAAATTAATGTCAAACCTGTTGGAATATATCTGGTTACATGTTATTATTATGAGAAACCAAGATTCTCATTATTAGACATAAGATGAAAATATTAAAAAGTTAAATTTGAGTTGAAAATAGAAGAATTCATGACTTTTCAAATGTATTTCCTAGCTCTGCCTAGTGAAAGGACCTAGAAGCAATGATGTCCCAAGATTTGGGGATCCTAAAAACTAACGAGCAGGAACACAGATGTTTGCAGTAGTATTATTTCTACTTTTTCCAAATATTTGAACAGTTTTATAATAAAAAAATTGGCAAAAAGAACAGTGGTCATTCTGATTCAAGTAATGGCAGAACAATCCTTATGACATCTGCAGGTAACAATTATAAGCCCTGGAAAAAACCAAAACAATTTGAAGGCACTGAAGAGCTGCCAAAAGCAGCCAAAGCCTGGAAGAGATTTGGTTCCTGAAAGAAGGAAACCTCACTGTGTTAAACAGCTTTTCCCAGGTCCCCCCCACCCTGCCCCTCCAGCGCCCAACCCTCAGTCACGTGGTATGAAGACTCTTACACCTCAAGCAGAAAGGCACAATGTATGTTGTTTGGGGAATCAGAGAAAAGAGTTTTGGAGCTGCCAGAGCAGCTGAAAACTAAGGGGAGAAACAAGAAAAGGAGGGCCAAAGAGAGGGAGCTCTAAAGTCTGCATATAAAGCCCCTCACATCTTTGGCATATCCTCAACAGCTTAGGTTAGACTCCAAGGAGTCCAGAGAAGACCAACAGCTGGAAGACTGAAAGAAAAAGTTTTAGTTGATATTCAACAAAAACATAGAACCCTGGGCATGTAACAACTCTGCCAAATCTTTTCACTTAGGGACATCCAAACTCTAGCATGGCTTCTAGCAGCAGGTGGCCACATCCCTAGAATGACAAAGGTTCCCACCAAAATGCCTGCATAAGAAAATTCAGGGGCTGGGGCTCAGTGGTAGGGCACTTGCTTGGCACGTGTGAGGCACTCAGTTTGATTCTCAGCACCGCATATAAATAAATAAAATAAAGGTCTATCAACAACTAAAATAAAATTTTTTTAAAAAAATTCAATGCTGCCAGGATAATTCACTGTACCTGGCCCAGCCCCCACCGCCCTTTCTTAGAGCACTTACTAAAAGGGCTTAAAATTATAAATATGTATCTACAACTCATGTGTCTTTCTCAAAGAACCTGAAAGCTATTCCTGAGAAATGTAATCACCAGGAAGGACTCGGATTCCATCTCCAAATCACAATGAGCTACTACCTGACACTCATTAGGATAGCTACTATTGAAAAAAAAAAAAAAAACAAACTATAAAATAGCAGGTTATTGATAAGGATACAGAAAAAGTGTTGTATATTGTATATTGTTGTATATTGTTGTTAAGAATGTGAAATAGTATAGCCACTGTGGAAAACAGTCATTTTAAAATAATTACAAGTAGAATTAGCATATGATTCAGCAAAGACTCCAAAAAACTAAAAAAAGAATATAGGAAGAGATATGTGTACATCCTGGTCATAGCATCAGTGTTCACAATAATTAAATCGTGAAAACAACCCAATGTCCATGAGCAGATGAATGGATAAGCAAAATGTGGTAAATACACACAATGGAATATTATTCAGCCTTAAATTAGGAAGGAAATTCTGTTGGGCACAGCAACATACACCTGTAATCCCAGCTACTTGGGATGCTGGGGCTGAAAGATTTGCAAATTCAAGGCCGACCTGGGAAACTGAATGAGACTTGCCTCAAAATAAAACAAAAAGGTCTGGAGGTAGAGCACAGTGATAGAGCACTTGCCTAGCATGCAAGGGCCCTGGGTTCAATTCCCAGTACTGGGTACACAACATTTTTTTATATGGTGTTAGGTAAAGGTCAAGATTCACTCCCTTGCACACGGATATTCAGTTTTCCAGCACGATTTACTGAAGACAGGACGGTGGGGTGGGGTCAGCGGAGGCCACGCGCTCACCTTCAGCACCAGGACTTCGAGCATCCTGCCCGCGCCTCCTCTGGCCTGCAGGCCCACTCCGACCAGACGACTGACACTGTCCAGCCCGCGCTCTGCCGTGCTCCCCGCCCTACCCGCAGAGTTTGGCGCCTCCGCCCTACGTCGGGGCGCGCCCGCCGCTGGACCCAGGTTCCAGCCTCCTCTCCACCACTCGCCCACGCGGACCTCCGGGCCACTGGCCGCCACGTCCCAGAGTCGACGCGCTGGGTCCTCCAACTCGACGCCGCCGCGGTAGCGAAAGACACGCTGGAAGCTTCTTGCGCGCCTCGCCTCTGGCCTCCCGCACACCCACGGCGCCGCCGACACCAGCCCAAGTGCGCAACGGCCCGCGTCGGCCCCCACGCAAGCCTCGAGGTGCGCAGAGACCACGTGAGGCGCCCAACGGCCGGCCTGCGCGCAGCGCGGCGGAGCGGCGGGGCGGGCAGACGGAGTACGTCCCCGACTGCGCGGCTTCCGAAAGCCAGGGCCTCGCCTGCCTTCCATCTTACCTGTCCCGAGGAGCCTGCGGGCCCAGCCACTTGGAGGTCGCTGCGTTCAGGGAGGCCCGGGCCCTCCCGCCCTGTCTAGACCAGCGTCCTCCGCTTCACCACCCCGGGGGTCCGTCCTTAAAAGATACCCGACTCTCGCTCGCAGCCTTGGTGGTGAGGAGGACTCCTGGTCCGCCAGGATCCCGGGGTCCAGGGGCCTCCCTGACAACATTCCCACCTGCCCTGCACCTTCCGGAAAGACTGCGCCCGGTCTTTGCAGCCACCTGGCCTTCCAGTGGAACCCAGCTGAAGAAAGGTGCTGGTCTAGATGATTTTCCAGCTCAATCCTTTTTTCTTTTATTTTCTCCCGCCCACCTCTTCTCCCCCTTTTTTTCAGGGTCTGGCATGCGCTAGGGAAGTGCTTTACCACTGAGCTACATTTTTGAGATGGGTTCACGCCAGGTTGCCCAGGCTGGCCTTGACCTCAACTTTATGCCACAGCCTTCTGAGTAGCTGGGATGGAAGAAGTATGCCACTGTTCCCTGTTGTAGCTGAATTCTTTATTTAAATTATGAGAAAGCAAAATTTCTTAAGTTTACACTAAAATGAGCTCATTTGCAAAGAGAACCAACAACGTGGCCTCCAGTTGAGAGAGGGATTGTGGAAATTGTGTGGCCATGTATTTAAGAACAGAGTGATCACATAAGCTTCCAGTTTTAAAACTTAATTTCACAAGGTGCCACAAAATATATGCTTAAAATCTCAGAAGGGTGGTCGGAAAGGATAGGTGTGACTGCCAGGAGAAAAACAGACTTCACCTGAAAGCACTAAACCTTATCAAAAGAGATGGGAAGCTGGCTGCAATGGCCTACAGATGTAATCTCAGCTACAGGGGAGGCTGAGGCAAGAGAATCACAAGTTCAAGTCCAATCTCGGCAATTTAAGGAGACCCTGTCTCCAAATTGCTGGGAATATAGCTCAGTGGTAGAACCCTACCTCACCCTCTCACCCCCACCCCTTGTTTTAAATCCCCAGTATGAAAAAAAAAAGGGGGGGGGCAATAGGATTTGATTCTGGTCAGTCCCAGTGACAGTTCCAATCCCTAAGCCCTGGATCCAGGTTTATACCCACTTGGTAGCATATGACTGCCTTTTTTTCTTTTGACTAGATCCCATGCTATAGTATGTTGTTTTGCAAATTTTTTTCACAACATGAAATGAAAACACATGCCAACTAGGCATTTATTCTTTAGTTTATAAGTGTAGTTTCAAGAGATGTGTGATATCATAGAAGACAAATTTTTCTGGCTGTGTTTTCCTGGACAGTTTAGCATGGAGTAGTGATAGAATGAAAGAGGAGGAGCAGGGATAAGTCTTCATCTCTCTGCTTCTGTACCTGAGGCCCTGGTAGCCATCCAGTAAGAGTCCATATGATGAATGCCACAAACACAAGCTAGACTCTAAAACAACTTTTCAGCGGCTTTATTTGGGGCTGCTGGGGCAGTGTGTCACTGCAGATAGGAAGTCATGTGATCAGTTGAAGGAAACGAAATATTTTTGTGTCTCCCCACCCCCCAACGTACTAGAGATTGAACCCAGGGTCTCACACATGCTATGTGAGTGCTTTGCCATTAAGCTACACCCCCAGCCCTTTATACTTTATTTTGGGACAGGATTTCACCAATCTGTCCAGACTGACTTGTGATTTCTTCTGCCTCAGCTTCCCAACTCACTGGGATTACATGATTGTGCCACTATGCCTGCCCAGAAAGAATTCCTGGGGGACAAGTTTCATTCAGATTAACAATATTGAGTTAAACTATCTTTTCTATGAAAAAAAAAAGTCACATAATTTTTTTCATGACATCTAAAACCACTCAGTCATAGTAACTCCAGTGAAAAGTGTAGCAGGGTTAGGGGTAAAGTTCTTCCCCTGCTTATGGCACTAAATAGTTGCATGAATCTCTATCTGTTTTCTCACTTGAAAAAATCATGGCGTAAACAGGTTCCTTTGGTTCCTTCCCTGTAACATTCTAGTATTCTCTGAGAATGAAAGACTAAGCCCAAGGCTAAAAGTCATTAAGGAGAGTTATAGTAGACTCAGAAGCCAGAAGGAATGACAACTATGTCTGTGGTTCTCATACTTCACCTATTGGGACCATTTACTGAAACAAGTAAAATTGACTTTAAATCAGTGTTTCTCAGCCTTGGCCAGACAACTCTTTGTCTCAGGCAGGTTATTTAACTGCATCCCTGGTCTCTCTCCACTAGATGGTGGTAGTATCCCCTCCTCAGTTGTGACAAACAGAAATGTCTAGAATAGCCAATTGACCCAAGGGCAAAAGTGCCCAGGTAGAGAACCACTGCTCTAGATATATTCCTCTAATCAGGATTAAATAATACACATAAGTTTTATGATTGCCTTTATTTGGTTGTTAGAAAAACTAAGAAATTTCATGAAATAAGAAATCCATTGTGTTATGCATAATATAGTCAAATATAGTGAAAAAGAATTGGTGTTTTTAACTATTAATTCCCACCTTTAATCAGCAAAAAAAATTATACCTCTTTAAAGGAGGTGAAAACACTATCCATATTAATCATACTGAAAATAAACCTAATTTAACATTCTCTCTGAACTCTTTGTATTTATTAACCAGCACTTAATAACATAAAAGTTGATAGGTTTGTATGGCTTCATATTTCTTTAAAATATTAACTAAAATAGATTTCCAATTTGGAAAACATAATATATTTACTAATGCCACTTGGTTTTAAACAGAATTGGATCTTAGTAATCAAGCTAAAGACAATAGCAAGAAAACAATGGCATTATCACTTGAAGGGTGTCTCAGTCTAGTGTTTGCCATCCAGTCAGGCACTCTTAAATTAATTTCAGCAGAAAGTCTAAGAAATTCATGGTTCAACTTCCAAAGCACATCAGGAAAAATGCTAATATGTGGGACAATTGAAACAATGGCAATAGAACATCTTATTTAAACTTTTAGGCTAATAAAACAATATAGAAGTAGGCCCCCTTGTGACTTTTTTTTTCTCATTTTGGTAACATATCAATTTTATACTCACTGCATACTGAATGATTAAAAGAATAAAATAAGCAAGAGAGCTCCACAACACACTTAAAAGAAGAAACACTCCATGATAGCTTGCACAAGCACCAAGTTATATAATTTTCAAACAAGTTTAGTCAACCCTCTTAATCATTCCCACAACTGAAATAGTTTAGTTAGAAAGAAGTAGCTCCCTACAAATGGCTCTTACTTATTATGTAGTTCTTAGGATAAACATGTTTACACTTTGACTGAACAGTCACATGGACCTCATAAAGATGGCGATTGTGTATCACTATTCGGTGAAATTTCTTGCCTTCCTTCATGATTTCTTTAGTTGTTTTTTCAGTAGACAAAGACTTTTCTACATAGTCTGAATCTTCTAGGTACAGCTCATCTCCTGAAAAATAATAAAAACTTAAATCTATAAAGTATCATTTTATAAATCATTCAAATATATTAATGACATATAAATTGGTATTTATTTTTATCTATTTCATGCATTTGGAACTGAGTTGTTAAATAACCCTAGTTTTACAAGTTTATATTAATTTTTTCTCATATTTTTAATATTTTCACCCTCCCCTTATCCTCTACCCAAGAATTTTCTTTGAGTACATAAAAATTTCTGACTGAAATGTTCTTCATTGTGAACTGTAAATTTTATATTAGTTCATGACTCTCTTTAGTGTATTAAATACTGACACTGATATTGATCTTGACAGTCATACTTTTGATATTTCTATATGGGCTGTTCTGATAAGGTTAATTTAAAGAAGTTGTTATTTACATCAAAACTGCCAAACTATAGGTTGAGTAACAAATCTTATCACTATTCTCAGGAGCTGAGCAGGCAGATATAAAGTATGATAGGTCACAAAATCCCTGCCACAAAACTGAGTTCACCAAACTACAATCGACCATCAACAAATATCCTACCTCAATTTTATACTCATGGCATACTATATGGTTAAAAGACCATAACTCTAGTTGGCAGCTTACAAATTCTCATAATTCAAAATTATGGTTCAGGTTGTGGCTCAGTGGTAGAGCACTTATCTGGCATGTGTGAGGCACTGGGTTCAATCCTCAGCACCACATAAAAATAAACAAAATAAAGGTATTGTGTCCATCTACAACTAAAAAAATTTAAAAAAAATAAACTGTACAAAGTGAGATAATGCATGAGAAAGAAATCTGTCAATGTCTACAAAATGTACTTATAAGCTGGGCACAGTGGCCCATGCCTGTAATCCCAATCGCTCAGGAGGCTAAAGCAGAAGGATCTCAAGTTCAAAGCCAGCTTCAGCAAAAGCAAGGTGCAAAGCAATTCAGTGTGACTCTGTTTCTAAATAAAATACAAAATAGAGCTGAGTTGAGTGCCCCTGAGTTCAATCCCCAGTAACCCCCCAAAAATATACCTATATAAATGTGTATGTGATGTCATTCAGAATTTCTGGTTATATAAATAACATTGATGTTTTACAGACTTTGGCTCTATTTAATTAATACCTTGTAGGCTACACAACTTAACTGTAATTCATATCTCTGTGCTGGGTAATACTGCCAGACAGCCCAGTGACTGTGCATACTGACAAAATGTGTTGCTGCTTCACTGACTTACCAGGTAAAAGCTGGAGCATTCCATCAGCAGTTAAATATGTAATTGGCAGCCACCGTTCAGCCTCTTCTAAGGCACGATCCAAACAAAATTTGTGCAGGTCAGACAGAGAGGCAAAGTTTTTAAGTCGTCTTACTTCGTAGAACTGTGGGGGCGCCAGCCAAATTTCTTTTGATATGAAACTTTTAGTTGCCTCTGATGGAGATGACCACTGTGGAAGATAAAGGTAGGGCTTCCATCAAATAGACTGCTAGGTTAATGCATAGGATCTACTTATAATTTTATATCTTATATCATTCAAGTGCCTTGCTAGATCCCTCTGAGACAAAAAGAAACATTGGGGGAGGGTGTTGCAGTGGCACAAACAGTAGTCCCAGCTAATTGAGAGACTGAGGCAGGAGGATGGCTTGATTAGAGGGGTTTAAGACCAGCCTGAGCAACATAGCAAGACCTGCTCTATTTAAAAAAAAAAAAAAGATCCAGAGAAGAAAGCTGTGCTGATCCTCTTAAGAGGTTGATTACTGAGCACTGACCCCAGCCAAGGTCAGTGAACCAGGACGGATCACTAAGGATTGAGTTGGGAGTTGTTCAGCATAAAAGGAAGAAGATGTGGAAGGGTTATAGTGGTTCTGTTCATTCCCAAAGGAAGACTGAAGGGTAAACTTCTGACAGTGAACTGAGAATTTGATGCCTTCATTCCTCCCATAAACAGGTACCTTGGCTTGGCCTGAGGAAACGATGGACAAAACTCTAAAAGAGACACTATAGGGCTTTTAGCCACCAAAATACATCATGATGTATGACACACACTACAATGGTGGTGA
Organism: Marmota marmota marmota; assembly: GCF_001458135.2. Lineage (NCBI taxonomy): Eukaryota > Metazoa > Chordata > Mammalia > Rodentia > Sciuridae > Marmota > Marmota marmota. The sequence goes on from NW_026000205.1 coordinate 13,595,755, forward strand.
AGAATCAGGAACAATAGGAGCTTTCAGGAAGGTCAAGAAGCAGCCTCAGCCTACAGTCCAGAGACTAATAACTATAGGGTTTCAGCCAGACAGGGTCTGCCCATTAAATTCAAGTGGTGCAAGCTGCTCTCCTGCCACAGCTTTCCTTCACAGACCCTGAGATAAAAAGAGTGACTCAGGAGTACAGAAAAACTCCCAAAGGCCCTAGCCACTGATAATCAAACCCACTCACCATCCCTCTCTCCCTCCCTTCCTCTCTCCTTTTCCCTCTCCCCCCTCCTTTTTTTTTCTCTTTCTATGGTACTAGGGATTAAACACAGGAGTGCTTTACCACTGAGCCACATCCCAGCCCTTTTTTTATTTTGAGATCAGGGCTTGATAAATTGCCCAGGCAGGCCTGGGTAATCTGTGATCCTCCTGCCTCAGCAGCCCAAGCAGTTGAGATTACAAGCATGTATCACTGCACCTGTTTCTTAACTGACATATGACACAGTAATAGTTTTTGAGAAAGCTCAGTCCATTCCACTTGGGCCACAGCCCACCCTCTTCTAGTTTAGCAATATAAACTCCTTCCTCCTGCCCTGGAATGCAGGGAGTCCTCTTGTCCTGCTGCAGCCCAAGACATGTGGAAGCTCCTAATAAATTCCAACTTTGTGCAATGCCGGATCTGTCTGCCTTTTTCTTTGGTCTTTAGGCACCTTCCTCTTTGGTGGCCAGTTCTCATACACCAGGACTGAGTTTTTCTAACGCCCCCCCCACCCCAAACTCAGAGTTAAAACTGACCTCTGCCTTAGGTGACTATGGATCAAAGGTTTGTGAACCTATATGTGCTCAATTATCCCAAGAGGCCTGATAAATCTTTACATCCCTTTGGCTCTGATAGAGGGCCCTGGTAGAGGGATCATTCTGAAGTTGGCCAAGGCTGCAATTTGAAAATCAAAGCTCTGGGTCTCCAAGTTACCCAATTGTTAAGTTATTTCCAGGGCATTCTGATTTCTCTGTCCTGTGAGTTGACAACAGGCAAGATGATAGTCATCTTCCACTTAATCCAACCTCTTCAGATTATTCTAGACCATCGGTTATGATAAGTTATCATTTATTGCTTACTTGTTACCAGTAAAGCTCTGCTCAAAATGCTTTATATAAAATATTTCTAGTCCTTAGGATAATGCTGCAAAGTCCCATTTTACAGATGAGAACATTTAGGTAGCTCCTCTAACTAGAAAATCTTGATTTCAAACTCTTGGGGTATCTGACTCCAAATTCCACTGTTTCTACTAGATTTTTGAACCTCAACACAACTGACACCAGGCCAAAAGTCTTTGTTGAGGGCTGCTGTGTACTCACTGAAACAGGGATACCAGCAGCATCCTTGGGCTCTACCCACTAGATGGCAGTAACAACCCCCTAATTGTGACTACCAAAAAAAAAAAAGGCTCCAGACATTGCCAAGTGTACCCCTGGATGGGGTGGGCAAATCACCCCCATTTAAGAACCACTCATCTAAGCTAACTTAAGAATTACTAGCCGGGTATGGTGGTGTACATTTAAAGCACCTGCACTGAGGAAACTGAGGTAGAAGAATCATTGACTCCACAAATTCAAGACCAGCCTGGGCAAGATAGTGAGGTCCATCTCAAAAAAAAAAAACTGTTTATTGGAACTTCCTCTTCCACACGTGAGAGTTTGAATTATACTCCTTTGGCCAATTGAATAGTAGAGCACAGGATAAAATCTATGAAACAACTATTTCCAGACACTGAAAAAAGCAGTACTATAATTTCTCAGAAAAGAAAAATGAATGAGGTGAACCCTACCATTGTCTGGAGTTTCTGCCTAAAAATATAGGACAAGGAGAGAGAACCTAATCAGAGTCTAGGATTCTTGAAGACTTGAGAAGACAGAAATCAGAATTTGGGAAGCTCACACAGGCTAGCATTTGGACACAGTGGACCTAAGAGGAAGGAGCTACACAGAATAGAAAATCTGTACAGAGCACCCTTGAATCTTTGCTAAACACACATCTGGCCATGCAGAAGGTGAAACGATATGGTATTGGAAAAGATGATATCAAAAGAAGGAACGACTGGGGCTGTGACTGTGGCTCAGTGGGGCTGTGACTGTGGCCTGGCATGCATGAGGCAATGGGTTTGACCCTCAGCACCACATAAAAACAAAATAAAGGTAGTGTCACCCACAACTAAAACATTAAAAGGGGGGAGGAGGGGGGGAGGAGGGGGAAGAAGAACAACAATTACCTAAAAGCTTAAGACTAAATTCCCAGAGCTCATTTAGGGCCAAGAATTTTTCAAATTCCCTCCAACGATTCAATATAAGGAGCATTCAAATAAACTCCCTACCAGTCACACAATGGAAGTGCGGCTAAATTGGCTCTAAATTAAAGGATACTGTAGATACACTCAAAAATCATTTAAAATAAATCTCAAAAGTATTAAGTTGTAGTAAATGTTGCCAACACCATTTAAAGAAATATGGCAAAATCGAGCACTTAACAACATAAAACGAAAATTTCCAACATCTAATAAAAAATTATAAGACATGACAAAAGTAGGAAATGTGATCCATAACTAGAAGAAAATCAGTCAATATAAAAGACCAAGAAATTACAAATAACATGGAGTTGGAGAGAAGTTTATTTTTTGTCTGTACTTCAGATTGAATCCAGGGATGCTTTACCACTAAGCTATATCCCTGATCCTTTTTATTTTTTATTTTGAGACAAGATCTCACTAAGTTGCTTAGGCTGGTCTTGAACTTGCAATCCTCTTGTCTCAGCCCCTGAATCACTGAAGTATTATTGGTCTGAGCCACTGCATCCAGCCAGGAAAGATCATTACCCCGCCCCCAATTATAAGTATGTTTCACTGGTTCAAAGCTGTAAATTAAAATATCCACATGATGAGAGAAATAGAAAATATTTTTAAATAATTAAATGGAGCTTCTATAGGTGAATAATATCTAAAATGAAAAATCCACTTGGGTTGTATTTATAGCAGATTAAATACTTCACAAGAGAGTAAATTTGAAAACATAGCAATAGAATGTATTAAAATTAAATACAGAGGAAAAAAGATTGAAAAAAGCAAATGAGGCATCAATAACCAATGGAACATTATCAAGTAGCCTCAGATATGTAACTGAGCCAGGCATGGTGGTGCATGTCTGTAATCCAAGGGGCTGGGGAGGCTGAGGCAGGAGGATCACAAGTTCAAAGCCAGCCTCAGCAACTTAGCAAGGCCCTAAGTAACTCAGTGAGACCCAAATAAAATACAAAAAAGGGCTGGGGATGTGGCTCAGTGGCTAAGTGCTCCTGGTTTCATTCCTTATTACCTGTGGGGACAAGTGCATGGAGTACTGCATACATGGTATAAGTTAAGGGCGTCTGAGTGGCAGGTCACTCCTCTCATGCTAGGTGCCTAAATAGCAGGCCACTTACCCCTTAGGCACAGCTCTTGGCGTGAGGCCATGTGTTGGAGTCCCTGTACTTGCTCCACAGCCCACTCCTCGTTTGACCGCTGCAAAGACAGCTAGCAGAAATTGCATTGGTGGCTGCCTGTAAACTGCTTAGCTACTGCCTGAATATATATACATACTGCACAATAAACTCATATCTGTTTCCTGCTTGTCTCAAGAGGTCTTGATTAGCGACTCCTGTTCCATGGACCCCCTTGCTGGACAAGAGAGAGCCCATGCAATTACCCATTACAAAAAAAAAAAAAAATGTGTAATTTAAGTCACAAAATAGGGCGAGATGTGAAACATTTGAAGAAATGAACAAGTAAGAAAAGATAGGGACTAGAGGGGCAGGTTCTTCAATGGTAGAGAGAGCTTGCCTAGCAGTGGTAAGGCTCTCTGTCCAATGCTCAACATGGAAAGGAAACAGAAGAGAAGGAAAGGAGAAGAGGAAGATAGAAAAGGAGTGAGAGGGAAAGCAATGCACATCAGAATAAAATTGCTGAAAACCAATTACCAAGAGAAAGTATTCAAAGTAGCCACACACACCAAAAACACACTAAATGTAGGGGGCGAATGATTAATAGTAACAGCAGACTTCTCATAAAAAATGTATGTCAGCCAGAATATAATTAAGAAACATCTCTAAGTACTGAAAGGGAAAAACAAAATCAAAAAACGGTCCACCTACAAAATGTGCATCAAAAGTAAGAGTAAAATATAAAGAATTTTTCTGACCCAAAAATTTAGAGGATTGTTAGAAGAGCTGGACATTAAGAAATATTATAGAAAATCCTTTATAGGAAGTTATTTTTGTTGTTGTTGTTTGGTACCAGGTATTGAACCAAGGGGCACTTAACCACTGAACCACATCCAGATCCCTTTTTTATATTTTAATAAAGACAGGGTTTTGCTGATTTGCTTAGGGTCTCGCTAAATAGCTAAGGCTGACTTTGAACTCACAATCCTCCTGCCTCAGCCTCTTGAGTCACTGGGATTTATAGGAAATTCTTTGGACAAATAGATGGCCAGGTGTAGCTTCTGACCAACATAAAGAAATGAAGAGCAATATACATGGTAAATATGCAGGTAAACCCAAAAAGACATTTTTCCCCTTATTTCCAGTCTTTAAAAGATTGACTAAAACTGTCAAGGTGGCACACACCTGTAATCCCAGAAATTTAGGAGGCTGCAACAGGAAGATTGAAAGCTCAAGGCTAGCCTGGGAAACTTAGTAAGAACTTGTCTCAAAATTTTAACAAAGGTCTGAGAATATAGTTCAGTGGTAGAGTGCTTGCGCAAGGCTTCTGGTTCAATCCCTAGTACTGAGAGAGAGAAAAAAGACTTGTCTACTGTCTAAAGCAAAAATAATTGTGCAGTTAATAGAAATAAAAGTATGAAAACTGCACAAAGGAAAGGAGGGGAGAAATAGAAGTTCAGTTGTCCCTTGGTACCTGTGGGGGCTTGATTCCAGGACTCTTCACCCTCAGATTCCAAAATCTGAAGATGCTCAAGTCCTTTGTATAAAATGGTGCAGTGTTTGCATATAACCTACACACATCCTCCTGTACTTATTTGCTTGTTCATTTATCGGTACTTCGTTTATTGGGATTGAACCCAGGGCTGCTTTACCTAACCTGGTCCCTGTGGATGCCCTACCTGGCAGCCCACCACCTCCGACAGGTCGGGATAGACCGGCGGCGGCTCGCGCAGGCAGCACAGGAAGAATGCCGTGTCGAAGCGCCGACTGCCACCGCGCACGAACGGCGTGAGCCAGGCGCTCCAGTCGTGCAGCGCCCAGATGTCGGGAGTGCAGTCCAGGTGCTCGCACAGGCGCAGGAAGTGGCGCGGGTCGCGGCGGACGCGCGCGCGCCAGGCATCCAGGCCCTGCGGCGGGGCCAGGGCAAGGCCGGGCTCCCGAGCCGGACCTGGGGGCTCGGAGCCCTGCAGGGAGCCCCTGGGCCGCAGCAGCAGCACCCCCGCCTCCTCGAAGGTCTCGCGGATGGCGCAGATGCGCATGGCGACGTCATCTGGCAGTGCCCCGGCGTGTCCGTCGGCGGCGTCGGGCAGCACGGGGAAAGAGGCTCTCCGGGGCGGCGCTGGGCCCAAGCCGAAGCGCGGCTGCCCTTGGTGCTCGGTGAAGAGGTGCAGCCAGTCCGCAGAGCGATCTGCCGCGTCCAGCACGCCGCCCGGGAAGACGTGCGCACCGGGCATAAATCCTTGGTTCGGGGAGCGCTGCAGCAGCAGCAGCCGGAAGCCTTCGGAGGGCGGCGGGGGCAGTGACCGGGCGGCGGCACCCGGGCGCGTCCAGCCGGCAGCCAGCACTACGGTGGCCGCCCGCCGCCAGACGCTAGAGCCCGGCCGCAAGGGGCCGCTCATGATGGGCGGCGGCGCGCGGGTTTGCAACTCGGGTCCTGGCGCGGGCGGGAGCTCCTGGACAGGTTTGGAGCCTTGCATCAACCCCGGCGACCTTACGGTTTTTAGGAGGAATACCGGATTCTCGGTGAATTTGGTTGTGCAGCCTTTACCCGCTCGGCGCCGGCCTATGGGAGGGGCGTAATCCAGCGCGACTCGGCGCAGCCCCGAATGCCTTCGGGCAGAGACAGCCACTCTCGCGGGACCAGGTCTGTTAGCCGCCAACGAGCGAAGTCATTCACAGCTGAAAGGAGGGCTGCATGAACCCCGTTCGGGACGCTTAAGTGCAAGAAGGCTTAAGGGTGTACATAACCTACTGTAGTAAGAATGGGATGGAAACCCAGGCCTGATGACACGTACCTGTCCCACTAAAATCTGAGACCTATAGGACTTTCTCCCTTAAACTAAGGTGGAACCGTGAGTGTTACCTTTGGGGAAGGAAGAGAGCTTTACAAACTCAGAAGAACCACGCTAATGAAAAATGAACTGATGAACCAGATGCCAAATTGTACATTTCTGTGCGGCCTGAATGGGAAAGGTCCTTCCTGAATACTTGTTTTATCTTCCTGGATTCTTTTTAGTGTTAGGGCATCTGAAAATCTCCTTAGGCAACTTAGGTCATTTGATTTGATTGGTTTTCTCTTCTTTTCTCTATCTTTTGGAGAGAGTTGGTTTAAATCTGAGTCTTCTCTTTTCACAAATCCTTGTCAGTCAACAACAACATCTCCCACAATTGCTATTAAAATTGATCACACATTGTTTAGGTTTTGTGAGAGTTAGACTATACCATGGAGCTTCATTTACAAACTTTCATTGTAATATGGGATTTTTTTTTTCCTGAGGAGAATCCACAGATGGCACTGCAGTATTTAGGTTGATTTTTGTCAGGATGATTTCTAATGCACATGCCTGAATACTGACTATATCCCCAGAAACAAAAGGAGGTCACATGCTGAAAAAAGCACATGTAGAGGCCAAAGGAGAACACATGCCATACTGAGAGGATCTGCCAACTTCTATCCACCTTGAGTCTGTGTGTTAGTCAACTTTTCATTGCTGTGACCCATGAGCAACTGGAGGAAAGAGGGGCTTATTCTGGCTCAGTTTCAGAGGTTTCAGTCCATGGCTGACTGGCTCCATTGCTCTAAGCTTGTGATAAGCCAAAACATCATGGTGGAAGGGCATGGGAGAGGAAAACTTAGCTCCTGGCATTCAGGAATGGGGGTGGTGGGAGGGGCCAGGGACAAGATATGGTCCTCAGTGATCTGCTTCCTCCAACCATGCCCCACCTGCCTACACTTTTCAACACCTCCCGAGGTCCATTCAATTATTAATTCATCCAGTATTAGCCCACTGATGAGGTCAGAACCCTTATAATCCAATCATTTCCTCAAAGTCCCACCTTCTGACATTGCTGCATTGGGAACCAAATCTTCAACATATGAGCTTTCGGGGAAATTTCCATATCCAAAGCATAATAAAGACTAGATACAATGTGATAACTGGTTAAATATGCAGAGCAAAGGATGGAATTAAGCTTGGGAGACTGAAGTCACATTCTTCAATTCTATGAGTAATGATAATCCTAGGAGTAATAATATTTTCTAAGCCCTTACTATGTGTGAGGCACTCAGAACTTTGTAAGTATCAACTATATAATGCTATATAATTTATAATCCCTATAAATTTAAAAGTTAACACCATTTTAAAGATGGCTAACTATCTATGGTGGGGATTAAGTATCAGGAAAGGACACACTATTCACTACAAACCAGCACCACGGTTTTGTGGGTGTGAATATTTTTTTTTTTATATATCAGCTGGTTTTCCCAGAGTATGATCACCCCTGAGTGAAATGATCAAGCCCTGGAGTATAGAGCAAAACGACAGAAATGAAATCTTAACAAAGACAGAACTGTCTCCAAAACCCAGATGCTGCCTTGTCTCAGAAGACTCTGAAGATGCAATATGGGTTTATGTATGGAACCAGACACCACAAAAACTCAAGTTATTTGAACTGTACCCAAGAATCAGAACAAAGGCAAGCAGCAGTCCCTGACCATCAAAAGAGATAGATAAGAGCACATTCAAGTGTGCTCTGCTTAAGAACAAATTTTGGATATATTGCTTACCTATTGCTGCCAACAAATTACTCCGAAACTTGGTGGCTGAAAACAATATTTATTATCTCACTATTTTTGTAGATTTGGAATTTGAGAGCATCCTGGCTAGTGGTTGTGACTCAGTATCTCCCATGGTAAACACGCCAGCTGGGGTTTGACTGGGGCTGGTGGTTTTAATTCCTCAATAGCTTGTTCACATGGATATTGGCAAGGGTCTTTCCATAGGCGCTACTTGAATGACTTCAGGACTTGGTAGTTTACTTTCCTCAGAGAGAGTGATCCACGAGAGAGGAAGAAACCATGCATGATGCCTTTTATGACTTACCCTCAAAAATTGCACGTCATTTCCCCGGTGTTCTGTTGTTACATTGGCCAGCTCTAGTCAAATGTGAGAGGGAGAAAAAAATACATGGAGATGGAAGTTATCTTGGAGGCTGACCACCATAGGGTTAAAAAAAATTTGGAACTGTAACAAGGAATTTGACTCTTCACTTTTGCCTGAAAAATGTCCAATGCGTGACTAAAACCAGGGTTAAATACTTGGCATCTCTGCCTCCATTTTGCATCTGTCTCCTCTGCTTTGAGTCATCTGGGTTACCAGGAACAAAGTCTGATCAATTACTATCTTGACTTGAAGCTACTCCCTCCCTTTCAGATAACAGCAGCTTTCTATCTCAGACAAGGCCCCAGTCACTAATCCTGAGATAATAGTGGACATACCATATCTGATCAAACTTACCTGGTTTATCGGCTGTGAAAACCCCCAACCCTGGCCCTCATTCCCCTTTCAATAACACCTTGAAGTTATTGTCAGTCCCTCAAAGAGAGGACTAAGAACGTGGGCCCCCTTGTCTCTCTAGCTACACTGATTAAAATTCCTTTCATGCTTTTCACCATTAACTTTTCTGTTTGTTTTTGGGGGTGAGTAGCTGGACCTGATTGTTTTGGATCCCCAGAGTCAGGCCTCTGGCCTAGCATTCTGGGAACAAATCTATCTAAACGTCAGAAGAGAACAGGTAAATTCCTCTGTAACCTTTGACTCAAACTGTAGACACATTAAAGAAAAAGATTTGATCAACTTGGCTCCCTATATATTTTGACAAAAAATACTAGGGCAGAGTTTATGACATATGATAAACCTGGAAAAAATGAGCAGATGACCTGGAAAATCTGTCACAAAGGATTAGAGAGTTTTTTGGGTGGTTTTGTTTTTTATGGATAAGAAAAAACCTAAGACTATGTAGAAAAATGGGCAAGAGAGCCAGGCACAGTGGTACACACCCAGAGACTTGGAGGTGGAGGTAGGAGGATTTCAAGTTCAAGGCCAGCCTCTAAAACTTAGTGAGGGGGCTGGGCTTGTGGCTCAGTGGTAGAGTACTCTCATGGGCAACGCCCTGGGTTCCATCCTCAGCACCATATAAAAATAAAATAAATAAATAAAACAAAATTATTAAGTAAAAAACTTAGTGAGGCCCTAAGCAACTTAGTGAAACCCGTATCAAAAATAAAAAGGGCAGGATGGGATTGTAGCTTAGTGTAGAGTGCTTGCCTAACATGTGTGAAGCACAGGGTTCAATTCTCAGCACCACATATAAATAAATAAAGTTCTATCAACAACTAAAAAATGTTAATAATAAAAACTTAAAAATAATAAAAATGGCTGGGGATATAGTTCAGTGGTAAAGTACCCATGGGTTAAGTCCCCAGTACCAAAATTTTAAAAAAGGGCAAGAGATGTGAAAAGACAGTTCATATTTATTTACTTAAGTTATTTACTTAAGGCCATATGGCCAGCAAGTGTTGGATCTGTCTTCAAACCTACCAACATGTGTTTTTCCTGTGACATGGCACTTTGCCAGCTGCTCCAGGCCTGACAATAAATGCATACAGCCATCCCTAATGAGCACTACCAATTACCGTGTGTCACTAGGTCACAAGAGAGTGGGTTTATGACAACAGTTGCTCACTTCGTAGCTAAAAACGTGTGACTCCTCATTCTTTAAATGATCCACCCTAGCTGTCATTACAATAAGAAATGTTCTTATTTGATTTATTAGAACATGCATAACCTTGAATAAAAACAAACAAACTTTCTAAACAGGACATGTTACTGTATTTCAATCTCAAGTTCATCAAGTCTAAACTTATTCCTATTATTCCTTATTTATCAGGTTTTTGTCAGTTTAAAAAAGGGGATGGAAAGAGGCTGTGATCTATAGGGCGAGCCACGGAGAGATAATTTCAGTTTGAAAGCTCACTAGTTACAGTTGTGTTTTTTTAACCTGTCCCAAACAAGCCAAGTCACTGGGGATAAACAAAATTCACCAGTAACATCCTGAACTCCAAGACTCAGCACATGAAAATAATTTCTCATAATATTATTAAAGAAGAGCTTTAAGAAAATTCTGCTATGGTTTGGATCATGGTTCAACTGTGTCCCCCAAGGGTTCATGCGTTAGAAGCTTGATTCTCAGTGTGTGATGCTAGGAGGTGGTGGAATCTTTAAACAGTGGGGTCCAAGCCAGGCGTGGTGGTGCATAATCCCTATAATCCCTAGTGTCTCCAGAGGCTGAGGCAGGAGGATCACAAGTTCAAAGCCAGCCTCAGCAACTCAGTGAGGCCCTAAGCAACGTAGTGAGACCCTGTCTTAAAATAAAAAGTAAAAAGGACTGGGGATGTGGCTTAGTGGTTAAGCTCCATTGAGTTCAATCTCTGGTACCAAAAAAAAAAAAAAAAAGATGGGGCACAATAGGCAGTGATTAGACACTGGGGACACTGCCCTTGGAAGAGATTAATCCCAATTAGTCCCCTAGAGAGTATTTAGTTCTAAAAGTGTGAGCCTTATACCTCCCCATTCTCTGGCTCCTGTCTCACCATGTGAACTCTCCCTCTTGCATGTGCTCCAGCCATAATACTATTTTCTATGAAGTGATGCATCCAGGGGACTCTCACTGGAGGACACATTGACAAGGCTGCCTGATCTTGGACTTTCAGCCTCCAAAATTGGGAGCTACATAAACTACTTTTCTTTCTGAAGTACCCAGATTTATGTACTTTTTTATAGCAATAGAAAATGTTTTCTCAAAATGTAGGGATCCCATTTATAGGATATTAAACAAAATTATGGGAGGCCATTCAGACTAAGCTGTTGTATTAGGCCCCAACCAGACTAAACCAAAATGAAGTTGCTCTTGCTAAATGCCACATAATCAAACAGAAACTTAAAGGAAGAAAATATATTCCAAAACAGATTAATTTTTTTCTATAAACTGGAGTTTCCAGCCTACTGAGTCCATATAATAAGAAAGTCCCCTTTAGTTCAATACTTTAAAAAAGTTAACTTGACATACTGACTGTAACCAATTAATTTTTTTCTTATTGTTCTGTTTTCTTGCTCCCACTTTTTTTTTAGAGAGAGAATTTTAATATTTACTTTTTAGTTTTTGGCAGACACAACACCTTTGTTTGTATGTGGTGCTGAGGATCGAACCCGGGCCACACGCATGCCAGGCGAGCGCGCTACCACTTGAGCCACATCCCCAGCCCTCCTTGTTCTCACTTTTTAAAAGTCACTGTTCTGCTATTGCCCAGTGGGAGCTCTCACTCTCTTTTATAAAATGGAGGCTGCCCTGATTCATAAATCACAAATAAAAGCCAATTAGATCTGGCCAGGAACAATGGGCTTGCTGTAATCCCAGCTACTGGTGAGGTTGAGGCAAGAGGATCACAAGTTCAAGGCCACCCCTAGCAACTTAGGGCTTAAAGGCCCTAAGCACCTGTCTGAAAATAAAAATATTAAGGGCTGGAGATGTGGCTCAGTGGTAAAGTGCCCCTTGGTTCAAACCCTAGTACCAAAATAAATAAAGAAAAATAAATTTTAAAAAGCCAATTGGATCTGTAACCAGAATTGTCTTTCCATAATGACATCATTCTGGAAGTGGCAAAATAATAGGTACAGAAATCAACTCAGTGTTTGCCAGAGTCTGGAATGGGAGAATAGAATCTTTTTAGGGATGGGGAATTTTTTAAGGATGATAGAAATATTCTATACCTTGATTGTGGTAGTGCTTACATGATTGTTTAGGAGTTCCCCTGCTATCATTTGAACCCTGAATGTCCCCCAAAGGTCCATGTCTTCAAGGTTTGGTGCCCAAGGGATTACTATTTGGAGGTTCTGAAATCTTTAAAAGGTGGAGTTTAACTGGGAGGTCCTTTGGTCACTAGAAACTTGCCCAAGAAGGGGATTGTGGGATCCCAGCCCTACAATCTTTTTCTTTTGCTTTCTGGCCATGAAGTGAGCAATGTGCTCCACCACAGGTTCCCTGATGTTGCCATTCAGCACCCCCATCAGGGTCCCAAAGCAATGGGCCCACCTGGTCTTGGACAGGAACCTCCAAAACTATGAGTGAAAATAAACCATTTCTCTTTAAGAATTAATTATCTTTGGCATTTGTTGTAATGTTAGAAAACTATTATAACCCTTAATCTTGATTTTGCTTTCCATGGTTTCACTTACCCAAGGTCAACAATAGTTCAAAATATTAAATGGAATATTCCAGAAATAATTTGAAAGTTTTAAATTGTGTGCTATTATGAGTAGAGCAATGACATCTTTCATGGTACAATCCATCCTGCCCAGGACATGAATCATCCCTTTGTCCAGCTTTACAGGCTTCACACTTTACAGGCTTCCAACCCATTATTCACATAGTACCCTTCCCTATCATCAGGTTGTCTGTCACAGTGTTGTGCTTGTGTTCAAGCTACATCATTTATCTCCCTTGATCTGACACAGGCATTGTATTATTTCACACCATCACAAGAAGAAAGGCAAGGACAGTAAAATCAACTTTATCTTAGGTATGTAAGTGTAGGAGAAAGTCTAGTATAGATAGGATTTGGTTCTTTCAGGTATCCATTAGGGGTCTTGGAACATATTCCCCCCCACTGATAAGGGGGCCTACTGTATACATTTGTCAAAACTCAAAAACTGCACATCTGAAAAGCAGTAAATTTTACTGTATTTAAATTATACCTCAATAAATTTGACTTTAAAAATATATAGATTGGGGCTGGGGATGTGGCTCAATTGGTAGTGCACTCGCCTGGCATGCACGGGGCGCTGGATTCGATCCTCAGCACCACATAAAAATAAAGATGTTGTGTCCACAAAAAACTAAAAAATAAATATAATATATATAGAGAGAGATAGATAGATAGATATAGATATGTAGATATAGATAGATAGATTGGTGTGGTGGCACATGTCTGTAATCCCAGCTATTTGGGAGGCTAAGGCAGAAAGATTTCAAGTTTAAGACCAGCCTGGGCAACTTAGCTAGACTTTGTCTCGAAATGAAATAAAAAAGAGCTGGGGGTGCTGGGGTTGTGGCTCAGCAGTGGAGTGCTCACCTAGCATGTGCAGGGCCCTGGGTTCGATCCTCAGCACCACATAAAAATAAATAAAATAAAGGTATTGTGTCCAACTACAACTAAAAAAAGGATATTAAAAAACAAAACAAAACTGGGGATGTTGTTCTACAGCACTTATTTGGTATGTATGATGCCCTGGGTTCAATCCCCAGTACTGAAAAAAAAGTAGATTCCAACTTCCTCTAGACATTTTCATTGTATATGTGGCATAATATGAATATATTTGTCTTTGTCTCTAGCTCCTGAGTTTCTAAAATCCTTACAATTTCCTGAATGTTAAGAATAAATTTATGTCAAATGTGTCCCTTTGCTAACTCCTAAATTTGTTACTGAAATGATAAGGTAACAGGGTTAGAGCCTTAGAGGTTTGGTAATTTCAACTCCACATACCAACCTCCAGGAAAGAGGGACAGCTACAGAGTAAGATCTATAAAAACTCTTGAACAAGTGATTTGATAAGTTTCTGGATTGTTGAACATAGAGGTGCAGATGAGAGTCCTCCCCTCCCAGACCTTGCCCTGTCCATCTCTTCATCTGGCTGTTCATCTGTGTCCTTGAGGAGATTTTTTAATGGCACCTGTAACTAAGGTGTTTCCCCTGAGTTCTGATGGCTGTCCTAACAAATTATTGATGTTGTCAACATAAAATGAGCTACAGGACTGACACTGCAAAACAGAGTTTATTTGGACCATCGAGAGATTGCAATCCAGGAGATACAGGCTATGGCAGACCATAGGCATACACAAGGGCATTGAGGCAATGGGAAGGCTTTTAAAGATAAAAAGAAGGCCATGTGAGCCATCTTGAAACAAAGACCACTGGCCATAGAGAGTTGCAGGAGTTGGCATGAGCTCATTGGCAGAGACAGCCATTGTTAGGTAAGTGTCTTTGTGGAAGAGGCTTATCTGGAAAATTGAAGTTTTGAGGAGTTTCTCATATAATTCCTATTATATGCCTATGTGCATGGCGGCTCTTCCTTCATAATTTCTGGCTCCATTTTGTTAGAGTTTGACATAAATTACTCCATATTGATACTGATAATTTCCACAAACCCAAGGAAGGGGGTTTTGGAAGTCCAATTTATAACTATTTGATCAGAGGCACTGGCCACACAGATTAGTGTCTGAAGTCAGAGACCAGGGTCTTGTGGGACAGAGCTTTGAGACTGTGGAATCTAACCTATCTCCAGGTATATTATGTAAGATTTGAATTACAGGACATCCCAGTTGGGGCCTATCACAAAATTTCTTGATAGGTAGGGGAAAAAAACCCCACATATCAAATTGTTTTTCTTTTACACATACCTTTTCTCATTTTGACAAGTACATCTAGCTTTAACCTTCAAATTGGTTTTTACCAGATTCTAAGTTATAGAAATTTTCACATATACAAAACTTCACATATGGGCTTTTGCCCAACCACTCAATTTTTAGGACATTTAACATAATATGATAAATAATAACAGCACTGAAAACACATTTCAAAACATGCTTTTTGATCCTTCTTGGGTAAGATTCTGACATGTTTTGTTTTGCATTTTGTGTTCTGAAAAATTATTTTCATTCTACTTGAGACTCTGGTAAAATGTACATTTTAAATAACTGAGTAACATTTTGTAGATGATAAGAGCATTCAAATTTTTATTGTAAAACAACATAACATTACATAAAAATGTTGAAAAAAACATCATTCATAATTTCACCACCTTAGCATATATTTTCATTTCTCTATATTTCCTTAGAGATCTTTCCCATTTGCCTAAGACAAACAAGCAGGGGACATTCAATTTTGCCTCTGGCAACAGAATATTAAAAGGACTTGGGCTGGGGATGTGGCTCAAGAGGTAGCATGCTCTCCTGGCATGCGTGCGGCCTGGGTTCGATCCTCAGCACCACATACAAATGAAGATGTTGTGTCCACCAAAAACTAAAAAATAAATATTAAAAAATTCTCTCTCTCTCTCTAAAAAAAAGACTCTTATAAAAAAAAAAGGACTCTTACACTCATTTGACAATAGGAGCTCTCATTTAGCTTATTTGTATAGGTTATGAAAGCCTTGAGGTTTTAAGATTCTCAAACACCAATGAATAAACATGTCCAAGATCTCATAGCACTTTGATGAAAACACCCAGAATACTCTATGGAATGAGTTGGAAAATAAATAAATCAGAGAAATGTTTTTCCAGAAATCCACCTTGTCCTCACAGACACAAGAGCCACAGCATTGACCTTGGTCAATTCCTGAAAGCCAGAGGAAACGGTATTTGAAATATGACTTTGATCTGTGTTTAATCCAGTGGAAGTTCTCTCATGCAGGGACTGTTCTTGGTACATTCCTTCTTGAATTAAAAGCTGAGTATAATCATATTGTAGAAAAGCACCTGGAGATGTATAGTCTGGAAGTATTTCTGAACATCTATTTATGTAACAAAATCTGTGAAGGGTAAATATGTTGATCAGGATGTTCACTTCCATTAAGACGTGGGCAAAGGAAATGAAGAATACTTTTTTAAGATCACAAGTTGATAGCTGGATCATTTGAGGGTGCCTTTTCCCACTGTTATAAAGACTGCACATTATCTTTAAATTTTGGCCTATTGATAAGCATTTTAGTTAGAACTTGTGAACATAAAATATCATTTAAAGAGAAGATCTGAAGCTTTTAATTCCACCCTAGATCTGATGCCACATACAGAAACAACCCCTACTGTCCTCATGTTTCCTGACATTAGGCAGCTAATGCAGTTATAGTTCTGAGGTTGCCACCTTACTTACAGAATACCCTTCTTCCAGCCTCCGTGACAAATGACAAGAGTTTGTATCTGCAGTTTCCCAGAATCCATTTAGGTGGCCTGATTGGTGGGCTAAATAAACTTTAAATACATATTGGGTTTTACTTTGAGTCTGAATTTAAATTCCTCATCTAATTTAAACACAATAAATAAATAGCATATATACACATTTCCTTTTCTCTTTCTCTCCCTCTTCGTGGTGCTGGGGATCAAACCCAGGACCTTGTTTATTCTTAGCCCCACCTTTGATTTTTAAAACCTATCCTCTAATTCTGATGTGCACTAAATCACAGTAAGCTTCATTATTTCTGATTTTTAAAATTAATATAGAGTTTTTGGGGCTGGGGATGTGGGTCAATCGGTAGCGTGCTCGCCTGCGGCGTGCTTGCGGCCCAGGTTCGATCCTCAGCACCACATACAAACAAAGATGTTGTGTCCGCCGAGAACTAAAAAATAAATATTAAAAAATTCTCTCTCTCTCTCTCTCTCTCTCCCACTCTCTCTTTAAAAAAAATTAATATAGAGTTTTAAATAATTTCTTGCTAATTTTAGACAACAACCATTGAACTGTAAGATTGCATTCTAATATGCACCAACACTAACTAATAAACAAACCCCAAAGCCAAACTAACTAGCAAAATAACTCTTTATTGTTTAACTGCATTCTATTAAACGCTTTAAGCTCTAGAAGGGATCTTTGAATTATACAGTCAAAACCTCTATTTCACAAATGAGGGATTTGAGGCACCAGGAGGTCAATACTTGTTGAGGTACTCAGACAGAGGCAGAATTCCCTGCCCATCATGGCTAGCTGGGCCTTGGGGACGGAGACATACCCCAAAGGAATGTGGATATGAATTCTATAACATTTTATTTCTCAGATGGACATATAGGTTCACACCTTGAGGCTTGCATCCTTACAAAACATTCATTATAGAATGGAAGAGCACATTCTGAGAAGGACCAAAGTAGCTAAAAATGAATCAGAGTGCACATTGGGATACAGTATTACCAGGGTTCTCATTCAAACCTCTTCAATCAAAACTACTTTTTCAGTCATTCAGGGTCATACAACTTTTTTTAGTCATTCAATATCACATGCTATTTATGTAGCTTACTGTAAACGTTAGATAAATCATGTTTTATTTTCAAGAAATGCTCTAATTTTATACACAAAAATATTTCCCTTTGTGGCATTTAAATGCATGAGTTTTTAGAAACACATAAAAAGTTGCCAGGCATTTTTCTCCTACAAATATTATGATTACAATTATTTTTATTTTACTGATAGCAGTAGTTTAGAATTTACTCTTCTGAAAACATAGTTCTCCTGACAGGTGCCTTGACATTCCAAGTTCTTTATTGATTTTTTTTAAAAATTACCATTGCATCATGGTATAGTAGAAATTTAAATTTATTATTTAAAGTAGTGATTTAAGTATCAAACGTCAAAATTAAGTCAGGCTTCTATCAAAAAGCAATCCTTTGAATTGAATATAGAAAAGGAGAGCAGAAGCTCGGTGTGGCTAGCACTCGCCTGTAATCCCAGCGACTCTGGAGACTGAAGCAGGAGGATCACAAGTTTGAGGCCAGTTTCAGCAACTTAGCAAGACCCTGTCTCAAAATTTAAAAAATAAAATGAAAATAAAAAGGTCTGGTAAAGCACCCTTGGGTTTAATCCCCACTACCAAAAAAAAAAAAAAAAGAAGAAGAAAAAAGAAAGAAAGAAAGAGGGCAGGGAGCAATCTATTGCACAAGGCAGAAAGTGATTTTTGCATTTGTCATAGCTGAAGTTCCATAGGTTAACAAGCCCAAAGGATAAATATATTTATTTTAATTCAGCCTTTTCTTTTTGTAACATTTCATCACTAATTTCATTGAGCAGAGATCCTCAGAGCAGGTGCACATCTGATTGCTCTTATAATACCCAAGGAACTGGCAAATGGGTGGAAGGAGAGACAAGGAAACTTGTTTGCCCTATTTACTCTCAACGGATTACCAAACAGCAGATGGATTGTTTTTAAAACAGGTTCTACTGAATTTTTTTTTTTTTCATGACCCAAAACACCCTGAGAAGAATAGAGGTTGCAGTCTTCGAAATGGCAGAACATCTTTAGGGCTTTTTTGTTTTTTAATTTTTTTTAGTTATTGATAGACCTTTATTTATTTATATGTAGTGCTGAGAATTGAACCCAGTGCCTCATACATGCCAGACACGTGTGCTACTGCTGATCCCCAGCCCCAGCACCTAGGTCTTATTTTTTAAGGACGTTTTTCAACACTGGTTTACAAAGTGTCCTAGCATTCTCTTGCTTGAGAGAGATTAGACTTTGGAGAGGGCGATAGACTCATGTTGTGTTGTGTGTGGGAAATTTAAAATCTTTCTACGTCATCTCCAAAAGCGCCCTGGCAAGACAGGTGCAAGAGAATTGGAAGTGGCCCCTATTCAGACTCATCCAGATTGAGTGAAGCAGAAGGAGCTTCTCATAGCAATTGTTATAAGAGGTTTGGTCAGCTTAAGACCTTGTGGGTTTTTTAAAAGCATGACCACAGACATAAGCTAACAGATTCTGTTTCCCTACCTGGCGCTGGAATTTATGTGTTGAAAAGGAGTGAAATTGGGCTAGGGTAGAGGATAAGGAGCAGTCCTCAGGATTGGGTGCCCAGACAGAAATCCTGCTGCTATTTGGCCCTCCAAGCTGCTCTTGTGGAAAACTGTCAATTCCTTCCACCTGATCCCCTTTCTCACTTCTGGGGTGAGAAAGAAAAAAAAAATCTGTGTTGGTTTTCAGCCAAACCAAAATCTCTTGATTTTGTTCTAAATTATCTCTAGAAAGTTGAATGCATCTATTTTCTCAGCCTCATGTCCCCAAGAATGTGACAGAGCTTCTCTGAACCCCAAGCAGGAGGTGGCTGCAGTGTTTAGGCAAATTCCTGCCTGGGACCAAGGGTGCTTTCCACATTTCCTTATTTATGGATCAAAAGAAGCAAAGACAGTTTACTTCTTACATTAACCTGTGATTCCAGTACTGATCCTACAACCTCAAAATTCAATCTGTATTCTAGAATATAGATTTGAAAAATAGGTGCAATTACTTATTTTGTAACCTAAGGGTACATAAAGACCTCTGACTCATTGGCACATATGAATTCGTTGTCCAATGCTTTCATGTTAAAAAACAGCTTTGATAGTACATGATGTGGTAATGTTATTTTTCTTTCAAGATGTTTATATACATATGTATGTTTAAATATATATACACATATATACTTAAAGCTTCTTAAATTTCAATTTAAAGCAGTTACATTCTAACCCAGTGTCAGAGCTCATTGACTCAAAATCTCTGTGGGCCAGTAATGCCAGATGACCAGACAGTGTGGGGGGTCAGGGAGCAGTCCTTCTCCCTCCAAAGCCAACCATCCTATTGGCTAGCAAGCAAATTCCGGGGATAAATAGGATTAAGTGCTTCAAAGAGGATTCTCTTGCCCTCCCTCAAAGGAGGATCAAACACTCTGGTCTAGTTCTGCAACAAAAATAAGCCCCTGAGAAGGAGAAAGTGCTTGTTTACATAGCATGTGGCCTTTCCCAAAGCCTTCTCATCCTCTTTCTCCATCATCCAAGGCTGGCTGGGGAGAACCCTTCTTGGCAGGCAGGTGTGTGTGGTGGATCCAATCCTGCTATATAGCAGGTTCAACCAACTACTTTCTTTGGTTTCCTAAATAGGGTCAGATCTTGTACAGCAGCGGGAGGTTAAGACCCCAAATCTCTTTTGGTGACTAATGGATCAACTGCCATAAACTGGGCCACTGGGCCATAAGAAAGCACTTTGTTTGAACTTCTAACTGCACATTCTCTTAAATTTAGGCCCCAAAGGACTGAGGTAATAATAATAATAATAATACCTGCTTACATCTTTTTGCAATTCGTTTCGTGTCCAGGAAACAAATCAGCCACCTACAAACAGCAAAACCACCCACCCTCTTCATGCTTCATACCACCTCACCCACTTCTCCAAACTGTCCCATGCAGAGAGTGCGAGACCCTGCAGGAGTGGGGCACCAAATTTGGACTCCGTGTAAAAACGTCCCAGTAGCACACGCGTTAACCCATTAACTCAAAGGAATCTGGGGTCACTATGGATCGTTTCTATTAATAGGGAATAAAGCTCCTGCAGATATTAGCGGTAATGCCCTGACAGCTCAAGCAAAGTTAACTCCTCCCGGGCCAGCAAAAGAAAACCATGTCCTGCCCAGGCAGAGGTGTGCTAGAAATGCATATACACATGCGCATACGGTGTTTTTGTGCTGCTTGCCTTAACAGGCCAGACTGCAAAGCCAATTTTGAATCTTGTTCACGGGGAGGGAGCAGGCTGCAGGCGGTGGGTAAGGGTGGCCGTCAAGCGTCAACCTAGCTTTACCACGCTCAAGGCTAGGGCCACAGCCGCCAGCAGCACGGCGCTGAAAAGAGTAGCAGCCAAGGCCTTGCTGGGGTTGCAGGATCTCGAGCGCTCTTCTACAGACACGGCGCCGACGGAGGAGGCGCCCATGCTGTTACTGGACAGTAGTTCGGCGCCCGCGGTCTGCTGGGCCTGTACTGTCCAACGCGGTACATTGACTTTCATTTCCATGTCGTTGATCATCTCTCCCACCTGAAGGACCTCGCGCTCCAACTCCTTCAGATCTGAGACGTCAAAGTCGCGTTCAGCCTGGTGACTTAGGCTGCGGGCGCTCAAGGCGCGCGCTGCTACCCGGGAGGAATCACCAGTTACACCGGTGCGCACAAGCGGCCGCAGAGGCGTATGCAGCGGGAACGCGGCTCCCAGCGCCAGTGCGCGTTGCATGTCGGCTTCCAGTATGTCCAGACAACCAGAGAAGGCCACCCAGAGGCGCTCAAATTCCGTGCGATCCTCCGCGGCCAGACCCCGGTTGCGCAGCGCAACAGTCAGCCGGGCACCAGTGGTCACCGCCAGCTCCCGCGCCTTCTGGCGGGTCTTCTGTAGTTCCTCCCTCAGGTTCTGTGAGTCCGCTGAGCCGCCGACGGTCAGCACCAAATGGTGGTAGCAAGCGGTGGTCTTGTTGAGCGCGTCTAGCAGCGCCTTGCATTCCTCTCTGGCCATGGTGGTGCGCTCCGTCGGGATCCAGCAGCCCGCACCCCTCTTACACCCTCAGCGCGGCAGGACGCTGCCAGCCCAGATGCCACCTTTGAGGTGAGCGGTCCGAACACTCTTCATGGCCCGTGATTCGTTCCGCGTTTCAGCAGCTAGCCACAAAGCTCTCCAAGGACTCGCAACTTGCACCTCCAAAGACCCAACGCGGAGAGGGAGTTGAGTCAGCTGCCTCCCATTCGCTTGTTCATTCTTTCCAGACGCGCCCCGAGGCACACACTTATCTTTTCACGACCCTTGCTTCCCCAGCGGCTCCCTGAGAAGCTCGGAGAGCGAACCCCATCCTCCTCTAGAACCACCCCAGGGCTAGCGGGCCGCCCAGCTGTGCGCTTAGCCTTAGTCGCTGCCTAGGGCAGCCGGATCGGGTTTCGTAGGACCCGCCCACCCCAGTCCTCGCAGTGTGCTTCCACCCCCTGGACCAGGAGTAGGCGGAGCCCCGCTCGGGGAAGTCACGTGTGGGTCTAGCATCTCTACCTCTTCTGCACCCTATTACAGTTCTGGAATGTTAAGACCAGCAGTTACAACCTTTCTTTATTGTGCAGATGATGAAACTAAGAAGAACTGGGTAAAAAGAAGGCTTAGTTCATGCAGAGTCCATGCAAGCGAAGGGACTAGAACCCAAGGACAGTGACTCCCAGATCCTCTAGGCAACAGAGTGATGCGCCTCATAAGACTGGGTACTTAAGTCCCGCAAAGCGAGCAGCGAATAGCAATCCGCCCGGTGGGACAATTTCCCGACGGGGTTCTTTTCCCCCCTCGCAGTCCAGCCTCCTTTCAAAAAGATAGCTTGGACCCCACCCCTAGTGTCAGATCTGCCCTCGGGCCCGCCCCTTCCATTCTGGGCACGCGCAGTCGTTGATTCTGGGCGGGGCTTCTCTGAGTAGGAAGCGCTGTGAGTTGCCTGAGTACCACCCCCGGCTGGGCCGGACTCAACGATTGCTTCACGTACACGTCACTCTGGATAAGGACGGCCGCTTATTGGGCCGGGCGGGCTAAGGAGCGGCTCCGCCCAAAGGCGGTGTAAAGGGGTGGGCTGTGGAGCCGAGCTGCCGCACCGGGGTGGTGGGCACTGAGGTCCCAACAGAGGGCCTGGGAGGTGCTGCCGCAGCCCAGAGATGGGCTGGGAGTGAAACTATGTAGCCTCTTAAGTAAGTGTCCTCCAGCCTGTCTCTTCTCGAGCCTTCCTTCTCTCGGGACCGCGTCGCCTCGGGGCCCTGAGGCCGGGCGGGGCCCGGGAGTGGGAAGGGGGAGGGGCTCCCTCCTCTGGGAGCCGGCGCCCCAGGCTGGGCTCCTGGGCCCCGGACGGCCCTGGCCGCCTTCTTCCGTTCAGGTCCGCAGCCGGGCGCGCTGTGCCTACTACGCTCCTGTGTCGAGAGGGAAGGGGAGGGCGGCGCGAAGAATGCGCCCTCTGACCCCCGCGGTCTGGGACAGGCCGGCGGGTCAGGGGTGCGGGGAGCTAGAACTTGGGGTAGTGAGCGGGGACCGTAGCTCACGCGTGGAGTCGCTTCCGCGGTTTCCTAGCGGCCTGGGGGGACTGGAAGGGGGAGGCTGGGGATGCGGGTTGTGGTCCTGGGAGACGAAGAAAGGAGAGCGGGGAATCTCTGCTTGCTTGCCTTTCTTGGAGTGGGGTCTCCTCGCCCACGTACGTGAAGATTACTGGAGGAAAACTCTTAAGCACCAAGAGATGTTCCAAACTCTGGGTCTGTTTAGTTTATTCGTTGAAGATGCCCAGCGGCGCGCTCGCTCGTCGAGCCTGGCTCTTCTGGCTGCCGCTCGAAGTGCAGGGGATGTGGGCACTCGCGGCCCATGCCGGTGGTGGGAGCAAGTGGTACATCTTCACTGTGGGTTTAGGACCTTAAGGGAACGAGGGGTTGCAAGACTTGGGGGACTATTAGGGTGCACGTGAGCTGAGATTTTCAAAGTTTATGGGTTTCCTGGAGAGAGGGCCTTGTTTTGATGAAATATTACACCCTTCCCGCTGGCCCTAGAATATAGCAGTGAACATGAGCAATTTGAGATTCCTATGTGGGGCTTAGTATTGTGACCCTCAAGAGGATCTGGAGTGCTGAGTCAGTCCTAGGACTTGCTCTCACTCAGTCTGTCCTTAAACCTTCCCGCTGGCTATTTGGGAATAGAGCTTGGGCGCTCTGGCCCTTGGCCATTCTCTGAGGAGGAGGGTCTCAGTCACCCAGTGGCCCCTGGGGTAGTTTTCAGAACAAAATCAGTGGAAGAAGGGAAAACCCATCTGTTTGGAGAGCTTTGGGAACAGCCAAGGATGAGGAGGCTAGAAAGGTGGGCCGAGGCCTGCTGTGAGAGGCTTTCAATACCCAACAGAGACTAGGAGTCCTCACTGTTGGAAAGATCACTTTGCTGAATTTCAGGAAATCCAGGAGGCAGAAGCCTTAGGCTTTGGAGGAGGAGATAAGAGAATGGAGCAGGAGTGTGTGCTTCTTCTCAAAGTCTAGCGGCAATAAAGCCTTCCCAGCCTTGACTTGTCACCTGAAATAATACTGCCAGGCAGCATTACTGGGAAAGCAGGCAGTAGTATCTGCATAGGGTTTGGGGTCACTATCTTGGCTGTGCCTCCATATACCTATTGGACTGTTTGCCTTTATAGGGAGCTGCTGGATCTTTGTTATTGGTGCATCCATGTGCTGTTTAGTGTTTCTCTGGCATCTGCCCTGTTTGCACTTTCCATGGTTATTAGTTGCCAGCATTTGGCTCGTGTCCAATAACTTCAGCCTCTCATAGATTTGCGGAGGAATGTGACTACATGATGATACCAGACCTAGAAAAGATTTAATCCAGAAAAATTCAGTCCTCATTTACCCTGGGGTTCTTTCCATATCTGAGAGATACTGAGAAGTGGCCCTTAGAGCACCTGCCCTTTAACCCAAGATACTGGCAGAGAGATGGGTGAATGATGGTTCTACCTGCAATTCTAGGAGCAGTGTGAGGGGTAGCAGTCTCCTCACCCGCCTTTTTTTGTGGTATTAAGGATCAAACTCTGGGCCTTATGCATGCTAGGAAAGTGCTCTACTATTGAACTACCCAAGTATCTGGGATTACAGGTGTGGGCTCCTGTGCCTGTCTGATTGGGTGTCATTCTGAGAGGTGGTTGTGTTCTTCCAAATCTGCCTGCTGTCTCCATGGTCCCACCCTGCTTCTAGGCATGAGACTTTTCTCCCTCTCTTAATGCTGCACATTCCAGCTGTCATTGTGTTTGGCTAACTTTGAGCGCTGTGTTTGTTTGGGGGTTTTTGCCTTTGTGCCTGCTTGGCTACTGCCTGGGGCTAGCCCCTCACCTATGCTGTTAAGGGCAGTGGCTTTCCAGATCCTGTGAGAGATGCTCTCTCCCTGAGAGGTTGAGCTTCTTCTTTTTTGTTTTATTTATTTTTTGAAGGTTTTTTTTTCTTTTGAGTTTCTTCTTAACACCTCACTATCATTTTGTTCAATTAGATAAACAGGTGCTTCCTTCCTATGGTGAGCCAGATTCAGGGCTGAGTGTTTAAAGTGGAGCTTTAAGAAAAATATGGACAGGATCCGTAAATGTTACAGGCCAGAAGGACATAAGTGAATATAACAGCATACATTACATCATCCAGTTGCTTCCACTGGTATTAAAAATAGATGAAAAGAAATTTTTTTCCCCTTCTCTTTTGGAATCACAAATTAAACCAACTGGAGAATGTTGCTCATCATTTGGAAAGTGTGCTTGGTAAAGTCTTTGGTCAGGGGCCTGGAAGGATGGAAGCATCCACAAGGGTGAGATTTTGGCAGGGAGTGCATCTCTGGGAGGTAGAGACTTCTCTGTGCTGGATTCTGCCGAGCCAGGCTGCACTCTGTCACCAGATGGTTCCTGACTACCCAGACTTAACCGGGCTGGCAGGGTGGTCAAAGACCACAAAACCATGAGTGTGCATACTGTCTTCCCAAATGCCCATACTAATTTGAGGCCTCATATGTCTTTCCTATTCATAGAGTAACCTCGATAACTCACATTCGGGGGTATTTGGTATCTCTAACCAACTGCACTAGATTTGTTGTAAATGATGCCATCATTTTGAGCTCAGGCAGGGATGGTATTTGTTTTTTAAAGGAGTTTTCTAAGAGAATTCACTTTCCAGTTTTATAAGGAAAATTTGTTTTTATTTGTGTGTGTGTATTTTAAAATGAAATGCTCATTCTTGGAAATAAACTTATCAGAGCATTAAATAATTTTAAGCAATTATCCATATGTATCAATTGAACTTTGACATTAACCCCGGGATTGTACTTGATTACTACATATTGTTGACTCTAGGACAGAAAAGTTGAGGACAGTGCTGGACAGAGCTCTTTGAATCCTGACTCCCTGACAGGGTTTCAGGTGTTGTGACCAGGGGGACTGATGTCTAAGAGAAAGCAGATGACTTGGGAAGATAATAGCAAGCTCTGTCTGCTCAAGCAGCAGTGCTAAGAAAGAACCTTGTGTGCTTACACACTTCACATGTGTGACCTGAGTGTTTTGATGTGGCATTCAGGGCCTTTCCTTTCCTTGCTGTTCTGTCCCCCTCTGACCTGCTGTGCTTGGATTCGTTCTTCCTTTTTTTTTTTCTTTGTGATGCTGAGGATGAGCCCAGGGCCTTGTGCGTGTGTGCTCTACCACTGAGAGCTCCACCTCCACCTCCGCCTCCAGTCTTCTGCTTGGATTCTTATGATTCTTTGGACTCATCTCCTCCTTTAGTTAAAAAAATAAAAAAAATTTACTCTTACGTTTTTGTGCCCACATGGAACCTGTCCCTGCATCCTAAACCTTTGGTTCCTATGTTGTCCCTGCCAGGCATGCCTCCCCCTCTCCACCTGTTCCCCTTTCTGTGCTGCTCCCATTTCTCTCTGTCCCTTCCTCCCAGCTGGTTTGTTAGTTCTTCCACAGAAGCGCTCCCTTGAAGACTTTTGTCTTGGGAATGGAGGTTTTGGAGCTCTGCCAGCACCTTGTCTGAAGAGCAGGAGTGCCCTTTCCCAGCTTTAGTCTGATTGTATTTTGCATCAAGTTTCTCACATGGTTTTTGTCCAAAGCACCTTTACTCTTTCACTCTGCCAAATAGAACCAACTGTGTTGGGAACCATGAAAAATGTTATTCTTTGTGACTGTCCTGGCAAAATTGCATCATTCAGTTGTTCTGTTGGGGACTCATAAAAGGATTATCTGGGTTCTAGTAATAATTGAATTCAACAATAAAGTACCTGAACTGTTGCACAGCTCTCCCTAGGGCCCAAGAAGGGATTATTTGTAGCCATTTTTATGTTAGACTCTTCTTCCTAAAAGGATTTGCAAGGAGCTCAGGGGCTTCCATTAGGCAGACCCCAGGGAGTCTGCAGCCAGGATAGCTATGGATGGATAAAAGAGATTTGGTGTGGAGCCTGTGTGGCTGTCATCCAGGTAAATAAAGCATGGCTCCTATCTATCTGTGGCTCATGAAATAACCCCTTTCCAAGCATATTTGTATCATGGACATAGTAGTTAAAGGGACAAGTTTTAGAATAAGTTTTGACATCTGTGCCACCTTCAGGAGCTAGCTAAATCTCAGTTTCTTCATATGTGACATGGGACTAATAATATCTTACCTGGAGTTATTTTCAGTATTAAAATGGGATGAGGATGTATAAAAGTTATCAGTGCCTGGAACAGGGATATTCACAAATGGTGGCTGGGTTCTCCTCCCGCCCCCAACCCCATGCTGGGGATTGAACCCAGGGCTTTGCGTATTAGACAAATGCTCTACCACTGAGCTACATCCCTATCACTGTTTTTTCTTTAGTTATCAAGGATAGAATTCATAATGCCTTTAAGCAAAATGTTCTGGTGTCTTCCCAAGCAGCATTAGAGAATATTGTTACATAGTGAGACAGTAACTCGATTTTTCATTTATATTTCTTTCATCTGATTGTATCAAGAGTAATAGTGTCCTCTAATAGCTGCTAATTTTTTCTTTATGATTGAGAGAAGGCTTCAGGTTTCAACCCAGAAGCTCTAACTGGCAACAGTATCTAGTAAGGTGGGGTTTTTGTGGGTGATTGTTTTTTTGGTACTGGGGATTGAACCCAGGGACACTCTATCACTTAGCTACATCCCCAGTCCTTTTTATTTATTTTGAGACAGGATCTCACTAAGTTGTCAGGGCTTGCCTTGAACTGTGATCCTTTTGCCTCAGCCTTCTGAGTATCTGGGATTACAGGTGTGCACCACTGCACCCAGCTTCTAGTGAGTTTTTTTTTTAACATTTAAAAATTTTTTAAAATACATTTTTTAGTTGTAGATGTATACAATACCTTCATTTTATTTATGTATGTGGTGCTGAGGTTCAAACCCAGTGCCTCACACATGCTAGGCAAGAAGAGCTCTACCACTCAGCCACAGCCTCATACCCTCTAGTGAGGTTTTAAATAACATCAATTGTTTTGAAATTTTTGAGATTATCTTCTCTTTATGGGAAATGATTATTTAATGTTGTGGGTTTTTTTTGAAGGAGATGTTTAAAGGAACATATTAAATAACAACTATTATGTGTAAGTGTGCAAGTTAGTCATTGGTCAGGGATACTTGGCCAGCAGAGTTTGCATACTTTGGCCTGATACACAGCCTCTGAGTTGCTTACCACTCCTTGTGCCCTGGCACAGGACTGCATGCACTGGGAATAGAGGTGCCCTTTTCTAATTCTTACAAAGACACCGTGTGAGCCAGCAGTAACTGGGTAACTGGTGGTTCATGGGTTTGCAGTATGTCAAAAACAGTGAAGTTGACATGTAAATTATTCTTGTGAGGATCCTGCGGGCAGATTCTCCACTGCACATACTGAGGTGGAGGCTCAGATAGGTGGAATGACATGGTTACAAATCTGATCTCTTTTTCTCTTCCCATTTTGTGGATTATCCTTTTGATAACTCAGTAGCACACTGACGGGACAGTGGAAGATCATTTGTGGAATGTTTCTACCATGTGTTCACATTAAATAGCAGCAATAGTGGTTCACAGAAAGCAAGATCCTTAAAATAGCTTGTTTCCCAAAGTGAGTTAAACATTGATCTGAAGTCTTTTTTCAACCATAAATTACATCAGGGTCAACTCTGGCAGCAGAAGTCACAATTGTGATGGTGACAGTGTGTTCTTCACTGATTCTTATTTGATCAACTCGGATAAAAGTCTATTTGGCTTTTGTTTTCAAAATGTATACAAAAATAAATTTAGTTTTTAAAAAACCATTCACAACAGTGGCAGAATCTACATAGCTTATATAGATAGTTTAATAAAAGTTGTATATATGGGTTGGGGTTGTGCCTTAGCGCTAGAGTGATTGCCTAGCACATGTGAAGCCCTGCGTTCGAGTCTCAGCACCATATTAAAAAAAAAGGCATTGTGTTCAACTACAAGTAAAAAAGAAAAAAAGGTTGTATATGTTTTATATGTGATCCTTATGGAAAAACTTTAATTGAAGGACATAGAAGAAGACCTTCATGGAGAGATGTACCATGTTTGTAGATGATAAGATTCATTATTATAAATGTATTGACCTTCCAGCCCATGAATTAACTGCAGTTCCAATAAAAATTTCAATGGGCTTTTTCATGGAATTGACAACCTGATTCTAATTCATTGTAAAGAACGAGGAATAATCAGACATTTTTAGACAATAAGGCAGAAGGAGGCCTTTCTCTGTGAGATATCAGGGCTTAATATGAAGCTATAGTTAAGTGAGATAGGATGTAGTCTTGCTTTGTCTAGTACCACTGGCCATATGTGACTATTGAACACTTGAAATGTGGTTAGTATGAATTGAGAAATTTTGTAGGAGTAAAAAAGTTGTAAAATATATCATTAATTTAAAAATAATTATTACATGCTGAAAATCTAATATTTTGGGTATATTAATATATGTAGTTTGGTATGGTGGTACTTGTCTGTAATCCTAGTTATTCAGGAGGCTGAGGCAGGAGGATCAAAAGTTTGAGGTCAGCCTCCACAGCTTAGACCCTGTCTGTGAATAAAATAAATAAATAAACAAAGGGGTGAGGGATATAGGTAAGTGGCAGAACACCCGTTTTTAATCTTCAGTATCAGAAAAAAAGATATAAAAGAGTGTTAAAATAAATTTTACCTATTTCTTTTTAAATGTGCCTACTAGAAAATTTTAAATTACACGTGTGCCAGGCATGATAGCCTCCTGCTGTAGTCTTAGCTACTTGGGAGGCTCAAATGGGAGGATAACTTGAGTCTCAGTGGGTTGGAGCCCAGGCTGGGTAACATAGTGAGACCCCCATCTCAAAAAAACAAAGCAAAATGAACAAGAAAATTACATATCTAGTTATATGTGCTGTACATATAACTATATTTATCATGTATTTCTATTGGGCAGTGCTGGCCTAGACTTGTAAAACCCAGAAACAGGCCATACACATATGGGAATTGAAGTGTGACAAAGATAGCAGTATCAACCAATGTGAAAGGAGAATGTTCAAAAAATGGTGGGACAATTGGTTTACCATATGGAAAATAAATTTAAATTCCTAATTTATAGCATGTGCAAAAATAAAATCCAGATGGATTGAAGACTGAAAGAAATATGAAAAAACTTTTTTAAGATTCTTATAAATTATAGGGAGTATATTTAAGGCTTTGAAGTTGGAAAGAATGTGGTTTCAGATAGCCTTTGCTGCATAACAAACCGACCAAAAGTTAGTAACTTAAAACTTCCCCAATTTCATTACTCCCACTCTTCTGTGGGGTGGCTAGGTGGCCCTTCTGGTGGTTTCACCTGGGGTTGCTGGTGTGGCTGCATCTGCTGGCGAGTTGGCTGTGCTATCTGGACCATGTGCCCCCCACACCCCACTCCCATGGTCTTTAATCCCATGGGCTTCCTTCGAGCATGCTGGGCTTGGTGTTCCAAGAGAACCAGAGTGAAATCTGCAAGGCCTCCCAAGTTTGATGCTCTGAAATCACATAGCATCACTTCTGTGTGTTGGCTGAAGCAGGTCATAGATTGAAAGCTGGCTCAGAATTCAAAAGGCAGGGAAATAGACTCCCCCTTCTATAGGGGGAACAGTGAATTCATTTTGCAAAGGGGTATGCCAGAGGATAGGCGCAGATTTCTTAAGATCCAAAAAGTACTGACCATAAAGGTGAAGATTAGCAAATCCATCTATATTAAAATAAACTATTCCTGAAAACAACAATTTGGAGGAATTAAAAGATAAGTCATAGCTGGAAGCAGTGGTTTGTGCCTGTAATTCCAGCTACACAGGAGGCTGAGACAGGAGGAAAAAAGTTTGAGGCCAACTTGGGCAACATAGCTAGACAGTACCCCCCCACACCACCCCTACACTTAAAAAAAAAATCAAGTCATAGGCTGGGAGAAGATATTCACAACATATTTACTATCTAGAGATATAAATAACTATGAATCATAAGGGAAAAAAGGCCAACAACCCATTACAAAAGTGGGCAAAAGACATAAAGCAATTTATAGAACATGAAGAATGATGTTTGACTTCACTTAATTGTCAATTTTCATTTTTCTAACTTCATTAGAGAAAAACGGTGCATTCTAGTTTATACTTACAGACTATCTTAGTCCCTTCAGGCTGCTGCAACAAAAACCCCCACAACTTGGGCATCTTATAAACAACAGAAATTTATTTGTCACAGTTCTGGAGGCTAGGAAGTACAAGATCATCCAGGCTCAGTGGATTCAGTGTCTGGTGAGGGCTGAGTGCTTCCTCGTTCCTAGATGGCTGTCTTTTCACAGGGCAGAAGGAGCCAAGGAGCGCTCAGGCCTCTTTTATAAGAGTACAGATCCCATTCATGAGGGCTCTGCTCTTGTGACCTAATCACACTCAAGGATTCTATTTTCAAATACCATCACCCAGAGTTTAGGATACACTGGGGGAACCTAGACCTTCAGACCATCGCACAAACTGACAAATAATCTGATGAAGGGCTGGGGATGTAACTCAGTGGTAGAGCATTTGCTTAACATGGGTAAGGCCCTGGGCTGTATCCCCAACAATGCCAAGAAATAACAACAACAACAACAAAAAATCTGGTGATACAAGGAATGTTGGTCAGCGTATGACCTGATAAAGGGAATGGGGGTAGAAAGTGGTCCTGTGTTGTCAGCATCTGCCACAATTGCAGGTGACTGCACATTTTAGTGCTTCTCCTAGGGGCATGCTTCAGTGTGTGGAACACATACAAGGCTATAAGGGTGTTCTTGCGCCATTTATTATAATACTGAAAGGTGGAAGCAACTTAAATATGGGATGTTAGATAAACTGTGATACATTCACTTACAAGAATTCTATATAGGAGCTGGAGTATGTAGCTCAGTGGTAGAACACCTGGAGTGTATAAGACCTCAAGTTCAATCCCCATCACTGCAAACAAAACACAATTGAAAAAGGAATACTGTATAGCAAAAATCAGTGAATGAATATAAGCTGTGACTCAGCATGGAGAGAACTTGAAAACATAATGTTGAGTGAAAAGGGTATGTTCCAGAATTGTAATAGCATGATGTCATTTTTAAATTTTATTTTTATTAGTGCTTTGTAGCTATATATATGATAGTGGAGTTCATTTGTTTATATTTACTTTTTAGTTATAGTTGAACACAATTTTACCTTTATTTTATTTATTATTTATTTTTATTTGGTGCTGAGGATCGAACCCAGGGCCTTGCACGTGCTAAGCACACGCTCTACCGCTGAGCCACAACCCCAGCCCCACTGGGATTCATTTTGACATAATTGCACATGCATGGAATTTAATTTGCCTCATTTCAGTCCCCAGTGCCTTCTCTTTCCCTCCTATTCTCTGTCTTCCACCATTCTTTCTATTTTTGAAACCCACCATACTTTTACTGTTTTTCAATATGTACATATTAAAGGCATATAGACGTGGGCAAGAAAAACTGTACATCAACTTAAAGATAATAGTTACTTTTGAAAGAGGAGGAGAAAATGAGATGGGGGATAGCTAAAGAGGAATCCCAGTTTACTCTGGTATATTTTATTTCTTAAAAGGCAAATATGGCCACCAGTCATGGTGGTGCACACCTGTAATCCCAATGGCTCAGGAGGCTGAGGCAGGAGGATCGCAAGTTCAAAGCCAGCCTCAGCAAAAGTGGTGATAAGCAACTCAGTGAGACCCTGTCTCTAAATAAAATACAAAACAGGGCTGAGAATGTGGCTCAGTGGTTGAGTGCCCGTGAGTTCAATCCCCAGTATGCTCCCAACCCCCAAAAGCAAATATGGCAAAATGTTATGATACAGTAATTCTGTGTAGTGGATTTGTGTTATTACCTAATACTTTTCTGTGTGCTTTAAATATTTCATCAAAAGTACATGAGCCTTGTGGTAGCTCATGCTAGTAGTCCCAGTTACTTGGAGGCTGAGGCGGAAAGATCACTTGGCTCAGGAGTTCAAAACACCCTGGGCAACATAGCAAGGTCCCCCCCCCCCAACCCAAAGAAAGTCCATGGGTATCTTTAGAATCATAGTTACAGTCAAGTAGGATGTCCAGAAAATAGACATTTATGCTTTGCTGCAAGTTGGAGTTTAATAAGAGCCATTGAACACAGTTTCCACATTTAAACACTAAATAGGTCATCAGGGAATTGGTGGATTACATTTGATAATTCTGATGGAGTGTTAAAGTGTGGAGCAGAATTTAAAAATAAATAAATAAAATACCTGTGTGGAACAGAATAGTATGTCAAGGATGAAGGGCTGGGGGTATAGCTCAGTGTAGAGGGTTTGCCAGCGTGTTGGAGGCCCTGGGTTCCATCCCCAGCACCACTTAAAAAAAAAAATAACTAGATGAAGACTTCTATGTGGTATATATAAATCTGAAGGTGGTCATTTGCTGCTGCTTCTTCTCTTGTCCCAGGAAACTCACTTTGACCTTTCTGAAGTCCATATGGCTCTATATGATGAAGATCTCCTGAAGAATCCTTTCTATCTGGCTCTTCAGAAGTGGCGCCCTGACTTGTGCAGTAAGGTGGCCCAAATCCACGGCATAGTAAGTGCATTGATCCTGAAGGTTGTCCCTGGGCATTGGTGATGCCGTGGATGTGGCGGCCGGAGGGGAAGTGTAGTGGGAGTCTGTTACAGACGTGCCGGGTTTACTTCACCTCCACATCCTGCCCAGTGTGAGAATGAGCCCCAGGGGCTGCCATGAACTGCTCCCTCGAAGAAGCCTCCTGCAGCTGCAGCCCAGTGATCCCTTCTCCCAGGGCTCCTCTCCCACCTGTGATGAATTGTGCCCTTTCATGGAGTGCCTAAGACGGTGCTGCAATCATAGGTGCTCACCTCTCTTATTTACCTGTGGGCTTCTCAAGGACAGATTCAGATTCCTCCTCAGGACCTCATCAGTTAGGAGGTGGGTGCTCACTCCCATGAGAGGACGAAATCTGTGAGCTCTTATTAATCTGAAAGGCATTTCCTAAAGGGGAAGATCTTCCATAACAGGCCACAACCTCAAAAGCCCACAGGGCCAGTGAGGAAGGAGAAGCATGGAGGAGAAACGTAGGCTGTGGTGTGGACATCTGCTGCCAGGAGGGCAGGCAGGCCCCGGGTTGCAGGTCTTCCTGGTCCTTGGGCCCCCAGACCATCTTCAGACAGCATTTCAGGATGCAGTATGCTGAATGCGTTTGTTGTGTGCCCTCTGCTTGAGACGTCTTTGGTCTTCTTTTCATGTGTCGTCTCATACCTGTGCTTCCACTTATCCCCTGGTGGGACTCAACTCAGGCACGTTAGGCATCTGAGGATTCGAACCAAAGGGGAAGTAAGATTAGCTCAGGTTGGCCTCAGGTTCTTGGCTTCCTTTCTGCAAAATCGGAACTATCTTTCTCCTGACCTCTGTCCTCAGAAGTGTGGTTTCTCAGGTCCCTTCCAGTTTTTATGATTCATTTTGTGATTCGTATTTTCACCAGAACTTTTTTTACTTTGGATTTTGGAAGTCATAGTTTGTTATTAAAAAAAAAAAATAGTGAATACAGCTATTTCCAAAGAAGGAAATTAAAATATCAGTGAATTTCATCATAGACATTCATTGTCATCTGTTCATCTCACAGTGGTTATTAAATGCTGCCACATGCCAGGCAGTACATTTGGTGCTGGGAATTCATCGAAAATAGGAACACTCGTCACTGTCTTTTTTTTTTTTTTTTGTACCAGGGATTGAACCCAGGGTGCTTAACCACTGAGCCACATCCCCAGCCCTTTGTTATATTTTATTTAAAGACAGGGTCTTTTTTAAAAATATTTTTTTAGTTATACATGGGCACAATATCTTTATTTTGTTTATTTATTTATTTTTTTATGTGGTGCTGAGGATTGAACCCAGGGTTTCACACTTAAGAGGTGAGGGCTCTACCACTGAGCCACAACCCCAGCCCCAAGACAGGGTCTTAATTAGTTACTCAGGGCCTTGCTAAGTTGCTGAGGCTGGCGTTGAACTCAAGATCCTCCTTTCTTAGCCTTTCAAGCTGCTGGGATTACAGGCACATGCCACTGCACCCAGTCCCCATGACCATCTTTACCCTCATGGAGCTTAAATTCTAGCAAGAGAGACAGTCACACCCTGGGCAAATATATACTCATTACTGCAGGGGGACTTGACGCAGAGGAAGGGGGCCGGATGCCAAGT
Source organism: Marmota marmota marmota (assembly GCF_001458135.2). Lineage (NCBI taxonomy): Eukaryota > Metazoa > Chordata > Mammalia > Rodentia > Sciuridae > Marmota > Marmota marmota. Next base: position 13,630,841 of record NW_026000205.1, read on the forward strand.
GGCCATGTCTCAGGGAGGACCTGACTTAATACCGGGAATAATTTCTCCCTTCTTGTCTCTGTTTAATGCTCTTCTTTTAAGCACCATCGAGGGTTTTATCATATATAACTTTGTTTTGCTTTTTATAAATGTCACTGTGGTATTCCTTGATTTTTCAGTAAATTCTTTGTAAGTTGTCTTGCTGACTGAAGCCTGAAAGTGTTCCAGCATTTATCAGTTCCTTTCACCTCATAGGTGCTTTTTCAGCCGCAAGTAGTGGAATCCTACTCAAGTTCACTTCAACAGGGAGATTCAGAAGGGAAATTTTATTTTTTATTTGTTTTGATGTAGTACTGGGGATAGAACACTTTACCAACAAACTATACCCTCAGCCTTTAAAATTTTTTTATTTTGAGACAGGGTCTCACTAAGTTGCTCAGGCTGGCCTCAAACTCAAACTAGCCATCCTCCTGCCTCAGCCTCCCAAGTTGCTGGGATTATGGATGTGTGCCACCTATCAGAAGGGAAATTTTAAATAAGAACTTTGCCCTTTTGATATCTTCTTTTCAGGTACACAAATGAATGGAAGATTCTCCTTTAACTTGCTATCTCATGTTCTTACCAGTCTCCTGGGCCCCTTACTCCAGCCCCTCCCAAGACCCATAGGATCCCCTAACTACTTGTGGTGTGTATTGAGTGACACTGAATTTCTGACCTTTGGGAGTCAGTGAAGCCGGCCTCCCAGCCCAAGTCAGCAGTGGGAAGGAGCTGCTCTCCTGGCATGCTCAAAGAGGTCAGATGGCAGTGGCTCTCTCCTGCCCCCTGTTGTCCATGTGATGGGGCCACCAGCACATCCCTGTCCAGTCTGTAGTTGTGCTTGAGTCCATCTCATTCATCATTGGTTGAATGACCAAGTAGAATATTCTGATGGCTTCTGAAAGGGCACTCATTCTTTCTGTCACTTCTGAGAGATCAATGTGGCCTTGGCAGGTGAATGCTGAATTTCTTTCCATGGAGCTTGGCCATGGGACCAAGTATGACTGCCCTGGAATCTTGCCTTGTGATCAGTTTTTATTGGGCTCTAAAAAAATTTGAGCCCATTTTTCAAAAAATGTGTGTCTGCAGGATTAATGGCCCCTGCTCGTTCCTCTATAGGGACCTGGTGGGCCACCTCATGCTTTGCTGATCTGCACCAGCTTGTGTGTGAGGCTGAGTGTGCAGCCTGACTGCTGTCCCACCCTGCTCCGGCTGCTCCTCCAGTTGGCTTCATTCTAGACCCCCTTTCATGACAATGGCATCTCCTTCCCATTGTCACCTGCTCTCTGATTGCACAGTAGAAGTTCCTTCTCCAGTGCTCTTCCAGATTCCACTCACAGGAGCCTGTGACACCCTACACTCTTCAAATGGGCACCCCATGCCTTTAACCATCTGGCTGATTATGCTCTTGTGGCTTCCTCAGAGTGTGTTGGGCAGGCCTGCATCCCTGGGGCTCTTGTCCATGAGCTGCTGAGGGAAGATCCTTCAGATTCTCCAGGTGCGCTAGAGGGTGGATCCATGTACTCTTAGGAAAAATAAAAATTACAAAAGGAGATTTAAGTTTGATCTTTTATTGATGTCCTTTAATTATAGGTTAAGTAGGCTTTGGGGATTAGCCTGGGAACGTAACAAAATGGTATCCAGCTTCCCAGGAACTGATTTTCAAGCTGAATACTTCTGCAGCCCAGCTATGGACACTGAGGTTCTCATTCTAGTTCTTAGGATTCATTTAGTGTAGATTCAACCAGCAAAAGTTTACTGAGCATCAGTAATGTGCCAGGCACTGAGCTAGGTTTCCTGGGTTACGTGGATGAATGGGAATTATAGGAGGCATTCAGGGAGTTCTAGAAACAGGCCATTTGATGGTTAGAAGAATGAGTGTAGGATAGTCATCGTCACAGGCTCCAGTGGAGTGTTTAATCCAGTTTGGGGAACCAGGAGGGTACCCTTGAGTAGGTATCACTATTGCAGATTCTTGCTTTTTATTCTTTTTTCTCTTCTTTAATTACTGTTATTTTTAAAAGTCTTTGTAAAGGGAACTACAAAAAAGTTGTTAAACTTTAAAATGAGTAGGTTCTAGCTAGCGGTCTACACACGGACCTTACACTCCACAGGCTGCTTAGACTCCTGCCTTCTATTCTAGGACTGCCCTGCAGCAACTTCTGAGTGGAGGACCCCACCTACCTAGGTGTCTTCATAGCTGTTTTGCCACCTATTTCAGGGTGGGCTTCCTCATCCCAGTCTCAGAAGGACTCTGATGGAGGTGGATTGGCCACAGAGAGCCCACGTTTTGGCTTATGCTTATAGTGAAATGCTCTGGGCAGCAGGGGCCTCTCTCCCTTGGAATGGGAGGAATTGGAACTCTTTTCCCTGTCAGGAAATTTTGGGTGAGGGGTCCTGTGAAATCGGGAGGCCCCTGTTCACTGAACAAACATGGACTGCACATTGAGTAGCAGGCTGGGCAATGGGACTCAGCACGGCAGGAGCCAACATGCTTCCTTCAAGTTGGGGAGGAGGAGCTGCGTGTAAACAAGAGAACAGGATGGTTGGGAAGAGTTCTCCGAGCACATCAGGAGTGCCCAGTTCTGCAAAGGCAGATGAAGGCCCTTCCTTATCTAGGATGGTGTGGGTCTTTCATTCAGGCAGCTGGTGTGGGGCCATTTGTTCAGGCTTTACATGCCTCCAGGACTGGCCCCTCGTGTCCCTGTGAGACTTACTCTTCTGTCTTCAGGTTCTTGGCTCTTTTGTGCAGCCATGAGGCCTGGGAGCATTTTTTTTTTTTTTTTTTTTTAGAGAGAGAGAGAATTTTAATATTTATTTATTTTAGTTCTCGGCGGACACAACATCTTTGTTTGTATGTGGTGCTGAGGATCGAACCCGGGCCGCACGCATGCCAGGCGAGCGCGCTACCGCTTGAGCCACATCCCCAGCCCATGGGAGCCTTGTTTCTTGTTTCTAAGTTGATACTTGAGGGCCTTCCTCTATTTAATTTTTAATTAAAATTCCAGATTATTATGTTTAATTTCAAACATAAAAGTAGGAAGGATAACATAATGAGCCCCACGTGTCCTTCACTCAGTTTTAACAAATGGGAATTTAGTGGCCGGTCACATTCCATCTCTTTCTGAACCCTGGATTATTTTGAAGCAAATCCCAGACTATTATTTAAGGCTGACATATGATTTCCAACTATAAATATTTTTAGGAACATATTTTTAAGTAAGCATGACTTTTTTAAAAAAAATATAGCCCTAATGCCATTATCATAGCTCAAACAATCCTCCATAATTCTTCAGTATTATCAAATAGTCACTTCAATTTCCCCCAATTTTTTCCTATCTTTTGTTTAATGGTTGGTTTGTTCAAATCATAATCCAAAGGAGAGCTGCACATTATATAGACCAATTGGTCTTTTAAGTTTGTTTGTCCTAATTTTTCTTGTGTTGAACTATGTATGCTCATGGTGTAAAATTCGACGCATTTTGACCCCATTTTGACATGTGTATAGGCTTGTGAAACTACAGTCTTCAGCATTTTAGAATTATAGCTTCCCCTCTCCTCCTTTTCCTTTCTTTCTTTGCCATTCATTTGCAGAAGAAAACAGGTCATGTTGATTCCGTACTTTCCTGCCTTCTGCCTTTTGCCAGTTGTGGTCTGTAGTGGTGTTTAACGTGGCTCTGTTTCTGAGGTTGGTAGTTAAATGCACATCTGGATCTTAGTCTTGAATTTTTGAGTTTATAAGGTCTCCTCACATACAGGATTTCCTTCTCCCATCAGCAAGTGCTTCCCTTTTCTGCTGTGAGGAATTGTCCTGTTCCTCTGAGGGGAGATGGCCATGCTGCTCATTCTCACCAACTGAAGAAGCCCATGATGATGGAGTTTCATGGGCACTGAGCTGTGCTTCCAGCACCGGCTTCCAGGAGGCAGTGGGATGGGGCCTCCAGGGAGGTGGCTGGAGTCTGTAGCATGGCTATGCCACTCACTGGCTGTGACCTTGAACAAGTTACTTAACTTTCCTAAGCCTCAATTTCCTTATCTGTAAAGTGGGGATAATGCTGAAACTACCCTACCTAGGCAGTTATTAAGCGATAGCTCTCTGAACCACTCAGCACGGTGCCTGACACATAGCATTGCTCAAGAAATGGGAGCCCCAGCTCAGATTACACAAGTCTACCTAAGATGACGTTGCTAAAAAAGAAACCTCTGTTCTTACAGAGAATGCAAGACTGTGGCACACGGTTCACAGATGGTAAAGCTTGCTTGTAGGTATTTGGATATCCTTTATATTATGTTTCCACTCTTGAATGTTTTGGTGGCCGGGTTCTCACATACTAAGTGTACTGATCAGGATCTGGAGTTCCAGAATTGTTGTTTCTGATAGCTTTTTTTCTAAGCTTAATGATTGTTTTGGTGGAGGGCCCATCCTCTGGAGTTTCCTACTCTATGTTTCTGTGACATCCCCTGAAATTTAACCCATTTGAATCATCAAGTTTTAGTTTTGGAGGGACCAGGAGGTGGAATCAGCTGGAATCAGCTCCTTAATTGGCAGCCATCTCATGTTGGAGTGAACTCGGGACTGATTGCTGGTGGCTTCCTCGATAGCCCCTCAGCTCTCTGGGGACCACAAGTTAAACCCAAGGACTTATGTCCTGCTCTAAGAGCTGAGTAAGATAAGGAAAGGACACCTCTGATTCCGGAGGAGCAGTGGCCCTCCAAGGTCGGGTTATGTGCCAGCCCTGGGCTGAGTGTGTCCTGTGACCTGCATGACTCTCTCAGCACGCCTGTGTGCTGGGCACTTTTGTTGGAAGGAACCAAGGAACAAGGACCAGTCTTGTGTTCAGGGCCATGGCTGGGAAGCATATGACCAGGTATGGTGCCCAGCCCACTGGACTGTCATAGGAGTTTGGTGGCTCTGTAGGGCTTCTCTGCTTTGGTCATCTTCCTTTTAGGTACACTTGAGTCTGAAATTCCTATTCAAAAGTGAGTCAGCCAAGCACAGATCTGCATGTGGTTGTGCAGGGAACAGAGCTGGGGGACTCATCCAGTAGGGGAATGAAGCCCACCAGCCTCTGTGTCTGGATTTGGAAAAGGACTGGTGTTGTCCTCAGCCTGCCTCTTCCTGGGTGGGGAGCATCTGCTTCCATCATCTCCACAACAAATGAACTCAGCTTGGTGCAACTGCAGCCACTTTGGCAAGCGAGGCCGTTGTCTCTGTCAGTGGGTTCCTGTAATCGTTCCAGCTGTGCTGCAGAAGCTGTAAATGGCATCTCTCTCTAGTGTTTATTGTCATTATTTTTTTTCAGGTCTTAGTGCCCTGTAAAGGAAGCCTATCAAGCAGTGTTCAGTCCTCTTGTCAGTTTGAATCCTACATTTTGATACCAGTGGAAGGACATTTTCAGACCTTAAATGGAAAGGTACTCATTTCTTGGGTTGTTGACTCAGTATTTGGGGCTGGGGGAGAGAAGGGAATCCTGCTGAGGCCTTTCACATCTGTTGTGGTAAGCAACATCTTTGAGACACACAGCAGCCTTTGGGTTGGGTGGGAGGACCGCACCTTTGTGGTAGAGCCTTGGAGGAAAGAGGCGTGGTGAGGGGACACTCCCTGGGAGGGTCCGGAGGAGCCAGGTGGCTTCCTCTGCCTGTTCCTGGGAGTCTCTGAGCCCCTTCTGAGCAAGGTCTATGTCCAAGTGAGCTTTCTTCCCAGGACCCTTGAAAGGCCCTTGGTTCCTTGGCTATAAAATTGGACATAGGGGATGAATATTTTATTTTTAAAAAACTCTGTTTTGAAATAAATTCAACCCCACTGAAATTTGAGCTGAGTACATAGAACCCTCGCACACCCTCCCAGGGTGGCCGGCTGTTCCCATCTATGCCACACTTGTTTTAGCCGTCTCGCCCAATACTCCTGTTAGTACTGTTTTTTTCAACCTTGCGGGAGGATGTTGTAGACACTGCGCCCTTTTCTCCAAGGTAGTGCAGGGTGTATTTCTGACAACAGCCGTACTCTTACGTGACTTCCATGCAGGGATCACATTTGGAAACTCACCCTTGATAGAATGTTCTGCAGTTCACGGTCCTTACACACTGGGCTCATTATAATGCCCTTTTACACACAGAAAAACAGTTTTCTTTTTAAGACCCAGGATCAAACGCTGTGTTTGGTTATTAGCCTTTCTAGTTTCTTTTCATCTGGAGAAGCCCCTCAGCATTTCTGTGTCTTTCATGACATTTTTTTTTTTTTTCAGAATCCCTCAGTATGGGCTTATCTGGTGTTTCCTCACGATTAGATCACAGTTGGGCATTTTGGGTAGGAATGGGGCTTTTTATCTTTCTTTCATATCCTGTCAAGTGGCCCGTGGTCTTTTTGGTCTATCCTGATGGCAGTGTGGGTGGGTGTTTTTCTTTTTTTCCAGTGGAGGCAGGTAGGTGCTGAGAGGGGGAGTTTTGTTTGCAGCCAAGGCTGGCTCGTTCAGGGGAGCCAGGCCCCGTGACCCCCTCCCACTGGGGTCAGGCTGTGGTTGGTCCCTGGGACTTGGCAGCCCAGGCATGTGGACTGGTGGGGAGAGGAGGTTGGGGTTATTGGCAGGCCTGCTCGGGGTCAGCAGCCCTGTGGCTCTAAGAGGCATGATGCTGTCTTCCTGCCAGTGAGCTGCTCACCCTGCTGCCACTCACTGGTTAGTGTACGTGCCTGAGCAAGACACTGCAGTGGGGTGGCCGCATCTGGGTCAGCGCTGTATTGTGGGGTTGGCTGAGAGGGGGTCAGCTGCCAGCAGTGATGGTTTTCTTGTTCCAGGATGTCTTTATACAAGGAAACAGGATTAAATTAGGAGCTGGTTTTGCCTGTCTTCTCTCAGTGCCCATTCTCTTTGAAGAAACTTTCTACAATGAAAAAGAAGAAAGTTTCAGCATCCTGTGTATAGCCCATCCTTTGGAAAAGAGAGAGAGTTCAGGTATTCTGGGAGAAAGCCCTTTCCTCCTGGCTTGATGAAATGGGGCTGTTGAACTTCTTCACGGTATAGCTGCTAAAAGGTTGAATGTCGTAGAAAATATTCAAGTTCTTAGTAGAAACCTACTATTTATAAAATTCCCCTTAGAACTTAATCGACGTCATCCCTGGCTAAGGAGGTGCTGCTGAATCTGGTTGACCAGGTTGGGTATTATACAATTCCAGAAAGTGCCATTCACATGAACCTCACTGTACTTGTGACAAACCTGGGTTGTGAATGTCGCCCCAGAGCCATACCCCTGGCCTTGTTTCTGAGAGTCAGCTTTAGGATTTGCTCTTATAACATTACTACCCACCAGCCTCCCCATTGTGCCTCTTTGAGATTTTCATTATTTTTAACTTTGTCTATTTATTTATCATCATTATTTTTTACGTGTGCTGAGGATCAAACCCAGTGCTTCACACATGCGAGGCAAACACTCTGCCACCGAGCCACAACCCCAGCCCAAGACCTCATTAGTTTTAAAGAATGGTTATTATTTTAGTTGCTCCAGAAGGTTGAGATGACAATTTTTGTGTTAAGTGTGCTCTGAAGCTCTTACTGTCAGGAATCAGGTTTCTTTTCCTAGCCCCCATGGATCATGCCCATGGCCTCAGGGAGTGCAGACATTGTCCCAGGAAAAGGTTTTGAGAGGACCATGCTCTCTGGACCTCAGGGTGTCCTGTAACTGGGCTGTTCTTGGACAGCATCTTGAAATAAGGATATTCCTGCCTTTGCCTCCAGGCCCTGTGGGAGCAGGACAAAGGATGTGGTACTTCCCCCATCAGGAAACAGTGAACACCTCGGACAACCTGACCTTCTTTCTCTTTTTCAGAAGAGCCTTCAGCACCCTCAGATTCTTTTACCCTGAAAACTATTGAAGACGTGAGAGAATTTTTGGGAAGACACTCTGAGAGATTTGACAGGAACATCGCCTCTTTCCACCGAACATTCCGAGAATGTGAAAGAAAGAGCCTCCGTCACCACATAGTTAGTAGCTTTGTCGGGCTTTGCCTGGTAGGCCCTGTCTCAGGCCAGTTCAGAGCCTCAGGATCCCTCTCAGTTTACTCTGAAACGTCTCTGGGTGCTGCCTTCACTGTTGGAAGTTTTGTTTAAAAGTTTCTCCTGAACTGTAAAAGCAGCATAAGTCACCTTAGAACACTTGAAAATCTTGGAGAAGTCTAAAAATGAGTATTGTTATCATCCATGGTAACTCTAAAGGGAATTGTTTTCTACTTTTAATACATATGTACCTAAAAAAAATGGGAAAGAAAATCAATGATGTAGTTATTCTGAACATCGTATATTACCCAGGAAGTGCATTTTGGGAAGGTTTTCTCCATGCCAGGAAAACCTTCGCTCATTCAGGTTTATGTGTCACGGCCTCTGATTGTAAGGGGGCCGCCTCTCTCTGCTCTGTGTTGCACAGGACTCGGTGAATGCGCTCTACACAAAATGCCTCCAGCAACTTCTGAGGGACTCTCACCTGGTAAGCCGCAGGACTTCCAGAAGGAAGCATTGCAGTTGGCACCATGCAAATCCAAGCTCTTTAACTGTACTTCTCTCATCTTCTAGAAAGTGCTTGCGAAGCAGGAGGCCCACATGAACCTGATGAAGCAGGCAGTAGAGGTGAGCAGAGAGGGTAGCGGCGGCTGGGGGCTCTACTTGGGCCCAGCACACACACTGAACCGGGCCTGTTGATTTCACAGATGTACATCCATCATGATATTTATGATCTGATCTTTAAGTATGTGGGGACCATGGAGGCGAGCGAGGTAGGTTTACAGTCATTTTCACCATTTGGGATGGAAGCCTTATTCTATGCTTTTTAAGAAATTTTAAGCTTCGTTAAAATCTGTTGTTAGGATGCTGCCTTTAACAAAATCACAAGAAGCCTTCAAGATCTCCAGCAGAAAGATATTGGTGTGAAACCTGAATTCAGGTAAGGGCCTGCACTCAGCTTGGCCACCTCGGAGGCTGCACTGACTTCTCCTAAAGCAGGACCTCTTGGTGGCAATGGTGGCAGGTGGATTTGACATGGTTGCTACCAAAAGCAGAGTAGTTATTTGTGACCAAAGATAAAGGGCTGAAGTTGACTGATGACTTCAGCAGAACCTTCCTGCACCTGCAGGCCAGCATGCTTCAGCAGGACAGACGCTGGGGGTGGGGTTCCTGTCCATGGTCTGCAAGCAGGCACATCACTCTCCCGAGTGGGCTCTGCATGCAGAATGTCTCTCCTCGCCTGCCTATCTGAAATGTCTAGTGTTGATATAGAAACTCCAGCCCCCTTTGGGCTGATTCCCTCTAGGGCTATAAATTTTTATTTCAAAATTTCTGGTGGCAGTCTTATCACCTGGCAGTCTGAATGGGGCTTAAAGCCATTCTGTTCTGCCACTGACTTGAGTCACATTGCTCTTCAGTCTCTATTTTTATTTCTCATTACTTGTGGTTTGTTGTAAGGAATGTGTAGCCTGAGATATGTTATTAGAGCAAGGAAGAAGGCCTCCCACTGTGGTCTGAAGTTATCGTGCTCTGAATGATTTTACAGCTTCAATATCCCTCGTGCAAAGAGAGAGCTGGCTCAGCTGAACAGATGCACCTCCCCACAACAGAAGCTGGTCTGTTTGCGAAAGGTGGTGCAGCTCATTACACAGTCTCCTAGCCAGAGAGGTTTGTGCCTGGGGAAGGGTCTGGCAAAGGGTGGGAGCAGGCACCCAGGTGAAGAAGTTGGCCGAGGGATATGGGGCTGAGGGCCAGTAGAGCATTCCAGTGCCCCTGCCCTGGGGAGAGCTCTGCTGGGCATGATGAGGGTAAGAAAATAGGGACAGGGAAGCAGTGGCCTCCAAGCTGGTGATGGGTGCGTGGGGAATTAGACTGTTGGGGTGTTCTCCTTCATTTTGTATATGTTTTAAATTTTCTAGTATAAAAAGTAAAACAGGGTCTGGGGATGTTAGCTCAGTGGTAGAGCACTTGCCTAGCATGCTCAAGGTCCTGGGTTCAATCTCCAGGACTGCAGAAAAGAAAAAAAAAAAAAAAAGTAAAACAAAAGAATCTAAGAAAAAAATTCACGGACGCATATGTATAGGTAAGAGATGATCTCCACGGTTTCTTGAGGGAAATAAATAGGAATGTATATGGAACACTTCAACAGCATCAAGGAAAGGGGTCGCTCTATATCCACATGTGTAATGGTGAGTTCCTAGTCTGTCTGTGTTCCTAGGAAAGATATGCAGGAAGCAGCAGCAGGAGACCGGGACACTGGGTGGAGGGCTGGGAGGATACTCAAGCTTGTTCATTTGTACTATTTGAATATTTATCTATCTACTTATTTATTACTGAGGATAAAACCCAGAGCCTAACTCATGCTAGGCAAGTACCCCACCACTGAGCTACAACCTTCATACTGGTTGAATTTTAAAACATATGAATGGATCACTTAAATTTTCAAAATGCAAAAAATAAAGTGAAATTAACTGTGGGCATTAGACCCCATGTGTATAAAATGGAAGTGGCCTCAGGCTTTTGTTGATGACTCTAGCGTGTCTTCCTTTTGTGTCCACTGTCACTGCTTCCCTGGGCTCTTCCTTCGTTGCTCATCCAGGAAGGTGGCAAGTCCTGGTTGGCTTGGAGTCACTTTCTTTTGCATGTTTTCTGAAAATGTCATGAATTCTTTTATCTGCTTGAGTCAGATATCTCTTCAGCAAACTGTAAAGGAAATTGTGCCCTTTCTCCCCAGTGTACAATCTTACTCAAGTGTGGTTTTGTGGGTTAGCTGGTGGTAGGGAGATTGTACACTTGTCCTTCCATTTGAGTCTCCTGATGACTTTGAACATGTTTTCCCCTTGCAGTGAACTTGGAGACTATGTGTGCTGATGATCTTCTCTCAGTCCTATTGTATTTGCTTGTGAAAACAGAGATCCCCAATTGGTAACATTTTTTTGTTGTTGTTAAAAATACTTTCTGAAAATGGCAGCATAGTGGTACCATGTACTTTCATTGTATCTCCAGGAAAAGCTACAACTGTGCATGTCTTGTGAGCCAAGGGCTGTGCCTCTCCTTCCTTCCTCTTGCAGGGGTGTCTGACCCTCCATTTACAAATGGGGAAACTAAGGCCCAGAGAGCTTGCATTTCTTTTCTGGAACATGTGGCTAGTCTGTGGCTAAGAGGAACCTGACTCCAGTTCTATCTTCCCAGGGGAGCCCACAGTTCAGTTAATAATAATCAGCTTTGTGAAAACTAGCCTATTTCAGAGAAGTAACAAGCAGATTTACTTGTCCTAATTGCACACACACAGTAGAGATCAAGGGGACAGCAGTCTAAGCTCTCTGAGTTAATTTTGACTTACTGTGGGTATTTGATGGGTTACCCAAGCCACTAGTGGTTTTTTTTTTTTTTTTTGGAAGAAATGTTAATTAGGTATTCAATACTAAAACTTTTTTCTTCTTTTTGTTAGGATGGCAAATTTGAGTTACATCAAAAACTTCAGATTTAGCAGCTCAGCAAAAGATGAATTGGGGTACTGCCTGACCTCAATCGAGGCTGCAATCGAATATATTCGGCAAGGAAGCCTTTCTGTTAAACCACCTGTAAGATCTCATTCCTGACCTTTCTCTATGTGAACCATGCACCTTTGCTGGGATTCTGGGGTTTCTTGTAAGGAGAAGAATTCTTACATGGTCTCCCAGAAACGGGGCCTCAGCTGTTTGAAGGCTGTGAGGCTTGGAAACTACCCCAGGATGTTGAATATTAAATTTCTAATTAATTGTGAAAATTACAGGTTATCATTGTGATTCACATTGTTAATATCCTGCTTCATTAATCCCTGTCATTTTCAAAAGCACATGTTTGGAAAGGAAGCCAGAAATGGTGAATTTGGTTTTCATGACAATGATAGCCAAGAAATGATTATTAATGTGAGTGATTTTAGGACTCAGTGGCCTTATTATTGTTGTCTGGGTTGGTTGGTGAGCTTTGACTAGAGGAGGAGGTTCTATTTCTGTGTGAGCTGTGAGACTCTTAAGTCAAGATTGCATTGCTGGCCTGTTAGACTATACACCAGCCAGCAAAACTCACAATGCTCAGAAAAATCCCAAAGTTGAAATCAGTAAAATGCAGCGATTTCTGCATTACAAGCCAAGAGTCCTGAGGATCGGATATTCCATTTGATGCTAATTCTCTATTGATGTTAGAGTCAAGTTTATACACCTGGAAAACATAAGCCTGTCTAGACAGGTGCACTCAGATAAAAGCAGTTCCACTGAACTCAACATTAACACTTTGCTATGTTTTTCAGTCTTTCCTATCCATGCATATTTTATGTAATTAAAATTGTATTGTGTACTGTTTTTTTCCCCTTAAAGAAGAGCTTTATTTTTCTGATTACAAGACTAATATTTGCTTACCAATAATGTTTACAAATTTGTAGTGAAGTCAACTAAAAAACTCTCAAAAATTTACCAGTTAGGGTGACTTTTATTGACAAGTTTGGTGTATGCTTTTCTTTTTGTATTAAAGGTTGTGTTTTAAACAGAATTTGAGATTGTGCTGTCCTTGTCAGCATATACCCTGATGGCATTATAGTGCTCAATGAAGAGTTAATTTCTGCCCTTGCCTGGGGTCTGATTTGATACCCACTCAGGTGCTGGTATCACTAGAGATGTCCATCCATCTCAGATGTATGGCTGTGGTTCTTCTGAAGAGCTGTTCCTTCTGCCTGGCTTTGTTTCTGTATTTCGGGGTAAATCACTAACGTTCTAGAATGCTTGTGTGTGCATGCGTGCCTCTGTGTGCATGCGTGCCTCTGTGTGCACGTATGTGTGCAGAATCAGATTTCCTGTTCATTTCCATAGTTGGAGAGGAAGAGTTCTTGGTTTGAATTGTTTCCCGTGAGGCTTTAGGAACCCGTGCTGTCCTCAGGTGCTGGATTGTTTTTCTGTGATAACCCTGCCTTCTGGTTCTTTTCCTGCGATTGGTCTGGGAGGTCGCTCCCTGGCTGGGAGCATCCTTGTCCCTTGAAGGGAGGTGTCCACCTCTTGAAGGTACTCCCATAATGTGGTCATTTCTTTCTGTGGTGTTTAGGTAGGGAAGTTGACCCCTGAAGGCCTTGGAAGGAGGTAGCTGACTTCAGGCAGCTTCTCTCACCTGCTTTTACTCCAAAAAATGTTGCAAGTGTTTATATTCAAGGTGGTCCCTCTAGTGCTATTGGTTTGAGTCTGGCTCTTGTGCTTGTCACTCTAAGCCTCTGTTCAATGTCCTATCTACATAGCTGGGGATAATGCTGCACGTTTATCCATAAATAGATTGTTGTGGGAATCAAATGTGATATTGAAAGGTACATTTTGAAGCATCAAGGGATACTCATGCCCTTGCTTGCTCTCCCCACACCCCTGCATCCAAGGTGTCTGTTTCTTGGTTCTGTGGCATATCCTGTAGGCATATCCCCAGACAATATTTAGCTTGGGTGGGCAAGCCCAGTGTGCCCATCTTGTCTGCAGTGCCTCTCCTGGTCTTGCCTTCCTGGATGGAGGATATTCTATTCTGTTAGATGTTGGGGCATGGGGTGTATCAGCCTCATGGCCTGCTTTGAGCTTGTCCCCTGGGTGTTGAGGGAGTCAGGCCTAAGAGATACTCCTCACCATTGTCGAGCTTGGCTTTTTGTTGACAGAGTAGGAATGGTGCCTTTCTTGTCTTTCTTGACACCAGCATTGGGATTCCATCTGTAACAATATCCTCTGCCTTAGCTGCTGACCAGCTTCTGTTAGGCAATGAGGTTTCATTTTTGGAATGTGTGAAGCCAGTGAAAGTCTTGGGGTATTTCCTGGGGCGGGGGGACCCATAAGCATCTCCACACAACAGCCATGGTTTCTGAAAAGCATTAAAATCTAAATGTTAGTAAAACAAATTATGTCTTACTATCAACTGTTTATATGATATGATTGCACAGAAATTTTCTCCCTAAGGTATGATCATACTTGAGATGACCATAAACATTCTTTAAGCATGTTTATAAATGAAGACTTTAGCTTTCTGAAAATAAATATACTGGTTAAGGCTGTAGTTTTACTTTATGCATCAAACAAAAAGCAGGGGGAAAACCTAGAAAGAATCTGTACTCTTTCTCACCCCAGCTTTGGGCACTTCTGGGCTTCCTCTCTTTCCTGGGTTTCTAACAAACAGTCTTCACCCATTTCCCAAATAAGTCTTTGCTGATACACTGTCTCTTCTAACCACTGCTTCTTCCCTGAAGCTTCGGTCCTTGAAGACCTACCTTCCTTCATCACTGTCCTTCAAGTCGTTATTTGGAGCCAGGGAAAGAGCCCTGGAGTGACCTGCACAGCAATGTCTTTGATGTTTCTCTGGCCTAAGCTGCTCAACTATAAGTCACTGCTCAAAGCAGATTGTTGGGAGGCTTTATATAGCACATTGCAGCTGGAGGCGGAAGTGGCTTATTCTGAGGTGATGATGTGCATTTGTCAACTTAACTCTTCTTCAGGGCCAGTGTGAGGCCCTGGCTTGATGGAGGACCCCAGAAGTGGTCCATCCCCTGAGGTGCCAGTGACTTGGTCCGTAGCCAGGTCAGAACTTAGCGGGACATAAAAAGAGAGAGAGAGAGAGAGAGAGTGCCTCATCCTGAAATTTTGGCAGGGTTTGGTGATTTCTTCCAGCAGCACCTGGCTGGAAAAAAAAAAAAATTCCCTTTGCTTTATCAAGACTCTTTTTCAGGAAATGAATATGTCATTAGATAATTTAGTCACAGGTGCTCAAGTGAGCATGGAGTTATTTTGCTAGAAATGATTTCATAAAGGACAAATTTCTAGATTTTTGTACCTAGGTAAACATTACCTGCAATAGGAAGATCTGGGTTTATGAATTGGGTGGATCCTTGAAACGCAAAAAGCAACGGGAGATGAGAGAATCCATCTGTCAGGAACTTCCCCAGTGTCTTCCAGGACTTTAGCCTGTGACTGTATAGTCTCCTGTTTTTAAAGCAAGGCCCTTCCTTCTCTTGCTGATTGGCATTGAAAGTAGAGACCAACCAGTCAGATGGTTTTCCTGTCTGAGGTTCTGGTTAAAATGGCAAGGAAAAGGCCCATGCAGGTGTTAGGACAAGTTTTAAGGGGGAGGAGAGCAGGACAACCCCAGTTTCCATCTGGAGGATGATGGTGTGTGTGTGTGCTACATTCCGCATGCAGAGATGACAAATTCCACACCCACGTCACCAGTGTGCTGCTTTCCCGCAACAGGTAGCAGTCCTCAGAGCCACCACTTCCAGGTGGCCCTGCTGTCTGCTGGAGGACAGTCTGCTCTCTCCTGGTGAGCAGATCCAGGTGCAGGAGAAGAGATCTGCTGTTGCTGCTCTGTGATGAATGTCAAGGATGGTGGCTGGTCTCTCTCTGAGGGAGGGTCCTCATCAATGTCCTGTGATACATGGTAACAGGTGGTTTGGTGTCTCTTGCAGGAGTCTGAGGGATTTGGTGACAGGCTGTTCCTTAAGCAGAGGATGAGCTTACTCTCTCAGATGACCTCAACTCCCATTGACTGCCTATTTAAGGTAAGACCTAAGACGTCTTTGCCTACAGAAGGCAAAGGAATGCCCATCTTTCAATGTCTATAAACCCCACCAGGTGATCTGTGCAAACTCTGAAGTACACTTTGTGCCAGTCAGGGTGGGTGATAGGAATGCCGAGGTTTTAAATTCTGAATTAGCCCGTCTCCCATCCCCTCCAGTGTGTGCAGATTTGTGGCCGCATTGCACAGATCACTGAAGGCCTGGGCCTTAGAACCCGCTGCCTGGGAAGTCCCCCTCTCTCAGTTTGTCCAAGTTCTGCTTGTTCCTTAAGACTGGCTCAGTGGCACCTTCTCTGGTAGCCCTCTCAGAGCCACTGCCTCTCCTGGTTCAAGGTGCTTATATACCAGGTGTTCATGTGAGCACACCCCAGGCTGGGAACCCATCTGGTTTCTGATGGTTTGATGGTGGGCACATAGAGGCAGCTCCCTACTCTGATGCTGAATGATCCCTGTGGGGCTGATGGGTGCCCTCTGGGTAGCTGCTGAAGGCTGGGTGAGGGCATACCTCCTCAGGGTGCCTGCTAATGCTTCTCGGCTACCTGGTGCCACAGTGAGTTCCATGGAGGGAGCACATCCAGGGACTCACAGGCTGAGCCCTGCAGGTTGATGGGGCCTCCTGATAATTTTCTCCAAGCTGAGGCTATATTCAAATATAAGAGAAATAGGAACGAGGCTTTTCTAGTGAGGTGTCAAAATCCGCACTGAGGCTCAGAGATGTGTTACACCCTCCCCTTCCCCGTGCTTCTGGAATTTTGTCATACTTGTTTTTTAATTATGGGAAATTTCTAAAGAAAATAGCGTTAATGAGCAAACCACCCAATCTTGTTTCATCTCCACCCTCCTCACTTTCCCCATCTGCCCCAGTGATCTTGAAGCACATCCCAGGGAATGGGTCATTTTAGCCATAAACACATAGATGTACGTTTCTGTCAAGACTCAAAAAATTCATGCCTTCAGAAAGGAATGATTCCTTAATGTTGACGTTATCTGGGATGTTGCTCTTTAGCACATTGCATCAGGTAACCAGAAAGAAGTGGAAAGGCTTCTCAGCCAAGAAGACCATGATAAAGATGCCGTCCAAAAGATGTGTCACCCACTGTGCTTCTGTGATGATTGTGAGAAGCTTATCTCTGGGTAAGAGGGTGCTGGTGAGGCTTGCCTGTCAGGGAACAGGAGACCCGAGACTGGGGGAGTATTTCCCATGGGATTGTGAATGTGGCCTTATTCTCACTGTACCTGAGCTGCCTCTTGTCAGGTGTGGGCAGTGACCTGTGTCTCTCTGGAGAATTGGGTGGAATAGAGGTTATAAAAATACCTGCATGCTGCTGGGCCAGATACCAGGGCAGGCTGCAGTAGGGCCTGTCCCAGCCTCAGAAAGGGGGTTTCAGGATGGGGGAGAATGTTACTTTTCCCTTGTAACATGTTTGGTTTCCCATTATCCTCAACAGGCTGTCTTGCAGGCTTTTGAGGCCTAAAGGATTGATGGGGAGGGGACCCTAGAACTCTGGGCCTCAGGTCCTCACACTACAGGAGTCCGAGCAAGGGCTGTTTGATCCCTGGGACAGTATCGAAGAGACCCATCTTGGGTCACATTCTGTGATCTCTCTTGCAGCCCCAGGTCCCTGGCATGTCCGGCCTGGTCCAGAAGAGGCTGTACCAGGCCATTTCATGGTGTTTTTCTGTGTCTTCCTCTATTTTAGGAGGCTGAATGATCCCTCAGTTGTCACTCCTTTCTCCAGAGATGACAGGGGTCATACACCTCTTCATGTGGCTGCTCTCTGTGGTATGTGGTCTTGGGCTGGCTCCTGTGGGTTATTGAGGGAAGGGGGTGGCACAGAAATGTGATCCCAGCCCAGGCCTGGCTGATAGGGGTGGTGGAAGGGGTTGTACTGTGGGGCCAGCACACAAGGGCAGGAAAGAGAAAATGGCCCCAGGCCGACTTCTGGGCTAGATGGGCACTTGCATATGGTTCTCACTATGTGGAGAAACTTCAGATACTGCCTGGGCCTGCTGGCCAATAAGGAAGGACTGGCATCCTAGCTAATTGAATGGTCTTTGATTGTCAGTTTGAGTTCTTGTAACCCTGCTTTTAAAAAGTAAATTTGAGCCAGTCCTGATAGCATGTGTCTATAATCCCAACTTATTGGGAGGCTGAGGCAGGAGGATTGCCTGCCTCAAGGCCAGCCTGAACAACACAACAAGACACTGTCTCAAAAAAAGTTGTTTTTGTGTTGTCTTTAAAAGTGTACATTCAAGGTAGAAGACACAGACTCCTCCAGGGTTATCCGCCATCCTTCTGTCTCCCTGAGATAATTTTGATTCATTAGTATCTGAAATGTCTGCATGCTTGCATGTATGTGTATATAAAATGTTGGTTTTGTGGGGGCTCATGCTGTTCCGGATTGTGTTGTTTTTCACTTGGCAATGTGTCGGAACATTTCTCCTTGTCAGTATTTTGAATGGTTTCAAAGTATTTCACCCTATAAATTGATGAACCATGCACTCTTCTGTTGATACCAAAGACTTTTTTCCATTGCCTTTTATTACCGAGAGGTAGACCTGATCTGAGTCACCAAAGTATTCTGAGTCTGCACAGCCCAATGACATTAGCTTTGGCTCCTCTCAGGCAAGAAACGGGTCTCCTGGTGTCTCCTGCCAGGGCACAGGAAGACGAGGTGGTGCTGGAGTTTCATGTTAGACATGGAAAGGTTTTCTCTTTCCTTCTCCACTCTGAAGTCCCTCTGTTCTGTAGGGCAGGCGTCTCTCATCGACCTCCTGGTTTCCAAGGGTGCCATGGTGAACGCCACGGACTATCACGGGTCCACTCCTCTTCATCTGGCATGTCAGAAGGGCTATCAGAGTGTGACGGTGAGCAGCGGTGCCTTCACAGTGCTCAGAGGAGCTCAGCTCTGCATGGGGGCTTTATGGTCCTGCTGGCTGTGCTGCACCCCAGTCTCTCCCAGCACCACGCCTTCTCCATTCTGCGTAGGCGCTGCTGCCGCAGTGTGGTTGGTACTAGGAGGCTATGGCGCCTGCCCAGGGTTTCTCCACAAAATCCTTAGGTTGGGATATGAAGCTTCCTGGTCATCTGCTGAGAGAAGGGTGGGACTATAGACTTTTTTTTTTTTTTTAGTCTCTAAACTTTTGGACAGGAAGAATGAGAGTGGTGGTAACATTTTAATAGGAGTACAGTTTGAGTATCCCTTATCTTAAATGCTTCAAAGTGTTTTGGAATTCAGATATTTTTGGATTTTGTAATATTGGCACATTCCTAATGAGATATTTTGGGAGTGGGATCCAAGTCCAGACACAAAATTCATTCAGGTTTCTTATATCCCTTACATACATAGCCTAAGAGTAGTTTTATACACTATTTTAACTGTGTCTACATTTTGATTGTGACTTGTTGCTTGAGGTCAAGTGGGGAACTTTTTGCTTGTGATGTTAGTGCTCAGAAAGTTTCAGATTTGGGGGGCTGGGGATGCGGTTCAGAGGTAAAACCCTTGTGTAGCATGTGCAGGGCCCTGGGTTCCATTCCTAGTACCACACACATGCACGTGCACACGCACACCCACACAAACACATAAGAAGGAAAGAAAGAAAAGTTTCAGACTTTTGGAGTATTTTGGATTTCACATTTTGAGATTAGGAATGCTCAACCTGTAAAAATAACTAAGATTTAAGATGGGAACAAATGACCTCCCCCTGTAAGCCTCAAGAATACACTTCCTGCTAGGGCTCACCTGCTGTCTTCTCTCCTCTGCAAGCTGCTGCTGCTGCACTACAAGGCCAACGCTGAGGTGCAGGACAATAATGGCAACACCCCACTCCACCTGGCCTGCACTTATGGTCATGAAGATGTAAGTGGCACTGGGAGAAATGTGAATTTCTGACTAGTTTAATTTTGTGTTGATAAATTATTGGAACACTGGGTGTGTAATTTTTGTAATTAAAATTTTTAAATGTATTACAGATGCTGTTTCAAAGTAGCAGAAATCTAAAACTTAGTTGCCCATTATCTTATCCTCATCCCATTTTCCTTCCTTGCCCATTTTCCTTCATGCCTGCTACCATCTGGTTCTTATCTTTGTATATAGTCAATCTTTCCCTTTGATGGTAACATCTAGGAATTTTTAAAGTTTCACCTCCTCTATTTTACTATGTCTGTTGTTTTTTGCTACCCACTATCCCTCCTTTTCTTCTCCAGAGTTATATAAAGATAGATTTATACATATGCAGAGTTTAGGCTGGGCTTGGTGGTTGATGTACAAAAATGGGATCATGCCCTGTCTGTTTTCATGCACCACGCTTTTCTACTTTAGTACTACTTAACAAAGTCCTCTAGGTCCACCAATATTCATCGCACCCATTCTTTAATAGCCGCACAATGATCTTTCATATGCATTGTGTCAAGGGTCTTTAAGACCACTTACAGGTTTAATGGTTTGCTGGTACTCAGAATACAATCATACTACTTACGACCATGGTTTATTACAATGAAAGAACACATAGCCAAATCTACAAAAGGAAAGGACAGGGATGAAGTCCAGAGGGAACCAGAGCTGAGCTTCAAACAGTCCTCTCTCTATGGAGTCACAAAAGAATGTGCTTAGTTCCTCCAGCATGCGCTATAACAGCACACAGGCAGTGTGGACTGCCAGGGACGTTCATTACGGACTCAGTGCCCAAGACTTATGTTATTGAAGCCTAGTCATCGGAGCACCCTCTGTATAGCATGTGCCAAGATTCCATGCTCTAGAGGGAAAACAGATGTTCAGCATAAACCACATCATTGTACAAAACAATAGAAGCTCAGTGAGCCACCTTTTCAGTGAGGGAACTGTGGGAATGATCTCCAAATACAAGTGCCCCAGGAATTGTTGCAGGCCAAAGGACAATCTTGCAAGCAGGCTTTTTAAGGGATAGCATTCCTAGGGATGGCCTGCCATGGTATCTGTCCTGTCCGGTTTCAGCCAGCCATCCCTTATTGAACTTTTGAGAAAAATGAGATGTCCTGATCAGATAGCATGGAACCCTTGAGTTACAATTGTCCATTGCTGCATTTTTGCTTGATAGTGGAGCCTTGGTTGAACCAGAACATGGATTGAGCATGAGCACAGATATTGCCATTTTCCAATTTCTCTGCAGTGTGTGAAGGCTTTGGTCTACTACGATGTGCAGGCGTGCAGACTGGACATTGGTAATGAGAAAGGAGACACACCCCTACACATAGCTGCACGTTGGGGTTACCAGGGCATCATAGAGACGTTGCTACAGAATGGAGCACCCACAGAGATCCAGAACAGACTGAAAGAAACACCGCTCAAATGCGCACTAAACTCTAAGGTAGCTCTTTTCATCTCTTGGCAGCAGTATAACTGTAGAAAATCAATGTCCATAGATTGGCCTTGCTGGACAAATGTGCATTAGTGCCTGAGGGAAGTATTTGGCTCTCATGCTCCCTGCTACATTTGGGGCCTCGTTGTTAATAGGTTTTACTTATTTATATTGTTTCCAGTTTCACTGCAGTTTTTAGGAGCCACTCCCAGCAGAGTTGGCCCCGTGCTCTGAGTGCTTTGGGCTCACCAGCAAATGGATTGGGTGAAAAAGGGAACAATGGCTCTGGATGAGAAAAGCAAGGACAGAGAATTGGGAGAGTGAACACAGTGTCTAAACCCCGTTTTCTATCATAGCAGCTTCTAGAAACTTTAGTCGTGTAGTTTCTTCCACAAATGATTTGTAATAACTCACTCCCCTTTTTCCTGGCAATATCTTCTTGGAAACATGGTTTTGGCATCCTGTGGTGAAGTGTTCTCCATTCATGATGAGTGGGGAGAGGGTGGCTCACAGAGACCAGTGCTTAGTGTCTCTGCATCTCTGCGCAGCCCTGGTGGGCAGGATGCCTAAGAGAAGCAGGTTGGAGAACTCACCAGAGAAAACAGCAGCCATGTGAGGTGGAGCCCTCTGGGGTGCCCAGAATACCAGTGAATCATGGCTCACACAGGTGATTCCATTTTATTGGAGTGATCCAGTCATCGCCCTCACGCAGACCCAACTTCCTGCCATTTGATGTTTTACCTGCTCCCTTTGGTGGTTTCCAGTTCTTTTCCAGGGAATCCTTTTAGAATTCCTGTTAACGTCTTATTCTGGGAGTAGCACAGTTTTTGTCTATTTTGAAACCACTTTATTGATGTATGATTGATATATAAAAGGTTGTATACATTTCAGACGTAATAGCCATGGATTTGGAGATAAGCATTCACCTTCACTTATAAATGAGATAGACCATCACTATGATCTGTGCTGTAAGTGCAGCCATCACTAGCAGGAGTCTATTACTTATTATTGCTTTTGTGTGCAGTAAGAACACTTAGCCTAAGGTCTGTGGTAGCACTGGTTTTGAAGGGTTAAGTTCCTGCCCCTGGCTTCAGGGGATGTTGGCTGTACTGCCCCCTGAATTCACAGTGTCTCAGCTTTTTAAATAACTAAGGTGCCACCCTTGGACTGATGTGCTGGGAAATCTCAGCACCATCACAAGGGTGATTCTCCTGCCACTGTGGCTTCTACCAAAGGCCCTTTGGCAAGGAGAGCTACAGAGAAAAAAGAAGCTGCCCTGTTGACTCAGCTCTGAGCTACCCCAACTTGAGACTTGTGGGTGCTGGTGGGATGGTCACACTCAGTGGACAAACCAGCCAGGGTCCAGATAAGAGAGCCTTTGAAGCTCTTCGTAGGAAGCACTGACACCCCATTGGACAGGAGGAGCATCATATGCTGGGAGGAAGCCCCTCGCTGTCCATGTGATCCTGAATACATTCCTGTCTGCTTCAGGTCTTGGTTTTTTTATCTGAGCAGGTGTGGCTGGGCTGCAGGACCTACATCTCCTACTGTGCTGACATCCCAAGTGGACAGACGAGTGGGTGATGGTGCTTTGTTGTAGCCTATCTCATTCAGGGCTTTTAATATCCTCTTTATCTTCCTAGATTCTGTCTGTGATGGAAGCCCATCATCTGTCTTTGGAAAGAAGACCAAAGGAAAGGAGGTCTTCCGAGGTAAGTCAACAGGGCTTGTTGTATTGGATGGAGCCCAGGGGCTTCTCCTCTGGTTCTCAAGTGTCTGTATCCACAAGTTTCATCTCTCATCTGGGTTTTCTTACTATAGGTCCCTCAACAGTCCCCTCAACGCTCTGTGGATTCCATCAGCCAAGGGTCCTCCACCTCCAGCTTCTCCTCCATGTCAGGGAGCTCCAGACAGGAGGAGACCAAGAAGGACTACCGAGAGGTGAGCCTTCCAGGCGGGAGGTCCGAGAAGAGAAGAGGACCTAGTAGCCCTGATATTCATGCAGCTACTCACACAGCCACTCCTCCACTGAGGTGGTCAGTGCCCTCCAGTTGACCCTTGACCCAACTGTATCTCACATTGCTCTTCACTTTTGCTGGTTCTTCCAGGATCCTCCCTGGAGCTCTTTGCTTGGTGGAGTGTGTGTTCTTGAGAGAAAGAGACAGACAGACAGATACAGAGACAGAATATATCCTAAGAATACAAGTAAAGCCATCTATAGACCCACTGGTTTCAGACCTCTTACAAAGTATGTTCTCTGCCCTCTCCCCCCATGCTGACCCCTCAGCACCCAGTTTAATGCCCTGATATGCCCAGTTCCTGGCTTCTTGATGAGTTTAGGTAAACATTGAGAAGTAGACACTGCCGCAGTCTGTCTGGGCACAAAATAACCGAGCCACCACAAAAGACTTGTAGATTCCAACAGCAACTCTTTATTCTCGAACTTTTACCGGCACTCTACACACACGTTCTAGGGAAAATACACCCTCCACCAGGCTCTGCGTACCAAATACTCTCAGAACCCCATGAGAACTCCACGGGAACTCAAGGAGCGGGCGCCTGAGGCAGCAGAATACACCCTATTCCCAGCGGGATCCACCCTAAACCTGGAGCCACCCTAATCCAGCAGGATCCACCCTAAACCCAGAGCCGCCCTAATCCCTGAGCAAGGTCACCTTTCAAACCAAAACTCTCAAACATTCATGCAATGTCACTGCAAATGACCTGGGTCCAAGGCAAGGCCATTTCCACAATGGAGAGTCCTCCCTCTAAGCAACATTGGGTAGGCTGACAAGGAAATTGCCATGCGTCATTCCTACTTGGCTATGGCTCTCAGCAAGACACAAGTTGCATTTTGTAAGAGGTGATTTATAGCCTGATGTCCCCCCCCCCTTTTGTCTTAGAGTTGATTCAGTGTCAGTCCAGTGGAGCTGCCTCATTGTTTAACTGAGGAATGGACCATTGTATGGCTCTTGCTCAGCTCCTTTGATGATCCATTGATAGCCCTAGTGCTCCCCACAACCCCAAACTGTGACCTACTCTCAGAGGGTCCAGCAAGCTTAGCTCCAGGAGCCACAGCAAAGAGCACAAGAGACATAGTCCACAGTGTAACAGGCCTGATGTTGTCCTCAGGAGGGGGTGTTCACCCTTGTGGCACCCTCAGATAGTAGCTCATGAGAGCCCAGTGAGTATGGTTCTGAATCATAGGGTGGCTATCTTCCCAGGAGGTGACTGTCAGGGTCACCATGTCTCACCTTCCACATAATTAGCAGTTATATTTTATAAGTGGCAGTGACACGCACACCTTCCAGATCCTTCTGAGCAGCTTTAGGGTTTGTCAGAAAGGTAATAAATGAGCCACTCTAACACCACAAGCTAAGACAAATGAAGGTCACTAAACTTTCAGATGTCTATTATTTCTGTTGTTATTTTGTTATTAAAATCATTTTCCTAACATTCTTTTTCCTTTTATTAAGGTAGAAAAACTTTTAAGAGCAGTTGCTGATGGAGATCTAGAAATGGTGAGTTTTTGAAAGAGCATTTTTTAAAAAAATATTTATTTTTTAGTTGTAGCTGGACACAATACCTTTATTTCATTTATTTATTTTTATGTGGAGGATCGAACCCAGGGCCTCACACGTGCTGGGTGACTGCTCTGCCGCTGAGCCACAACCCCAGCCCTGGAAGAGCATTTTTAAAAGCTCGCTCTCAGTTTAAAGAGGCTATACCTGCGTTTCTTGTTGCTAGTCCAGTCTGAAGCCACATGGCTTCTTTGTTCAGCTCCACAGAGAAGGTGGCACATTGAGTGCATGTTTGGTAATGGTGAGGTCGTGTTTTCCAAACAAGTAAGGCAGTGCATTGTGAATGTGTCTCCTGCCTTGTAGATGTTCCTATTCTAGGAATGTGACGAGGTGTTGGCAAGAAGACCAGCCATGCTCAGTGGCATAGAGTGTGGGCTCAGAGCCCAGGCCTTCTGGCCAGGGAGCAAGGTAGGCTGCCTGGTTGAAAGAGTGCAGAGTTGTGGGGAGGGGTAGAGGTGGCAGAGGCCAAGGCCAGGCAGAGTTCTGAGTGTACCAGATAGCATTGTGGACAGCTCCAACTCTTGGGCCAGGAGGCTGAGGTCTGAGGCATGGACCTTCGAGGAGTCAGAATCAGGGGTCTGGACAAGATGCTGCTGGCTGCTCTGGGTCTGTGGCTAGTGAGGAGTTCATGGCTTGAGAGAAGGACCTGTTCTAAGCATCACTGTCAGGAGGGGGCACACTCTTGATGGGATCAGTGGAGACAGCCTTTGTGAGATTCCCAGAGTGGTTTCCCTGGCTTCCTGAAAGGGAAGATATATCTTCCACTTTGGAGGAATAAATCAGGTGTTTTACAAAAGAGTAGCTGGAATATGTCATCTTCTAAGAGACCAGTGTGGTGATGTGTGTTTTTCACTAATGCCTGAGTTTAAGGTGGTGAGCAGAAATTGCTAAGGCCTGATTCTTATAGCCTTTGGGAGGCAATTTATGGTTATCAGAATATTAGCCTTTGCCTGGTGGCCTCTGTGAGTTCATCAAAATCAAAATGATGTACAGATCCTCCCTGGGGACACGGGTGTCTGTGTCTGGCCCATGATGCTGGGTAGCTCCATTCATGAGATCAGTCCCAGAAGAACCCAACATTCTTTGCAGAAGCAAAGGAGGATGTCTGTAGGTACTCTAAGAGCTAGGGTGTGAGCCAGTGGCCCAGCCTGTGTGGAGAAGTGCTAACACTATCCCACATGATTACATTATCTGTTCTGTTTCCTACTGTGGTGAGTGGGGCGGGCCACTTATGAAGCAGATGAACAGAAACAACTGCCCATTTGTCTGAGTCACCATTCACATGCCATCACATCCCAAGTCCCTCTCAAGGCCACCTGCCTCCAAGTTTTGCACCCCGATCTTGTTCCCTTTTTACTGAGAGACACTGCTTGAGAATTTTACCCTCTAGTCTATTAGCTGCAGCCCCTGCATAGATGCCTTTGTGTTTCCACTGCAGAGTTGTCAGGGATGTGGAAACGACCTGGAAGACACAAGGTTTGGAGTTAATGGGGTCTTTCTGGAAATGGTCCCTCCTTGAAGGCATGTGCTAATTTCTTGGCACCTAGATCAGGACCTAGAAGTGCATTTATATTGCTTCCTTTCCCCAAATTTAACATTCTAGAAACCAGTCTTTACATAAATTTGAACTGTTTGGGGTCTTCTCAATGGTGTCACCTGTGAGCTAGTACACAACGGTGGGAAGAACACTTTAGTGGAGTCAGGGGCCTATGTGTGGTGCCATCACCACTCTCTAGTTTTGGGCTCTGGAATGTGTTATTAACCTCTTCGGCCTGAGTTTTGTCAGATTTGAAGGGAGGACTCTGGAGCTGCCTCATGGGTTGTTGAAAGCACATAACTAGCACAGGAGGATGCACTTACTCAGGTTTGAAATCCCTCATCCCAATGCAGCACCAGTCTGTCCCTCAAAGAGAGAAGAAAGACTTTAACATGAGCTGTGAAAGGTCCCCCACCCTCGTTGGAAGGAGGTGGAACAGCCTGAGCACAGGTGGCACAGGGAGTCTGCATTAGGGAGAAGAAGCCATTTATAAATTAATTTGGTGGCTGAGGAAGGAAGCGTAGGCCCTGTCTTGGGAACAGTTCAGCGTGTGTGGTGTGCATGTGAGATACACAGCTTGCACAGGCGCCAAGGATAACTTCTAGTTCCTCTTTCTCCCAACACCAGGTGCGTTACCTTTTGGAATGGACAGAAGAGGACCTGGATGAGGTGGATGATACTATTGGTGCAGCAGATCATGAATTCTGTCATCCCTTGTGTCAGTGCCCCAAATGTGCTCCTGCTCAGAAGGTTTGGCTTTGCCTCTGTTGGGGGAGGGGGACTGGCATATTCTTTTCTCTTTCCTTAGGAGAGTTCTCTGCTTCCTAGCCAGATAATTACTGAGTGGCTATTAAAAGGCACCTCCTGAGATATGTGGGGGTGGGGGTGGGGATGGGGATTAATTTGCTGAGAGTGGAGAGAAACTAACCCTGTGCAGGACCCGGCTTGGGCGGCCTGCTTCCTGAATGGGCAGGTGAGCCAGCAGGGCGGCGCCCACATGCTCAGTGTTTCTGGTGCTTGCTGGCCCCTAAGCCGCGTGGCAGTCATGAACAGACATGCCTGAGGGTCTCTGTCTGCACTGGAGCTCCCTGGGGAGGCTACGAGTTGTTTCTTTGCTGCCTTTGCTCATGTTGGTTTGCACTTGGAGTGGACCAGCCTCCAAGTACAGAGAGTTTCCTCTACCCTTTGCCCAGTTTCCCCCAGTGGTAACAACTTATTTATTTTGTTTACACAATACCTTCACTTTATTTTTTATGTGGTGCGAGGATCAAACCCAGTGTCTCATGCGTGCTAGGCAAGTGCTCTACCACTGAGCCACAACTCCAGTCCCCAGTGGTAGCATCTTGCAAAACTACAGTAAAAAATAAAACCTCAGCCAGCATATTGACATTGATGGAATCTATTGTTCTGAATTGAGGTTTCTCCAGTTTCACTTTGCCCGTCTGTGTGCATGTATTTAGTTCTGTGAGGTTTTATCACCTGCAGATTTGTCTGTCCTCCAACACATTCAAGCTGAGAACAGTTTTCTCACCACAAGAAGAATCACTCTTGCTGGCCTTTCGTTATCCCTCTCCTTGCCACCCCATCCCAACTATCCCTAACCCCTGGCAATGTGTCCTCCCAGCAGCTCCGGAGCCTGAGGCAGGAGGGTCAGTTGAATCCAGGAGTTTGAGACCATCCTAGGCAATATAGCTAGACCTCATGGGGAAGAGAGAAAGGGAGAGGAGGGAAGGGGAAAGGGAAGTGAAGGAAGAAAAGTCACGTAGAGGTAATCACAAGGTACCTAAGCTTTGAGGATTGGCTTGGCTCACCCAACATGATCCCAGCAGGCTTTTGTGAGGATGTTTCCATTTCTCTAGGATCAATACCCAAGAGCTCAATTGCTGAGCACTATGGCATGTACGGTAATCCATGGTTAGTTTCCAAGGAACTGATAGACTTCTCCAGAGTGACTTTACCATCACACTTTCCCACCAGTAGTGTGTTCAAGTTCTCCACATCCTCACCAGAATTTGGAGTTGTCACCATTTTTATTTTAGCCATTCTGACCGGAGTGTAGTTCTCCCTCATCATGGTTTAATATGCGTTTCCCTGGTGGATGATGATGTCGAACATTTTCCGTGTGCCTTTTTTGAGCATCTTTTCACGCACTTCAGTGAAATGTCTCTTCATTTCTTTTGCACATTTTTAAATGTTTTTTTTTTTTTTTGAGTTTTGAAAGTTATTTATATCTTCTAGATACTCGCTCTTTGTCAGATATATGGTCTGCAAATATTTTCAGGATTTTTTTTTTTTTTTAGTTGTAGATGGACATAATACCTTTATTTTATTTATTTATATGTGGTGCTGAGGATTGAGCCCAGGGCCTCACACATGCTAAGCAAGTGTTCTACCACTGAGCCACACCCCAGCCCCTTAGTCAGCATTTTAATCTGAAAAATGTTCACATGGCCTCTAGCAGAGCAAAATTTTTAATTTAGAAGCTCAGTTTGTCAAGTTTTCTTTTTCTGGATTATTCTTTGGGTGTCAAGTCTGAGATCTCTTTACTTAACCTTAGATTTCAAAGACTTTTTTTCTTTTTTAAGTTATAATTTTACATTTTATAGTTAATTCCTAGACCCAGTGTGAGTTAATTTTCATGCAATGATTGAGGTCAGATTGAAGATTTTGTTTACTTGTTGTTTTGCCGGGTTGACTTGCTCTGGCACCATTTGCTGGAAAGGCTACCCCTCTTCCATTAACCTGCTTCTGCACCTCAGCTGACTACGTATGGTGTGGGTCTACTTCTGGGTTTGCTGTTCTGTGCCCCTCTCCCACTCCTGCATTGTCTTGATTTCTATTGCTCTGTAGGAAGCTTGAGTATTGGGTGGAGTGATTCCTCCTACCTAGGACTTGCTTAGCCAGGATTGTTGTAGCTATTCCAGGGCCTGTGCTTTCCCAGGTTCATTTTTAAATAAGCTTGTCAATGTCTATGGAAAAAAAAAAAAAAAAAAAAAAAAAAACCTTGCTGGGGTTTTGATAGGAATTGCATGAAACCTATGAATTGGTTTGGGGAGAAATAATACCTTTACAATGCTGAGTCTTCAATGAACACGATCCATTTCTTCATCTACATTCTGTGATGTTTAGCATGCAAATCCTTTTATTTTGAGCAGTCGTGAATGGTATCATGTACACAGTATGTGCTCATGTTGAAGCTACCTAACTATAAACATAAATGTCCCATACTAAGAATATTAATTTGCCTTTACAGAACCGATTAGTGTTATCCTTTATATTGCAAGATAGTACTAAAAAAAGCTTCTGATGGGTTACTCTATCTTAAGAATATTGAAAGTGACTACCTTTTATCATCCACATACAGCTTTTTCAGCTGCAGGGTAAGATAGACATGGGTAAAATATAAATTAGATCTGTTCTCACGTTGCTGGATGTGTACTGTACAAAATCCAATTTCCCCAGGTGGGCTGTTGAGGAAAACCTGGGGATTAAAAAGGCAGATGATGTTTCCGAGGATCTGATGGATGCACGAAGCTGAAGCCCTGGCAAGTCTGAGTCTGGGTGGCCCAGGTCACTTCCTGCATCCTGCTGCTGTGTGTCTGTCACTTTCCTGCTCCTGTGTGCTTCCCCTCCTTACGGTTCACATAAGTTGTAGCAAGAAATCAAAATCCACATTAAAATACCACTAGAATTTATTGGATAAAGTCTTATACTCCTTGCTATTTTGAAACCCCTCATCTTCTTTTCATCCTCTTTTTTTTTGTAACCTCTCAAAAAGACACAGCACGAAATTGCTTCATGTCTGAATTAAATCAACGTCCCTCCCCCAGCCATCATCCTCTTCTAGCCCAGTGGTGTGTGTCAGATTCGTTTTTGTTTTTTTTCTTTTTCTTTTTTAATTCTTCTCTGAGCTGTAACTTAGATACAATAAAGCATACCCTTGTAAATATTCAGTTTGCTGAGTTGTCACAGGCCTGCTGGGCTGGGAGACCATTCCACCACCCGGTGTCTGTCCCCCCTGGCATTGCCTCCTGCCACCTCACAGTCCTTCCCTGCTGCCCTACTCCTCTGTCCCAGGCAACACCCATCTATTTTCCATCATTAAGAGATTAGTTTGCGTTTTCTAGAATTTTATGTGGTCAACAGTAAGGTACAGGTTGGACATCCCATATCTGAAATGCTTGGGACCAGAAGTTTTTCAGACTTCAAGAGTTTTCTGAATTTTGGAATTTTTGCATAGACTTTAAAGGTTGAGCAAACCTAATCAAACTTTCAGATTAAGGATGCTCAACCTGAATCACTCTTTTGTGTCTGGGTTCTTTCACTCGTGATACTTGTTTATTTGTTTATTTATAGAGATTGAATCTCACTGTGTTGTACAGGTTGGTATTGGATTCATAGGATCCAGTGAACCTCCTTCCTTAGTCTCAGTTCTAGTCTTTCCATATCCTTGTCAACACTTGGTATTTTGACCTTTTAACTTTAGCCATTCTGGTAAGGGTGCCACTGCTGACAAGTGTAGATGTGTCAGCCAGCAGGGTGGCATGGGGCCCTTATCTGTAGCAGCAGTGCTGTGGCTTACTGATGGTGTGAGGAGTGTGCTTCCACACACATATATATTTTTAAAATATGCTAGGGTATTTCATTTTATGTGCATGTGTTTTCTTCTTCATTTAAAAAAATTATTTATTTTTGAGACAGGGGTCTTAATATGTTGCCCAGGCTGGTCCCAAAATATAGGCATGTGCCCCCATCCCTGGATTTGTTTTTTATTTTTTAGGAATAATTTACATATAATAAAATTCAGCCTTTAATACACAGGCTGGGTGTGGTAGTGCATGTTCATGACACAGTGGCACAGGAGGATCACAAGCTCAAAGCCAGCCTCAGCAACTTAGCAAGTCCCTAAGCAACTTACAGAGACCCTATCTCTAAATAAAATATAAAAAGGGCTGGGGATGTGGCTTAGTGCCCCTGGGTTCAATCTGTGGTACCAATAGTAATAATACTAATAACAATAATGATAATTTATAACCTAATGTTTGTTTTTAGTGGTATGGTCTAGACAGCAGTTTTTGCCCCCTTTTTGATTGATCTTTTATCAGCATGATTGATTTAAAAACCCCTAGCAGTAATATGGAGGATTCATGATAAAAATGAAGGTGGAGAATGGAGATAAGTAACGAGCAGTTCCATGAGGTTAAACAAACCCACTACAATGAAGATATAGAATACTTCCACCCCCAAATACTCTCCTGCCCCACTGTAGCCAGCCTCCTTCCCCTGATCCCCTGGAGGCTGTAGTCTGTTTCCCCACCTTTCGGTTTGTCGTTCCTGAGTCTGATTTGCATTTTCCCAGTAACTGGTGATGTTAAACATCTTTTCATGTTCTCACTGACCATTCATTTACCTATCTTCTTTTGTTTTAGGTCTGTTCAAACCTTTTGCCTAACTTTTTTAAGTTGGATTGTCTTCTGTTGTAAAATACTTAATTTTTTTTAATGATTAATTCTGGTTGGCCTAAGTCCTGTGAGGTATATGTATTGCACACATTTTCTCCCTTTCTGCAGTTTGCCTTTTCATCTTAATCATATCTTTCAAGAGCAAACATTTGAAGTTTTTGTTAAGTCCAGTTTAACCTAACTTTAATTTTTTGTGTGAGTATCATATCTAAGAAATCTTTTTCTATGCCATAGTTGCAAAGAATTTTTTCTTTGCTCTCTTTAAGAAGCTTTATAGTTGTAGCTTTTATGTGTCTGACTATGATGCCTTTTTAATGTTTGTGCTTGGAGTAAGGTAGGGTTGATGTGCAGCATTTCCATATATGGGTATCCAGTTATCCTAGCACCATTTGACTGGCATAAAGGGATATCATTTTAGGGGATTTGCTTTACTAAAAATAGAGGTTATTCTTGTGGTCTTATTACTTTCTAAAGTAATAAGAATTCACCTGTGGGCATTGTGATTCCAGATGCCACTGTGATCCCAAATTTTGCATAGGAGCTGTGTGTGTCAGGGACAAGTGATAATCATTCCTTCAGCGCAATTTCTTAAGTACTGATGATGTTTCTGTTTCTGTTTCCGTCTTCTGCATTTACTAGAAGCTGGCAAGGATTCCTACCAATGGGCTTGGCGTGAATGTGACCAACCTGGATGGCTCTTCCCCACTGCATGTTGCTGCCCTGCATGGTCGAGTGGACCTCATCCCCCTCCTGTTGAAGCATGGTGCCAACGCAGGTGCCAGAGATGCAAACCAAGCCGTCCCCCTCCACCTGGCCTGCCAGAAGGGCCACTTTCAGGTCCGGGCTTTGTCTTTTGGGCATTGTAGCAGGTGCTAGCTTTGGTATCAGGAACTTACGTGGGAGAAATGTGCAGAGGGGAAAGGTCTTGGGGTCTAGCCCAGAGGACAGTTGCATTTCCTTCCTCCCACCCTGAAATTCTGTAGTACACAGGGCAGGAGCACTTGGCAGCAGAACACAGAACTCTGGTGCTCCCTGGGAGTGGAGCCAGCCCTCTGC
The DNA here is from genome assembly GCF_001458135.2 of Marmota marmota marmota. NCBI lineage: Eukaryota > Metazoa > Chordata > Mammalia > Rodentia > Sciuridae > Marmota > Marmota marmota. The sequence continues at coordinate 13,663,383 of NW_026000205.1, forward strand.
CCATTGCCATTTACATCTGTGTGACCCAGAGCTGTCATTCTGATTTTGATCCCAGCAAGAGTTGTCTCCTACACTTGGGTCTTGATCATCTCTCCACCTTTAGGTCTGTGCCAAACAGTTTCATACTTTATGAAGTACAGTCGTGGCCCTGTAGGAGGGGGTCCAAGAGAGAATTTTGGAACAGTTTGTGTTTTTAAATTACTATTTTTCTTATAGAAATTATCTATGTATACATTTTTCCTTTTTCCTTTATCAGTTCCACTGTAGACTCTTTAAAGACAAGGACCGTGTCTCAGGTCTTCATCTCTATCCTGAGCACTCAGCAGTGTGCTTTCAGCATCAGCTTCCTAATCTGTAATATCTGAGTCATAATTCCACCTCTCCATAGGGTAGATGTAAAGATTAAACCAAAACAGTAGTGCTCAGTGCAGTGCCTGGCCCAGAGCAGACCCTCAGCAGATGGTACTTCCTCGGCCTCCAGCTGGTCTGCTTTCCCTGGGGTCAGACATATGTCTCAAGAGCCTTCTCAGTAAGCAGAGAAAAATCAGTTTCAAATTAGAGATTTCTTTTTGCACATTTTAACTGAGGTTGAATTTTTTTCTTCTCTGAGCTAGGTGGTGAAGTATCTATTAGATTCTAATGTGAAACCCAATAAAAAGGATATAAGTGGAAACACACCCCTCATTTATGCCTGCTCCAGTGGCCATCATGAAGTCGCAGCACTGTTGCTACAGGTAAGGCCCCTCCCAGCTCCAGTAGGCCTTTTCCCCATTCTCTGAGCTGGTCCACCTGTTAGTCACAGGCCTCCAGAAGAGGAGCTCTGCACCACATTTCCACAGTGGTTCTGTGTGGAAGGGAGCTGGTGCTGTGTCAGGGAGGCAGTGCTTAGGACCTGGGTTCTGCTTTTGCTGGCGGTGTAGGCCTGACCTCACCTACCATGGGTAAGTCGAGTTGTTACCCTGAAGTGTGAGCCCAGTGGCCTTCTGGGTCACAGAGTCAGGGAAAACCCACCTTGTTCATGATCCACTTTGGTGGACTTTTTAAAAATGAGTGTAGTTTTAGATCAGTGTTGTTTTCTCTTTAATTTAATGTAGGATGATCGTTGATTAAGCCAGGTACAGTGATGTATCCCAGCAGCTTGGGAGGCCAAGCCAGGAGGATCACAAGTTCAAAGCCAGCCTTAGCAACTTAGTGAAGCCCTAAGTAACTTGTGAGACCCTGTCTCAAAATAAAACATAAAAAGGGCTGGGGATGCGGCTCAGTAGTTAAGCATCCCTAGGTTCAATCCCTGGAACCAAAAAAACAAAAAACAAAACAAAACAACCCAAAAAACAAAACCAATAACAACACAATTTTTAATGGTCAAGTAAGTATGGATTTACCCTAGTGTTTTCTTTAATGTTTCTTATTTGTTTAAATTTAATCTGTTTTTTTCCCTGCTGTAGTGATAAGTGCTGCAATAAACACCTTTGTTCATAAGTCCTTTCTTAGTGTTACTTTTTTAAAATATTTTTTTAGTTGTTGATAGAGTTTTATTTTATTTATTTATATGTGGTGCTGAAAATTGAACCCAGTGCCTCACACATGCCAGGCAAGTTTGCTACCCCTGAGCCACAGCCCAGCCCCTCTTAGTGTTACTTTTATCCCCAACATTTTAAGGAAAGTATCAGACATAGAAGTTGAAACACTTTTACAGTGAATACCCATGTTCCTACCCCGTAGATTCTGCCTTGAAGATTTTTTACCATTCCTAATATATCCTAATATTGTGCTGTTTCTCCTTCTAGCATGGGGCTTCCATTAACGCTACTAACAATAAGGGCAATACAGCTCTGCATGAGGCTGTGATAGAAAAGCATGTCTTCGTGGTGGAGCTGCTTCTGCTTCATGGAGCATCAGTTCACATCTTGAACAAGAGGCAGTGCACGGCCATAGACTGTGCTGAGCAGGTGAGTGCAGACAGCATTGGAGCTAGGAGTTCAGGCTCCCACACAGCCCTCTGTGGATTTCTCCCAGATCTGATCCTTGGGTCCCGGGCAAGTCAACCTGTGTGGCTAGATAACTGGTTCTTGTCACCTGGTTAAAGGTGGCAGGCTCAGGGAGCCAGGAATCATTCTTTTAGGGGTAGCTTCCAAAGGCCTGTGTTGAGGTACCCCAGTTGGCACCCTGATCTGACATACTTAATGGGCGATCAAGTACTAAAGGGAAATAGCAAGTTCAGGCACCATTCTGGTTTCACCATCCTTGCAGCATGATTGAGAAAGCTAGTTTTGTTTGTGGATTTAAAACTACTTGCCTGTAATCTCCACTACTGGGAGGGAGGAGGATGCCAAGTTCAAGTCCAGCCTGGGCAACCTAGCGAGACCTTGTCTCAAAACACATACGTACAGAGGCTGGCGTTGAGGCTTAAGCGGTAACGCGCTTGCCTGGCATGCGCAGGGTGCTGGGTTCGATCCTCAGCACCACATAAAAAAATAAAAAATGAAGATGTTGTGTCCACTGAAAACTGAAAAATAAATATTAAAAAAAATAAAAAGTTAAAAAAAAAAAACACATACGTACAATAATAAAAGGACTGAGGGGATGTAGCTCAGTGGCAGAGTGCTTGCCTAGCATGTGCAAGGCCCTGGGTTCAATCCCCAGTTCTACAGAATAAAACTAAACCAAACCTGTGGAGTTCTGTAAGGGGAGTCCCCACAGGTCCCCACCCTCTCCAGTGCTGTGGGTGTTTATCATGGAGATTGGTGAGGAAAAGTCCTTTACTCCTGGGAGAAGGGAGCTCTTTCCAGCTCGTGTCTTCATGGTGAATCTTCGTCTGATTTTCTAGTCAGCGTGGGAATAGACAGCTAGTAGGCTATTCAATGACCCCACTGAGATGTTAAAGTTACCAAAATCCAGCCTGATCATAGCTTTATTATATTCATTTGAGTTTTCGGTGACTTTCTTTTAACTTTGATGTTGTCTTCATCTGGAGATGAAGTGTGGTTTAAGGAGATGTGTGTGGCTGGCAAGGGGTGGGCCTATGGGGAACAATTTGAGGTGTCAGCCGAATGGTTGAGGGATGCCCAGCTGGCTGGTGAAGCAGTGTTTCTTGGGTGTATCTGTGAGCTTGATATTTCCTAAGGGAACTGAAGTATTTTAAACTTCAGTACTTAGTCTAAGGACAATGATGGTGATGGTGTTATTGAGTCCTTATTGCATGGTGGCCCCTTGATAACCTCTCCTGACCATACAATAATGGAGCCTATTATTGCCACCCAGTTGCATGGAATGGTTAAACACCCAGCCCACGGTAACTGGTAGAGGGCAGTCAGGTTCCAGATACAGGTTTTTCTTTTTCTTTTTTCCTGTTCCTTTTGTGGTGCTAGGAATGAAACACAGGACTTTGTGTGTGCTGTGTGAGTGCTCTACCGCTGAGCTAACCCCCAGCACACAGGGCTGCTCTTGCCACTAGGATTTATGGCCTCAGAGTTTTGTTTGTAGTTGTTTTTCAGGTTTCTTTTGGTACAGTCACAGCTATACCAACAGATCAATAATATGCTAATGAAGAATTAAAGTTACTATTACCTTTCCCTTGAAATTGTAGAATTCAAAAATAATGGAGTTACTTCAAGTAGTACCAAGTTGTGTTGCCTCATTAGATGATGTTGCCGAAATAGACCACAAGGAGTATGTGACCGTTAAGATCAGGAAAAAATGTAAGTGCTTACTTTCTTTCTATAGTTCTCAACTTAGGTTTATTTGCAAATTCATGGGTAGTTGATGGTTTTCATTTAATTATAAATGTAAAATGTCATTATAGTTATGACTGGGAGGGATACACAGAAATGTATGTGTCAGTTTTTTTTTTTTGAATACTAGTTTTCCGGTTGATTATGTTTCCTGGGGAAATCAGACAGACATTCCCAGCATTACCTCATTACCTGAAGATTTAGGCCTCAACTTACCCCCTGGAGAGGAGTAACCTCTTGTAGATTGTTATTCCTCATATTCCAAAGCCACATGTTCTCTGGTGCATTTCCCAGACTTCCAGGGTGAATGCATCTTTTTGTCTTTTTTTTTTTTTCTTTTTCTCCAATGCTGGGGCTTAAGCCCCAGGACCGCTGTACCACTGAACTTCATCCCTGCCCCCAACTTTAAAAAAGTGCAGGTGTATGGAGGTTGATGGTAATTAGAATAGCAGTTACCAAATAGCTGTGGAAATATTTTCTCCTTTGTTAAAAGTTTAAAGGGGTCCTTGTTCTGTTATCTTTAAAAAGTCCATGTATTTGTAGTGCAATAATGTAAATAACTCCACTTACATATCTGGATAATTCTTTTTTTTTTGGGGGGGGGGTACTGGGGATTGAACTCAAGGGGGCACTTGACCACTGAGCCAAATCCCCAGCCCTATTTTGTATGTTTATTTAGAGTCAGGGTCTTACTGAATTGCTTAGCACCTCGCTTTTGCTGAGGCTGGCTTTGAACTTGCAATCCTCCTACCTCAACCTCCTGAGCTGCTGGGATTACAGGCATGCACCACCACGAACATATCTGGATAATTCTGAGGTTACCTCAGCATAATTGATTTTAGTGGGGGAGTATCAGTGTATGAAGGATTTATCCTTGTTTTACAAAGGTTCTCATAGTAATAAATAGGTATTTGCCACTATAGTTAAGCAAAGTCAATGCTTAATTTTCTAAATTTTGTTAAACTAAGAAATTAGAAAGTTTGAGTCTGTGTTGTAATTTTAATATAACTATTTTTTAAGTTTTCAGTTATTTATTCTTTTATCTACAGGGAACTCAAAAATGTACGATCTACCAGATGAACCTTTTACAAGACAGTTTTACTTTGTTCACTCAGGTGGTCAGTTTAGGTGAGTATAAAAATCAAGTTGATTTCTGTACCTTGGCCCCCAAATGTATTTAGAACAGAAGCAACATATGAACAGCTTTAATTACCTGTGGATGAACTCTCAGTAATAATGTCATCCAATGCTGCCATCTTGTGGTCAGAGTGTTTCACACCACTATTCCAAATATTTATTTTATATTTTGGGTTTCAGGGGGAAGACTTCTAGGGAGATTATGGCAAGAGATAGAAGTGTCCCTAATTTTACCGAAGGTTCTTTGCATGAGGTGAGTTATTAAACACTGGCTTATAATCCTACTTTTAAAAAAAATATTTAGTTTTTAGTTGGACACAATATCTTTATTTATTTATTTTCATGTGGTGCTGAGGATCGAACCCAGGGCCTCACATGTGGTAGGTGAGCGCTCTACCGCTGAGCCACAACCCTAGCCCCAATATATTCCTACTTTTAAAAACCTGACTTTTTCAAAAGTGATCCACAGGAAACACATTTCTCCATGATAGTCATCTTCATTTAATGGTAGTCTTCACTGTAAGAGTTAACAGCAATTAAGACTGCAGTACTTTAGTGGGACAGTCAAGAATATGGACTTCATTGATATATTTTAAAATATATTTCTGAGCAGAGAAAGGAGAGTGGTGAAAGGTGGGAAGCAGTAGTAAGCCTGGGAAGCTGCGGTTTCAGTGTGTACAGTAGTTCTCTCCCATGCACCATTTAAAAAGTTTGTCATAAAATGAAGCCTGCTTTACAATCTGTGCTATTTTTTTCCTAAGGCATAGACAGTTGATTATTTAGGAAAATAGGTACACATTTAAGTAGGAAAGGGGGTTAATCCCAAGAGTGAGATGCCTGGTAAAGCAAGAATACACACTCAAGGGAGAATGCTTACTCTCTCCAGAGGGAAAGACAGCCCAATCTATGCTCAAAAAAAAAAAAATCAAGTTGATTTTTATACCTTGACCCCCAAATGTATTTATAACAGAAGCAACATATGAACAGCTTTAATTAACTGTGAACAAATTACCTATGATTCTTAGAAATATGACTTTTCTTATTGTTGAGAATTGATAGCATAGGCTTTTGGAGCAAACATGTAAGTTTTGAATCATTTCTTTAGAACATTAAAGTGATTTCTTTTTTAATTTTTTTTTTTAGTTGTAGATGGACACAATATCTTTATTTATTTATGTGGTGCTGAGGATCGAACGCAGTGTCTCACATGTGCTAGGCTAGTGCTCTACCACTGAGCCACAACCCCAGCCCAAGAACATTAAAGTGATTTCTATTAACATGACTAATTTTTATTTCACACTTAATCTTCTGTAGCTTTGCTAATAGATTTGCTCCTTAGTGGGAAACCCACTAACTGACCTCTGCCTGAGTTCGATCAAGTGCTAGCTTCTCCCTTGCGGTACTTAGTTAGATGGCTTAACTGCTAGTCCTGTTTCCTCAGCTGTGGAGTGGGACTGCAGTATATATACTTAGAGTTACAAAGTGTGCAAACGTGTAAAGCACTTTCTCTGGGTGCTTTCTGTATTTACACTGCACAGGTAGTGAGCACGTGACACACTGTCATCACAGGGATGTTAGAATTGAAAATATGCTTGAGGAGTACTAAGCACATTGTCTGACACAGTAGCCCACAGGGGTAGATGGATGTATATTTTGTCAGTTTTAGATGTGACTAAAACACTTAATTTGACCAATCAGATCAGATCATTATCCATCTACCTGACCAGGGCTGACTTAATGCTGTAGGTGCAGTGCGGTCATGTGGTTTATAATACAGTGCAGACATAAACTGAATTGTATATTTTCTTTAGCCTGAAAGGCAAGGAATCACACGGAAACAGAATAACCTGCCAGACCAGAGCAGATCTCAGACTGCTAATGAAGGAAAGAATGACTGGCCTGAGGAGAGGCCTAGACAGAAGCAAACTGCTCCTGGAAACAGGAGAATGCTCCGCAGGCACACTGTTGAAGACCCAGTTGTTCCCAAGGGCCCAGAGACTGCCGACAATCTATCCCTGCCCCAAGGGGCTGGTGTTTCCCAGTCTTAACAGTAATAAGTCATTGTTAAGTTTGCTGCCAAGAAGTAAGTATGCAATAAGATGATGCTGAGCATGAATACAGCTTAGGACTGAGTATACTTTCAAACAACTGGCTTGAAAGACTCTTCAGCAGAAAGTTCCTGAAAGCTTTTCTGTGGCTGAGGGAATAAGTGCAACAAAAAATTTACCACCATCTCTCTCCTCTTCAAAGCTAATGAATACACTTGAAAGAAAATGGACAAAAATTTCAGTAGGGTCCAGCTCCTTAATTGGGATGTATGTTTCTAAGGATTTCCTGGTTATAGGGAGAGGTTTCACTGTCAGATTCTGATATTCCATGGAAAGGTGCTAAACCTCTGTGATGTGTATAAATTAGCAAGCCATAAGCTAAAATATTCTCCCTACCCACACTACAGGATAATCTAAAGAGAAGCGATTTAGGTCACAGTAAGTTACTGTGGAGGCCATGCAGAAATGTCATATTGGAATGAAGAAATAGACCATGCAAAATGTTCCTTTGCAAAGCAACACTTGAACCAAAATATGCCTAAATGCCATTTTGATGTTCATTTTAGTAAAAAGGACATATCAGACCTGTTCTGCACTATATAGAAAAAGTTGGATATAATTTTTCTTCCAACAAAGTACAGATAATTGGTCACTGCACATATATACCTGTAGCAGTGTTTCTAGAAACATCCCTTTCCGTTAAAAACCTCCCTTAAATGTCACACCTGATGGATGGTTATTAGAGAGTAGATTTGGCACATCTTTTCTTAGTCTTTTGATTCAGATTCAAAACTTACAGCACAAACCAGGTCAAAGTTATTTTAAGTTAGAATTTATTGATTTTTACAAATTTATATAGATTATACTGTTATTTTTTTATGTTATTGGTCTACAGCTTATAAACATGGGTTTGTCCTGAGTACATTTTCAAATAACTTTGTAATAGGGAAATGGTTTTGTGCATGTTCTTGGAAATTCTTGTGTGTATAGAAGGGAGGGGTTATTTTTCTACAAAGTAATTTATGATTTCTAATTTTCTAATGTGCCTTGGATATGTGCCAAATGATGGAAGAGAAACAGTAAACTTTATGATTCTTGAACGTGTCATGGTATTTTTTTTCCCAATACTGGGGATTGAACCCAGGGCCTCATGCATGCTAGGCAAGTTCTGTACCAAGCCATATCCCCAGTCCCATGGTATGCTTTTTTAATGTTTTGTGATGGAGATTTGTTTCTCAGCCCCTCTAATAAACATATGCTTTGTGTGTGGAAAAATGGTCCCCCTTGGATGGATGTATATTTTGTCAGTTTTAGATGTGACTGAAACACTTAATTTGACCAAACAGATCAGATCATTATCCACCTACCTGACCAGGGCTGACTTAATGCTGTAGGTGCTATGCTGAGGGACCACAAAAATGTTTTCTTTTAAAATCAAAATAATAAATACAATACAGCTTTCTAGTACAAACACAAATGAACACTGTTGCTTTACCAATTTATTAATTTTTCTTCTCTTTCCTTTTTTAACCAAAATAACATTATTAACTTAAATTGCTGTGGTCTTTTATCATTACTAATTAAGAAACTATGTCATATAATTTATTGGCATAGGCATTCTCAATATGCATACATGTACATGTGCTAGTAACTAATTTTATGGATGGTGCAGTATAATTTTGAAAATGCTTTGATGTATAACCATTTTTTAAGAAATATTAAGTGAATTTACTCAAATGAAGGAAGTTTAATGATACAGAAATAATAATATTTAAAATAAAAATATTAAAAAACATTAAAATAAAAATAAATCTGCATACAATAAAAAGTGAATATAAATTAGCCAACTCTATGGACATTTCCAGTTTAACATTCATACAAACATATACTCACCTTTTTCTTTATAGAGATAACACATATGTACATGATGTGAAATTCTGACAAAAAAATCAGAACTTCTAACAACATTTTCAAGTTTTAAAAATAGTATGGAAAATGTTTCAACCACATTCTACATGAATGTAAACCTCTGATTTAATTTCATGATTTTATCATGCCAGAATGAATCATGGTTGGTTTTAAGTTTTTTTTTGGCACTGGGATTGAATCCAGGGATACTTAGTCACTGAGCTATATCTCCAGCCCTTTTTATTATTTGTTTTGAGACATGGCCTCCCCTAAGTTGCTGAGGCTGGCCTTAAATTTGTGATCATCCTGCCTCAGCTTCCCAAGTGGCTGGGATTGCAGGCATGTACCACCATGCCTGGCAGGTTTTTAATGATTTTAAAAACAGATATTGGTATCATAACAGATTGGCTTATTAATAATTAAGGCATTTGTTTACACAGTATCTCAGTATGGACAAAAATTTTTAACGTTATTTACTATGACATTTTAAACTTTGAAAGTCTATTCAACATTAATAGCTGCACACATACGAGTGGTTTTTATAAAACAATACAAAATTAATGATAATTAGTCTTTATAGTTCCTAGTCCTGTCTTATTTTTTCACATAGTATAAATTATATTCTCATGGAGGACTGCATTAGGACCAGTAGTTCTTAAATGTTACCAGATAACCACATAAAGCCCAAATGCAGCAAAGGCAAACAGTCTTTGTGGTGCACTTTCATCTCATTGAAGTTGAAGCTGTTCGTTTTGGATATTTTTCCACTTCAATGTGAAGTAGATTGTTTCAGGGTTTTCATTAGTGGTTTCATTATGTGGCTTTTTAAAAGAAAAATATGGTTTTAATTTCTTCCACACTTCACAGTTCTCAGATCAATTTTTGGAAATCATATAGTTCAAGATGTTTTGAGTAACCAAATGCTCTTTAGTAGACAAAATCTCTCAATTCAACTATAATAAATAAGCATCTACATCCTTAGCTATAATACCACTGTATCCTGGAACCAAAGTAAGATGTTTTTCTTGTTCTTACAGGCCACTTAGTTGTTTTAAAATCCTGAATATTTCCATCATTTATAATTTTTTGAGTGATAGTTCTGACCACTTTTTTATTACAGCTTGAAGCCAGTTTAAACCAACTATCACATATTCTTCAAATTTGCTTTTAAGTAATGACTTTACAAGAGGCAACAAGTCTACACAGCAGCCAAGTGAGATCTGTTGTTTTTCTTTCTGTAAACCATTAATACAGGCAGGCAATCTACCTCAACTCCAAGATCTTCTATCCTCCCCAAATAAGTTACAAGTTCACTTACACTTCTCCAGAAAGTTAAAGCTACACTCAATCTCAAATTCCTGCTGAACCAAACTTAGGCCATTGTTTCATGATCCTGAGAAACCACAGGAAAAAACCCCACCGTATTTAGATGATGGATTTTCTGTGAAGAACCAGAATCACTGTGGAGTTAACCAGATATCTTCAACTATCATGGCTATAATTTTTCATGCAGGTGGGCTGCACAAACCAGTTCATTTTATTTGCCATATCACACAGCCCTCACTTATAGGGGACTATTTTTTTCTGTAATAAGGATTTGGATAAAGATGTTGGACTTTTTTTTTTTTTTTTTTTTGGTGATGGATCACCTTTCAAAATTTATCTGGACTTCACAGCTTGTCCAACTGTTGTATTTATATAAACAGCCAACTATTCCGGAGATTTCTTAACCTCCTTCATATTCTTATTAGTGAATTTTTAGATCTGTTTTCTAGGATGATCAATGGAATGATCCTCAATATTACAAACGTTCCATTTTTTAACATTGTGAGTTTCAGATGCCATAATCTCTTCAATATGGGCGCCTCACGGTACCTCCGTGCCTCACCCCCGTGCTGGCACTGGCAAATAGCCACTGGACAGCCTAGGCCAGGCCCCATATCAGTCATTCAAACGCCGCTGCGCTGCCCACCATAATATCGCCCTCCTATGGGCGTCTCCTGATGCATAATCATTTAATTCTGTCTCACTGAATAGAATTGGCAAGCCAGGAAACAGGTTCAGAGAAACAAGGGACTGATTTGCTTGAGATCTGAGGGTCAAGGTCAAATTGGCAGTGGCACCTGAATTGGCTGTTTCAAGCTTGGTGTGCTCTTCATCTGGAGAAAAAGTCCTGAATGAAACCGTCTGTCTTTGGGGAGTTTCCTTTTGAGCTATTGCAGTAAAGTAATTAACAGTAGGAGCCATCTCAATTGACTAGCTCATTACACTTCTGTTTTTCCACTTGTTTCCTAGCTTGAAAGAAAAAATAATTTTACAGTTCACAAATAAGTAATGCCTGAATTTCTATTTCTGTGTAAGTTTTGAGTACAAAGGATTGCCAGCTCACTGACTTACTTAAAAGTTTAGAATAACCACTCCTCACTTCTTAGCAGTATTCTCCACCCTTTGTGCCTTCAATAACTTCTATCCTTGTATACACAATCGCTTTCCATTCTCAAGTGTCTTTGAAAGGAACATCTGACAATCTTTAAACACATTCACATCATAGTTAGAATTAGGACACGGGTTATTCTGAACAAGAAAATGTAACAAAACTTGCTAAGAATTATATAATGTGCTGTTAGCATTTTTTTTTCTTATTTTTTTAGTTGTAGACGGACACAATGCCTTTATTTACGTGGTGAAGACTGAACCCAGTGCCTCACATGTGCGAGGCAAGCACTCTATCATGAGCTACAACTCCAGCCCCTGCTTTTTACATGTTTATGTCAATGAGGTCTAAAGCAAAATCTATAAATGGGTTCTCCCAAAATCCCAGAAGATTTTGACTACAATTCTATTCCTTAAAAAAAAAATAAAAAAATTAATTTTCTTAATGGTTATAACTCATTTATTCAGAAATTAGACACTTATTCCAACACTTTTCTTTTGTGGTGCTGGGGCTCAAACTCAGGACCTCCAGGATGCCCTCTACCACCGAGCCACACCACCAACCCCTATGATGACTTTGTTTATTATGGTTACAAATTTCAAATATTGTAAAATCTCAAATATAGTTTAAACATGAGCAGTATGCTGTGTTTAAAGCCAACTTGGACTGTAAACCACATTTCCCACTGCTACCAATCCTATTCATCTCATTAAGTGTTGTGAATTCACTCCTGGGCTTAGTTTCGTAGAACTAAGGCGTTTAAAAGATTACATCAAAGAGCTTAGTTATTAAAGTTTATGATCTAAATGTATGAGAGAAGGTTTTATTTTTTTTTAAATATTTTTATTTGTTATGAATGGACCTTTATCTATTTTTTTAATATGTGGTGCTAAGAATCGAACCCAGTGCCTCACACATGCTAGGCAAGCGCTCTACCACTGAGCCACAACCCCAGCCCAAGAGGATTTTCATAACCTAGTGCAAGTAAAGCTCAGTATGAGATGACATCTGCCTTAAAATCATCTGCAGCTTTATTAGTAAAAAACTCAAAAACATTTCTACCAAAATGTAACTGCTCAACTCAAACTAGATTTTAATCATTAAAGTCATTTATCTTGGAGCTGGGTCGTAGCTCAGTGGTACAGTGCTTGCCTAGCATGTGTGAAGCATAGGGTTCAATTCTCAGAACACTGCATATAAATAAATAAATAAAGACCCATTGACAACTTTAAAAATTTTTTTTTTTTTATAGTCATTTGTCTTACAAACATTTTTACTGTTGAAGTATTATTACCAGTTTGTCCCAGTTATTGTGGCTGATTGTATCAATGGAAGTATCACTCCAGCTGTTTTGGATGGGAGTGATAAATGTTACATAATTTAATCTCAAGGCCTTTGATAAGCATATTACAAAAGAAATCAAAGCCAGGGATTTTCTTGCATTAAATGGAAGTACTACCTGCAGAAATATTAGTCATACTCAGTCACTGTCCATGGGTTTTATTTCCCAGTGTTTCTGGCTGCTGTGGTTGGTGTTTTCTTCCTATTGAAGCACGCTGGAACAACTTGTATTTCTCCTACATTCATGCTGCTAAGTACTCAAATGCTTTTGGTAGGAAGGGAAATACATTCAAAATGCAGATCTTCTGGTCACTTGGCAGATACTGAAATAACTTACCACAACTTGCTTTATTTTGAATAACAAGTTTATTTTTTAAAGGCATATAGACAATAAACAAAGTAAACAATTAATCAGAGTACTAGAATTGTTTTATTAAGGTCCAGTCTCTAAACATTTTAGCTCAATAATCATCATCTTCATCAGAGTCCATTACTTTTCTTCTGTTGAACTAGGGGGAAAATTAAATGAATGTCATAACATATTTAATAAAGCATAACTCAGACTTTCTGAGAAGAAAAATTTCTACCCACTCAGGACTGTGTGTGTGTCTATTTTTTTTTTTTTTTTTGTGGTGTTGGGGACAGAACCCAGGGTCTCATGCATGACAGGCAAATGAGTCACATCCCCAGTCCTATGTCTTTAAAACAACTTCATGAGCAAAGAGGGCAGCAGTTGGGGGACAAGGAACCTTAAACATTAAAACCTCAATAAATAAAGTTTCTTCCAGAACTTCCATGTGGGAAGCCATCTATGAACTATGTGTGAACTAAAACGATGTTGAAGCCATTAGGCTGGAAAGCCTGGTATCAGGAACTCCCAGCAACAATCCTGCTGATTTGAGAACGCCTAGTTCATGTGGCGTCCTACCTAGCTCTGTCACAAGTTCAGTATAGCATCAGAGATGGGACGACCACTTAGCTTCATTACAAGTTCAGTATAGGATAAGAGATGGGATGACCCACTAGAGTCATCACACAGCCTCTAGGAGATGGGTGTGGCTTGCCAAAATGCCAATCAACCCGTTTACTGCAAGCCCCCTGCCACACTGAGAATCAAGCACCAAGACTCCCCCGGCTGAAACCTTATCCCTGCCTTTGATGTACTCCTCCTTAAATACAGAGTATCCTCCTGTTTCAGTTGTTCAGTTCCAGCTCTTATTAGGACTGGAAGGCCTATCAGGCACCCCCCCCTTTTATCTAATTTCTGGCTCTGCCTTTATTTCTTAATAATTATTTCAGACTGAGCAGGAATGTACCCTGATGGGGTGTGCTGGTCACCCCACAATATTTCCATGTTATAAAACTGCCTAAATACTGAAAGATATTTAGATATGGCAGTTGTATATTCAACCCTTAACATTTAATGTATCAACCTTTTCATTTGCAGAAACTTACTTTAACTGTTGTTTTCTTTTCTGTTTGTTGGCTTACTTTTTCAAGGATTTCTATTAAGCCTTGTTCTGATACCTAGGATAATCAGGAAAAAAAAAAGACAGAGAGAGAGAGAGAGAGAAAAGAGGAAAGGAGTGAGTTAGGGGGTTAGAACTACTGGTTTAAGTTCCAACTAAATTTGCTTTGCTATATTCCTCAGTGGGAGAATAGATAATATTCACCAAACAGCTCTTCAGAAAAGTTCAAAACAAACATTTATAAGAACATCTTTATCATCACTAGTAGACAATGAAAAATACACCACTGTGTTGTCAGGGGAAAGACATTCTACCTCTGCCCATGAGAAGCTTAAACACAACCTTGGAGGAAACACCACCCTCAAAAAGATTAACAGGTTGTCTTTCTCAAATGCTAGGCGCCAAGCGCTCTACCACTGAGCCACAACCCCAGCTCGAGGGAAGGTTTTCTTAGTTGTTCTTAGTGTAAAGGGCTAAGAAAGCAGCAGGTGGAACTTGAAAGAAGGCTAAGCTTGCCAGATGATCCCCACACCTCATGGCCTTTCAGCAACACAAATGATAATCAAAGGATTAAAATCTCTCCTCATTTGCAAACAAAACCTAACTTCTACCTAAACAGGTAGTATTTTAATTGGTATTATTGACAAGCCTTGTTTCCAGTGCAGGAAATAATTTAAGTTAAGCTAGCTAACCCTAAGTCATTGGGTCACACAGACATCAGCAAGGTTCCACAGCAATGTCAGGAAAGGAGAAAGCATAGCATTTCGAGAAAGGTAATTATCTTTTAGAACTGATGACTGTTTTATCCTTTAAAAAATTCTTCACAGGAGAAAAAAACAAAATCCCACAAATTTTATAATCGGATGAACAGTAAATTGACCTGGGGAAGCCATGTTTTGATAAAGCAGGTAAGAGTGGGTAAAGTTCCCTTAAGGTAGGCCAAGCTCACCTTCCCGCTGAGTTGTCCATATCTTGCCAACTGTATAAGATAATTTTCTACTGCTTTAGTTTTTTCAGGCTTTACAAGGGCTAAATTACTTACTGTAAAGAAAAAACATACAAAAAGACATCAAAACTAAATGTACTCATATTTATATTACACCTTAAAACTACGCATTGACGTTTCCAAAGCAGTTCACAAGCGTGTATTGTCTCCAAATCAGAGAAGTAGGTAGGGCACACAATGGCTACTTCTTTTAAAGCCAGAGTTCACCCATGTCAATCACAGTTGTACAGCCAAGATTAAACTTGGGTTCTCAGATATTAAGCCCCATACTGTCTTGTTTCTTAAAATGACTGCCTTCTGAAAAGTAATTTATTTATTACTATGCATATAAAATGGTGGTGATCATCTACAGCTATCTGTCCTTTCTGAACTCAAATTGAGCTTACATTTACAACACAGAAGATACAGAAGACAGTTCCTTCTGATTGGCTAATTTTTTTTCTATGTATTTTTTTTGTTTTATTATAAAAAACTGCATGTACAATAAAACCAAGACTATCACCAATTCTTAACTCCCCATCACCCATGTCAAACAGGCAACAATTTGATTGTTTCTACTTTAGAGTTGTTTTCTACCAATTTTACTGAAAAGACACTTGGAAAAGATTTTCTTGCTAAGAAGAGAAGTGAGCTGGCAGTTTTAACAATTCAACAATTCAAGGAAATTTTCTCTAGGTTTATAAATTTCACACTTCTTACAAATTAATGTTATCTCAAGTATTTTTAGGTAAAACAAACATTTACTCTAGAGAGCAGTAACTGCATATGTATCTCCCCAATCAAGCCAATTTTATGGAAATATCTTAAAGGAAATGGAAGATGCTTACACCTGGCCCGGGCTGACTGATCCAGAACTTGGGCCAAGATACTGTTTCTCATTTCTGCTTCCCTACAATAAAAACATAGGTCAAGCAAAATTAAAACTAGGCTGTCAGCATACCTACAGAACATACATAAAAAGTAACAAGATGTTTCTTACGATAGACACCTGTGATACACAGACTGTGCTGTGGTGTTTCTGCCTTCAAATAGCCAGCTTTGTTATATGGTTGTAACCCTACCATGTTTTCAGGAAACTTAAATATTTTCATAATTAGAGAGAAGTTTCAGTTCAACCACGTTTACCAAAATTTTAAGTACCTATTGTGTGACAGGTGCTTGAAACTTAGTGGGATTTCAGGCAATGAGAATCACCAATTAATTGATTAATCTGTGCCGTTTCCAGGGACAGGAAGGACATATTAGAGATAAGCTCAGGCCCAGGGAGGACATATTAGAGAGACACAGGTAACCATGGCCGAGCTAAAACCAAATACAGTTGCTCAGGGATCTCAGTTCTATTTTTGAGTGGAGAAGGGTAGTAAGATTATAACTCTGCAACTACTCTTGCTTCTTTCTATATACTCAAAGAGGAACTAGTTCATATTCGTAGGGCAATGGTTTCAAACTTTAATGTAGTAAATTATTTTTTTTTTTTTCCTCAAGTGAAGCCCTTCAGGGAACCTGAAGGGTGTACTCTGGCTGCATTAGAGAGCTGGGGCTTGTTATGCCCACTATTCATTTCAACCTAGGAGCCCTAGAGATTAAGGAATACAGTTTAAAGATTACTTCCCTAGGCCTTACAATTCCTGAGTACTTAAAATCTGCTATTAAGTAATAGTAGTATTATATTTCACTCAATCTAAAATGTCACCCATTGTAAGATGCACCATAGTTTTATGTATTTTTAAGAGTTTTTTTAAAAAAAGGTACTCTAGTTTATGGGTCTCTTAAGAGACCCCCACTCAAAGCTGGTGTCAAAAAGCAACATGCATGGGCTGGGGTTGTAGCTCAGTGGTAGAGCACTTGCCTAGCACGTGTGAAGCGCTGAGTTCAATCCTCAGCCCCGCATGTGAATAAACAAAGGTCCATCAATAAGTAATAAAAATACTGAGGAAATAAAAGCAATATGCTCTCTAAAAGATAAACAAGAAATAAGCCTGCCATGCAACAGCAAGGAATTCTTCATGTATCTGACCCAAACTGGAGGAAGGAAAAAATAAAAGTTCCTCTGAAAATTTGAACTGCAAGCTTTAGTTTTATAGGGTTTCTGTCTGACTTCACACTATGAGGCAAGAGGGAGAAGAGAACCTCAAACAAAATTTTAAAAGATCTCAGATTTCAAATGAACCCAAGAAATGGCAGAAGTAAAAGTAAATACTCTGTGGAAGAATCCAGGATAAGAGCAATCAATTATAATGCATTCCAATTTCAAATGTTAAAATGTGAAAAAATGTACTTCTCAGAACCAACAAAATTTGAATAGTTTTACTTCCTTCATATCACTCAGTGTTTATCATCTGCCTTTTTCTAAACCCTCACTTTCTTGCCTACCTCTAAAAACCCAATACAGTGCCTGACCCAAAGCAAATGACAAAGGGAGTTTAAAAGGTAGCATGAGGACAGGGGGGAAGAAATGAGGAGTTGCTCAACTGATTAAAGTTATATGAGATGAAAAACTTCTAGAGCTATTGTACAACAATGTGAATACAGTGACCACTACTGAATAGTATACTTAAAAACAAGAATAGCTGCAATAGTAAATTTTATTACTTTTTTTTTACCCCAAAAGAAAAAAATAGGCAGTATGATGGGGCAATCAAATATTCATTTGATTAACTTGGCCGGTGAGGTGCTCTGCCTTCTGCTGGTATAAAAATGAGACTAGTATAATGGGTGATATTTATTTTTATTTTTTTTTTAAACAGATGATATTTATTGAAGTGTTCAACTGTCACAACACACGAATGAAGTAGTTCTATTATGCTGTGTTAAGGCAGTCGCAGTTTAGCAGATAAACAGTAATTGCAATACAAGGTATTAAATGTGTATTTAACAAATAATAAAGATTCCTCGATGACAATTCATGGCAAAAATCACTCGGCCAGGACAAGATTCAAAGCTTATACACCTGTAAACATTTCGGGGTGGGGTGGGGGTTTGGTTCATTTGGTGAAACCACCTCTCAAGAAGTTCAGATGTCCAGCCCATCATACCTGTGTTTTGCTTCTTGTTGTGCTGCATCGCTAGGATCCTGAAAAAAAAATAATAATTTTTCATTGAGTGTAATTTCACAAAGGGGTAAAAACAGAACCCATTCTGCTTTCTTTCTGATACATACTAGAGACAGCTTTTCTAATAACTAAAACCTGGGCTCAGAGAAGTCAGCGAGATAGTCTCCATGAACTTCTGAAGTCACAACTCATAGAACGTTTGAGAACACAGACAACCCCGGTTTCCTACACTACGCTTCCTAAAACGTGCCTCCGAATTAGGGGCACTGATGATGCCAACCACCTCGCTCCATCCCTAACCCGCTCCTCCCCGGCTTCATGCTACAGGCAGGCGCTCCTCCAGCCCCGGCTCCCGGAGATGACCAGTCGGCTGTCCCGCTCCGTCGGGGCTGGAGTTCGCCGGTCCCCGCGCCTGAAACACAGCGGGCCCTCAACGGAATGCGGGGTACAACTCAATTCTAGAAAAACTGGGTTCCGATCGGCGGGCACGGCAGTGGACGGTGGCCAGCCCCGAAAGCCGAGGCTGAGGGAGGGGCGAGGCTAAGGTTTTCCCCCGGGCGAACCTCCGGCCCAGCGAACCCCCTCTGGGGCTGCCAGACCCCCATCCAGAACCAGATGGTTTCTTTGGTAAATTCTTCCAAACATTGAAAGAAGAATTAACACCAGTCCTTCTCAAATACTTCCAGATAATAAAAGAAGAGGCAATACTTCCTAACTCACTATTCCAATACCAAAGCCAGACAAAAACAAGAAAACCAAGAGGCTTACTCACCATGACCAAGTGAGATTTATTCCTGGAATGCAAAGATTGTTCAACAGGTGAAAATTGGCCAATGTAACACAATACGTTAACAGAATGAAGGAGAAGACTATGTGATCATCTCAACTGATGAAAAAGAAGGATGTGACACAATTGAATACACATCTATGATAAAAGCACTCAAAAAACTAGGAAAAGAAGGAAACTACTTAAGTATGACAAAAGCCACATATTAAAAAAAAAAAAAAAAA
>NW_026000205.1:13683060-13753038 GCF_001458135.2 Marmota marmota marmota
TTTTTTTTTTTTTTTTTTTTTGGTGGTGGTTGGGGGGAGTATCAAGATCGATCTCGGGGACACTCAACCACTGAGCCACATCCACAGCCCTACTTTGTATTTTATTTAGAGACAGGATCTCACTGAGTTGCTCAGGGCCTTGCTTTTGCTAAGGCTGGCTTTGAACTCGAGATCCTCCTGCCTCAGCCTCCTGAGCTGCTGGGATTACCCGCTCATCCCAAACTGAAACTCCACCAAATAACTATTTCCCCCTCCTCCGACCCCTGACAAACATCTTTCTACTTGTGGTCTCTGTGAATGTACCTATTTATACACTATTTGTCCTGTGACTGGCTTATTTCACCTAGTGTGATGTCTTCAGGCTTCATCCATGTTGCAGCACATATCAGAACTTCATTCTTTTTGAAGGCTGAATGTATTCCATCCTATGTATGTATACAATACATTTGGTTTAAAAAGTTCATCCATCAGTGGACCCTGGTTGCGCCCATCTTTTGGCTATTGTGAATAATGCTGCTGTGAACTTGGATGTACAAGTATCTGTACAATTATTTTGGGTAAACCTGATTCAGTGGTGGCAGGCCTTTAATCCCAGAGTATGGGAAGGCTGAAGCAGGAGGATCTCAAGTTTGAGGCCAGCCTCAGCAACTTATTAAGTCCCTGTATCCAAATAGAAAATCAAAAGGGATGGGGATGTAGCACAGTTGAAGAGTGCCCTGAGTTCAATCCTTAATACCATTTAAAAAAAGGGAAAAAAAATCTGGTACATATACAGAATTGGAGTTGCTGAACATGGTAAACCTATGTTCAAAATTTTGAGGAATTTTTCCACAAGGGAAACACTATTTTACCTTCTTATTAGCAATGCACCAAGTTCCAATTTCACCACCTTCTCACTTATTTTCTTTTGTTTTAAATAGCCATCCTAATAGGTCCTCGGAGGTTATGTTGTGATTTCAATTTGCCTTTCCCTAATGATTAGAGATATTGAGCATCTTTTCATGTGCATGTTAGCTATTTGAATATCTTCTGTAGAAAAATGTGTATTCAAGTCCTTTGCCCATTTAAAAATAGGGTTTCTTTTCTATTAAGTCATAAGAATTCTTTACATATACTGAATATCAAGCCTTATCAGATATATGATTTTCAAATATTTTATTCCATTTCATGGAATAAAATATTTTTGTGTCTTTTTTTTTTTCCCCTTTTTTTCCAGTTTTATTGGGAGGTCATAAGGAAATTTTTAGAGTCCCACTGGTATTTTTGTGTCTTTTAATGCACAAAATTTTAAATTTTCATTTAGTCCAAATTATCTATTTTTTCTTTAATTGCCTGTGCTTTTGATGTCATATCCAAGAAATAACTTTCAATTCTAATGTCATAAAGATTTTCTCCTATGTTTCCCTTTTCTTTTTCTTTTTTTTTAATATTTATTTTTTANTTTCTTGGTCCATTTTTGATGTAATTTTTTGTATGGTTTGTGGGTACAGATCTCCATTTTTTTTTTTTTTTTTGCATCTGGATAGTCAGTTTACCAGTACCTTTGTTTAAAAGGCTGCCCTTTCAGGCTAGGATTGCAGCTCAGCGGTAGAGCGCTTGCCTTGCTGGATTTGATCCTCAGCACCACATAAAAAATCATCCCTGAACAACTGGAAAAAAAAAAAAGGCTTCTCTTTCCTCATTGAATATTGTGGCATCCTTGTCAGAAATTATCTAAATGTATCTTTAACAGTTTATTTGTAGGCTATTTTATTTTTTGGTCTATGGTCATCTCAGTAACTAAAAGATGAAAGTAACCCAAGTGTCCATGCTGGTGCCACAGTGTTTTGATTACTATAGCTTTGTAGTAAGTTTTCAAATCAGGAAGTGTGAATCCTCCTACTTTTGTTATTTTTCAAGATTATTTTGTACTTCAGGTCTTTTGGGATTCCATATAAATTGTAGGATATATTTTTTTTCTATTTTTGCAAAAAAATAGGGAATTTGGGTAGAAATTGCATTAAATGTGTGTAATATTATTTTAACAATATTGTCTTCTAATCCATGAACATAGGATGTCTATTTAATGACTTTTTGAATTTCTTTCAGCAATGTTTTTTGATTTTAATTGTAAAAGTCTTTGACCTCATTGATTAATAATTCCTAAGTATTTTATTCTTTTGATGCTATTACAAATGGAGTTTGTAATAGCATCAAAAAAATTTTTCTTTTCAGATTGCATATTGTTGCAACTAATTTTTGTATGTTGACTTTGTATCTGATATTTTGATGGATTTTTTTAATGCTAACAGTTTTTTGGTGGACTCTTTAGAGTTTTCTACATATAAGATCATATCATCTCTGAACCTAGATAATTTTACTTCTTCCCTCCAATTGGGTAGTTCATTTCTTTTCTTGCCCTATTACTCTGGCTAGGATTTCAATTACTGTGCTGAATAGAAGTGGTGAAAGCCAGCATCCTTGCCTTATTCCTGATTTTAGAGGAAAAGCTTTCAGTCTTTCACCATTGAGTTTGATATTCCTGGTGTTTTTTTTTTTTTTTTAATATGTGGCTTTTGTCATACTTAAGTAGTTTCCTTCTTTTCCTAGTTTTTTGAGTGCTTTTATCATAGATGTGTATTCAATTGTGTCACATCCTTCTTTTTCATCAGTTGAGATGATCACATAGTCTTCTCCTTCATTCTGTTAACGTATTGTGTTACATTGGCCAATTTTCACCTGTTGAACAATCTTTGCATTCCAGGAATAAATCTCACTTGGTCATGGTGAGTAAGCCTCTTGGTTTTCTTGTTTTTGTCTGGCTTTGGTATTGGAATAGTGAGTTAGGAAGTATTGCCTCTTCTTTTATTATCTGGAAGTATTTGAGAAGGACTGGTGTTAATTCTTCTTTCAATGTTTGGAAGAATTTACCAAAGAAACCATCTGGTTCTGGATTTTCTTTGTGGTACTGGGGATTGAACCCAGGGCCTTGTGCATGCAAGGCAAGCATTCTGCCAACTGAGCTATATCCCCAGCCCTTATTTCTTCTTGATTTAGTCCTGGTAAGCTATGTGTTTCTAGGAACTTGTCCGTTTCTCTAAGTTGTCCAATTTTTCATAGTATATTCTTAAAATCTTTTACAATGGGTAGTGAAATATCCCTTCTAATTTTTCCAGGTTTTAAAAATATAATGTTTTAAAATGAATTCATGCATTACAGGGAAGAGAAAAACCCAAGAAGCAAAGAACAAAGTCTTCCAGTCACAAGCAACTCAGTGGGATATGTCTTCCTAGTCCTGCATATATAGACCCAACACCCCATTTTGTGTGATAGAGATTGTAGTTTTTATTGTGCTTCTCCACACATCATGAATATTCAGCAATTCAAAATCCCAAAACTACGTGAGTATTCTTGATAACCAAGAATATACTATACCAACTCAGTCTGTTAGAAAAAAAAAACTATAATTCTGCTTTTCTTTGGACAAGAATCTCGCTGAAAACAGAAATGGCAACAAGGCTGTAGATAGATGTATTGGCAGTGTTACAATTAAAATACTATGTTCTGCTAATGCTCAATTCAAAGCGAGACATAAAGCAATGAGTATACCAAGCATGATTTTCTCAGAGTTCTTTATCTAACTTATACTAAAATATTAGTATGAAGACATTTCTCAGTGAGTTAAAATAGTCCTATGACAGCCAGCAGATGTACACAATGTCAGTGGCTCTTATCCAAATGTAAATCTATGCACACTTGCTCCCATCTCTCCCTGTGTGCTTCCTTTTGCCCCTCCGCAGCAGCCTAATGAACAAGTCCTGATACACACTGCCCAGAAACATAACAATTCCACATCCAAGACGCATCTTTTCTGTTGTTATAATCAAAAAGATATTTACGAGTTGGCTAATTCACTAACTCTACTTTTTTTCTTTTGGGTGCTGGGGATTGAACCCGGGGCATGCAAGACAAGTACTCTACTCCAGAGCTACACTACTAGTCCCTATTAGCTCTACTTTTTACCATACACCGCCACCTCAGGACATCCATAAAGCTTAGATATTGTGAAATAAAGTATGAACTTCATGCCTGATAGACACAAGTACTTTACCAAAAAAATTCACGTAAGCCTAGAGTTATAATCTAAAACCATCTTGTAGATAAGGAGATACTAGGAAAGAGCCCTTCCACTCACCCTCCCTTCTCTCCCTCTTCACCATCCAGTGACAAAGTTCAAGACTAATCCTAGCTCCAGGAGGTAGACTAACAAAACCCATTCCCAGAGGATAGTTTTTTCCTAAAAACTACATAGGGGTTATTTTTGCTACTTCTATTGAACTTTGGCCATTAGGATTTATTCTTTAATACCCAGCAATATTAATTAAAATGCACATATAGAACAATGGCTAGACACTCAATAATCAAAGGAGCTTCTCCCTGTATACTTTTCTCTGCCCACCACCAAGTGGACAGTCAGCATGCTCTCCAAGATGTCAACTTTAACAATTCCATTCTGCAGATTCCTGTGAAGGGCAAAAGGGGAATAAGAAAAATAAAGGCTCACGGATTCAGATTTTGAGGATAACAGCTGGGTCAGGTGGAGCTCTGCTCTTTGATGGAGAAGCAGGTCTAAAGAATTACACCAGCAATCTTTATTTATATAGGTCTCATTAATCAGATTAAACACTATGCAAGTATTATTCTTTGTATTTATGAAAATTACAGAGTTAGCAACATTATGCAATTGCAACATTGTACAGTTGCAATGTGCAATGTTAGGAGATTTGTGTAGCTCTCAAGAAAGTTCATTGTTTAAAGTTACTGTTATTTGGCAGGTTCAGGAGCAGCTGAGCTGGTGAAACATTGTGGTCCTCTAGCAAGAGAGTGCCTTTATTTCCAGGAGCTGTGTGCCTGAGATCAAGGTCGAGGCTGATAAGACTCTAGCACAGAGTGTCCTTATAGAGGGTATTATCACAGCAGCTAGGCATCCTGCACCTTTGCACAGAAACTTTCCCAGGCACCGAGCATGCCACAGCTGTGAAGTCATCAGAAACCCCTGATTTCAGACACTGCTCTCCCATTCTGTGTCACCACTCTCTACACCATTCCCCAAATACAACCATTCTTATGAAGTAACAAGAAATACCCAAAGGGTTAGCCCTCTACTCTCACCTCGTGTTGCATACTTTTAAACATCTAAAAAGAAACATCTAAAAATCTAAAGCATCTAGATGTTTCCAACAAGGTCATGAAATTTTCTATGCTACATTGAGTAGCATTGAATAAAGCTGCACACACAATACTTAACAATGGCTAAATAAACAACCTGATTAAAAAATGAGCAAAGGGATTGAATAGATATTCCTCTGAAGAAGATACACACACAGTTGGAATTGGAGTCTATTTGAGGTCCATTTGGGGTCCAAGTGATCCAGTACTTGCCTATCATATGGGGTTCAATCCCCAGCACCACCACCCATAAAGAGAAAAGATATACGAGTGACCAGTAAGCATGAAAAGATGCTCAATATCACTAACCATTAAGGAAATGTAAGGCAAAATTGCAATGATATATCACCTCACACCCATTAGGATATAAACTATCAAAATACAAAAACCAAAAACCCAAACAAAGCCTGAGAACAAGTATTGTTGAGGATGTGGAAAAATTCAAACCCTTGTTACTTTTGGTGGGTCACTATGGGTGTGTGTGTGTGTATGTGTTGCTGGGGATCAAACCCAGGGCCTTGTGCGTTCAAGGCAAGCATTCTTACCAATTGAGCTATATCCCCTGCCCTGTAGTGGGCCACTATGGAAAGTGGTATGGTGGGTCCACAAAAAATTAAACATCATGGATCCAGTAATTCCACTTCTGGGCATATACTTAAAATAATTAAAAGTTCTTTGTACACCAACTTCTTAGCAATATTATCCACAATAACCAAAAGGTGGAAGTAACCCAGTGTCCACTGATGGACATACAGAAATGCCTAGTGATAACAGCCAGAAGGTGGTCAATTACAAGTCAAGGACAGAAAGCTCAGAAGAAAGCAAATCTGCCAACTAATCTTGGACTTCCTGTCTCTAGAACGATGAGAAAGTAGATTTCGGTTGTCTAAGTCACTCATACTATGCTATTTGGTATGGCAGCCTGAGGAGAGTAACTCTCTAGAACAGAGACACACACTGCATAATGACATTTTGGTCAACAACAGACGGTGGTCCCATAAGATCATAATGAAGCCAAAAAATCCCTATCACCTAGTGACATCATAGCCAATGTAACATTGCAGTGCAATACATTTATTCAAGTGTGAGTAGGAATGTTGATGTAAATAAACCCAGTGCTCTGCCAGTCATATGAAAATATTGTACATGCCATTATGTACAGCACACATAGTACTTGTTAGTAAATGATTAGGTTACTGGTTTTTATATTTACTATACTTTTGTTATTATTTTACATCGTACTCTATAAAAATTATTTATTGTGAAACAGTATACTGCATTACACTGGAAGTGGCCCCGTAAATCTTCTATTTCCTGTTTCTTGATCCCATTAAGAGATCATATTGAGTGACTAGCCTATATCATCTAGGCTTGTGTAAATTCACTGTGATGTTTGTACAATAATGGAGTTGACTAATGATGCATTTCTTGGAAGGTGTCTATGTGGTAGAGTGAGGCTTGGCTGTAGTCATAGTCAGATAGTAGCTCGGTTGTGACCAGGGATTGGTGGGGAGAAGGGAATGAGGAGCTGTTTAATGGGTATACAGTTTTCTCAAGATGAAAAGAATTTTGGAGATTGGTTGCTCAACAGTGTAGATACACTTGACACTACTGAACTATACATTTACAAATGGTTGAAATGCCAAAATATCTTTTATCTATATTTTATTACAAATAAAAATAAAACAAGCCAGGCACAGTGGCATATGTCTGTAGTCCCAGATACTAGGAGGCTAAGGCAGGAGGGTTGCTTGAGCCTAGGAGTTCAAGACCACTCTGGGAAACACAGGGAGACCCTGTCTCAATAGATACATGAATGCACACGTACATATTAGTCAGAGTTCTCTAGAACTTAATTATAGTATAATTATAAGAAGATTTATCAGGCTGGTTTACATGACCAGAAGCCAGATAGTCCACAATGGCCGCCTGCAGGCTGGAGAGCTGGGAGAACCAGTAGCTGCATGGTCCAAAGGCAGGCTGAAGCCTCAGAACAAGAGAGATCAATGGTGCTACCCTAGTTCAAGACCAGAGGCTTCTGGAGAATCACTGTCAGAGGCTGCTATGGAAAGGATCAGAGCAGCAATCAAGAACCCATTCAAGAATTGAGCTAGCATCTGCTGCAGCTTCCTTGTTCTTCCAAATTTTATTCCATCCAAGCTATCATCCTATTGGACCGTGCTGCCCATTCTTAGGGAGGCTGTCCATTTCAGTTGGCTATTGCACATGCCAATCATTCCTAGACACACCCCCACTGACACACCCATAAGCCCCTTAATCATGTGCATCTCATAATCCAATTAAGTTGACAATTCAAATTAACCATTACACATACATACCTAAAACCAAATACTTATCTAGTTGCCCCATATCCTTCTTATTACTGTTCTATTTTCTGCCCTCCTTCTATAATGAAATTTTTAAAAAGTAGTTTTTATTTGCTGTCTTCAAATCCTTTTCCTTCCTTTCTCTCCTCCCACCCCCATCTCAGGCTGAGGATGGAACCCAAGGCTCATACCTCCTAGACAAGCACTCTACCACTGAACTACATCCTCAGCCCTTCACCTCTCATTTTTTGTTGAACCCATCCCAATCAGAATTTTCTGCAACTCATCTGTTCAATTATAGTGGTTGAACATAGTTCAACTACTGGATAGTAATTCTTCCAATCTACCTGCAGGATTTTTGTTCTTTGGCTCTTCACTGAAACATGTGCCTTTGGCTTCCTAGTTTTCTTTTCCAGCAGAAGTTACTCCTTTGTTGGATCTGCCTGGCCCCAGTTCCTGACCCTATCTGTGGGTCGCCCCCGGAGCTCTGGTCCAGGCCCTCCATCCTTACTTCCTGGCAATCTCCCCCAGTGCTATCTATATATACTAATACCTGTCAGGTCCTATCTCCAGCCCCACACTCTCTTGGAACTTGAGGAAAGGGCATCTACCTGCACACTCAACTTCTCCACGAGGCCTCATAGGCATCTGAAACTCACTGCACTCCAAACAAAGCCTTGACTTCCTTTTAGCACCTGTCCCCTCGATTGTTCACTATCTCAGTTAAAAAAAAAAACACACCAGGTCAAAACACAGGCACCCCCATGGCCACACGGCAAAGATCTTGGAGTCCACCTGACTTCTATTTCTGTCTCACTTCACATCCAAGTCATCTGAGTCTCCGGTTGTCTCTTCAAAATCTCTCCCCACCTCCACTCTGCTGTGACTACACCACCTTCCTCTCTCATCTCAATGACTGTCTGGTGGCTTCTTAGCCAAAGAAATGCCGTGAGTGTTAAAACTGAAGAAATAAAAATGTATGCTTTTAAGGACACCATCAGAACTGTAATTGAACATTTTTCTGTGCAGGTTGCAGGTGGGAATAGGTGACCATGTATCAATACATATCATCCAGAGAACTAGCAAGTATCTGTTCACCTTTCACCCAGTATCTAATATACCCCCAGTAACATGATACTGGCCTCATCCAGAAGTTCCACCTCTGCTGACTAACTGAAATCACGGCCATTAGAACTTTAAGAGAGAAATCAGATTTTGAGATATTGATCATGTGACAGTTGTCACAGAATGAATTGGATGTTTTTCCTGGGAGGAGCAAGTGTGGTCCTCGTTTCAAAGAGCATGGGGTCCAACATGTGTGCTTGACCCTTACTCACTCCTCATACTCTGTCCATCTCCAGAGGTCAGAGTTCCTGATCTCTCACCTAAACTTGGGAATATAAATAGCTGGAATTTAATTTTTTGGTGGGGGGGTTTGTCAAAATGGACACATCAAAGTTGTGGCATTAAAATATGTCTGCTGTGGGCTGGGGCTGTAGATCCGTGGCACAGCACTTGCCTAGCATGTATGAGGCACTGGATTCAATCCTTAGCACCACATACAAATAAATAAAATACATTCTGTCCATCTACAAGTACAAAATATTAAAAAAATATTTCTCCTGTGAGGATGGCTATATTAAAATGATAGGGGGCAGACAGATGCCAGTGGTGGGCACATGAGGTTAAGGGAATAATTCTATAAATGGCCCCCCTGTGCTGACCAGCACATGCCTTAACTTTTAAAAAAGCAATTTATCTACAGCCCTATCTGGCTTACAGCAAACTACCTGCTATCTTCAGGAGAAATGCAGGTCTCAAAATGCCACTAAGAACACAAGTTACCCTGAAGTAGGGGACTTTTGTGAACTTTACACAGACCAGATCCTGGAAGCCAGGGAGATAAAGATAATTCTCCCAGCCATAAACAGGTTCCAATTAGAACTGGTCAGTATGGGCCAAAGCAACCTAGACTTATCATGGAAATGGAGACTTGAAAGTCTGATATTATCCTGCTGTCAGTCAAAAGACAAGAGGTGGACCAGAAAGGAAGCAAGCAAGCAAGCGAGCAGGGGCTGCAGGCTGCATTTCAAGATGGCTTCTGAGATATATTTTTCAGTACAAACACAGGTGATGTGGACAGATAGAATTTCTTTGTGTTTTTTCCATTACTTCTACTTCTTGCTTCTTGTAGCAATAGCAGCACCAACACAAATAGTCCCAGAATTGCACAGCACCTGTGCCTACAGAACAAGCCTGTCCTCTGCCACGTTCAGCACAATCTTCCTCTTCCCAGGACAGGCCCCTTGTCTGCTCAGGTGTCTAAGTGCCTGGTGTCTGGGTATCTCCTGCTGGCAGCAGAGGGAGCCCACACTCTACTGAAAGGAATGGTGTTTCTCATAATACAAAGCAGAAAATACCGTAATTGTTGTTTTCGCCAGGCAGTGTGTCCTTACAGAGGAAGCTTTAATGTCCCTCGTACATCTCTGTGGCTGTAAATTCATGCTCCATTATGGTATCATATGCCCGGATTCGTTCCGAGAGCCATAGCCAGCTTGGCGGGTGAACTTGGACTCCAGCGCTATTTGTGCTGCGTGTCGTTTTGCATGTTGTTACCTCGCACGCTTAAAGGTTATGTCTTAATCAGTGGTTTTCCATGAGTTTATTAGCCATGGTCCTGCAGTTGATAAAGAGGTTATATCATGGAAAAGTACCACTGAACACAGTGACAGTGATAAGATGCTCAAGGCAGAAGGAGAATTTGGCCCACTTAAAAAAAAAAAAATCTGGAGGCACAAAATACCGTGGAGTGGGGTTGGGTCTGATGGTTGTCTTGTAGCTGCTGATTTCCCTTCTTATCTGGTTCTAAGAAATAGATATTGATGCTTCTTTGCTCTCACCACACCTATTTTACATGAAATTGCATGCAGTATGCAGAATGATATTTTTTCATCATCTTTTCTGGCTCCCTGTTGAAGCTCAGTGTGGTATCAGAATATCAGGACCCAGGATTACTGGTGTGGCTGAGTCAAACCACGGTTGTTCTTTATACTATGCTCTTTCTGGGAAAGCAAAAATATTTTCTGAAACCCGTCCACTTCCTCATTTCCTCCCAATCAGCCAAGTTCTGAAACACTTCTAGGAGCAAAGCCCCTCAACTTCTTTACACTGACCTAGGGACAGCTGTCATCTATGCCTGGTGGGAAAGGGGGTCCAACAAGAAACGTTTAAAAAAGAGGGTCTCCTTTAAAATCAGTTATAGAGTTGTTGCAGTGAGCAACTACATCCCCAGTTCTTTTTATTTATTTTTGTCTTAAGACAGGGTCTCGCTCAGTTGCTGAGAGCTGAGGCTGGCCTTGAACTTGTAATCCTCTGTCCCACTCATCCTCCCAAGTTGCTGGGATTACAGGTGCAGTGTCTTTTACTTTGTGTGGCCACTTGCTGGGAGGCCAGGTTCTTTCTCACAGTGAGATCTCCAGGCAGGGGAATGAGGAGCAGTAGGATTACCTCACCGTGACTTCCTTCTCATGGCTAGAAAGTGAACAGGCAGAGGGCCATTCTGAGAGCCTCCCAGGTCCTTGACTTGTAAAGCTTCCACTACATAAAATGTCAAGCATAAAAGAAATGCACACTTATCCCACCTCAAATATAATGTGTAACTAAATAATACACGATGACAAAGGGCTAGGACACTAATTGATATATGTTTCATCAAATACCCAGGCTTACCTCAGAGATACTGTGGGTTCAGTTGTGGATCACGGCAATAAAGCAAATAGAGCAATAAAGCCAGTCACACGAATTTTTCAGTTTCCTACTGCATATAAAAGTTATGTTTATGTGATACTATCATCTATTAAGTGTGCAATAGCATTATGTCGGAAAAAAAACAATATATACCTTAATTAAAAATACTTCATTGCTAAAAAATGCTAATGACCATCTGAACTGTTAGAAAAATGGACTTGGCTGATGCAGGGTTGTTGCAGAACTTCAAATTGTAAAAAACGTAGTATCTGTGGAGCATAATAAAATGACATAGGCCTGTGTTAATCTTGACTTCTCGGCTTGGTACTGATACCTTTCTTCCCTCTTCCAGGTTCTGTACACCTCCATGGACCTTTTGGCCTTGGTTTGGGGGAACTTGATGCAAACGATGGCCCTGGATGATTGGGGGCCAGGATGAAGTCTTAGTTCACACCTGCCTGATCCAAAGAGCACCTCTCCTTAGATAAAACTGGGAGGACTCTTGCCAGTTCCTGAGAAAGAGTTGCCTTTTCTCTTTCTACAAAGATATTCACTCATTCAAGAAATGTCGACTCAGTGGCAATCAGAGTGTTAGGCACTGAGGAGACAAAGGCAGACACTTCCCCTGTGCCTATCTAAGGAGCAAAATTTTCCTCTGTTCCTCTGTCCCAGAGGTGGCTGCTCTTTGTCTGCCTCTCCAGAGCCTCCTCTGATCTTGGCTCCTAGGCGCTATATTGTTTTTTCACAGCAAGTTCCTATGCTAAAGTCCTAACCCCCCAGTGGACCCTAATCCTCTGTGGCTCATGTCCTTATCAGACCAGGACATGCAGAGAAAAGACCACAAGAAGACATAAGGAGAAGACTGCCATCTTTAAGCCAAAGAGAGAGGCCACCAAGGAAACCAACCCTGGTGACAGCTTAATCTCAGACTCCAGAACTGTGAGAAAATCTCTGTTAACAGTTTGAACCCTCCAGTCAATGGCATATTACTGTTGCAGTCTAGAGGACCAAGGACTCATTTGGATCTTTTAGAAATGCTGGATGGATGGCTATGATGCTTATAAGGATGGATGAGTGGGGGCTGGGGGTGGGGTAAGGGAAGAAAGAGGGATCCTCAGTCAGCCCCACCTCACCTGGTGGGAGGCCTCTGCCCAGTGGCAGACTCACTGTCCACTTTCTCAATCTGCTTCCTTTGGGTGTAGACGGATCAGTGGGGTTTGCGATTTTTCTAGGGTGAGGGGTAAGGTTAGGGGCTCCTTTTCCTCTGCCACAGTGAATTCTCTTTAGAGCTTCTCTTTCGTTTTTTCCTGGGGTGGGGGGAAGGGAGCTTCATTCCACTGCATCTGCCCAAAGGATTTCCATTCCTTGTTTTCTTTGGTCCCTGGGCAGGACTCAGCTTCTCTGAAAGTTTCAGTCTTGTACTGGGTCATGCCCTTTGCTACCTCTTGCTATCTCTGTTATAGTTTGAATATGGGTGTCCCTTAAAAGGGCTATTGTGTAGTTTAGTCCCTAGGTGGTGCTATTGGGAGGTGCTGTGGACCTTTTTAGTAGGTGGGGCCTTGTGGGAGGTCCTTACATTATCAGTGCATGCCCTGGAAGAGCATCATGGGACCCCTTTTTCTTTGCTTCCTGGTTAATAAGGTGTTTTTCTCTGCTGCATCAGCTTATCATGATGTGCTACTCTTGCCTGCGGCCCAGTGAATTGGACCATTTGATCATGGAGTGGAACTTCGGAATCATAAGCTAAAATAAACCTTTTCTTTTTACAGATTGCCTCAGGTATTGCATTATTGCAATGGAAAACTGACCAATATACCTCCAAGTGTCTGTTCAGGCCATTCACTCTGCTGGGAGTATCTTCTGCCACTCACCAGCCTCACTGACTGTTCAACCCATTGCAGTCCTGCGAGAGACATGACAATATCCAACAGTGGGCTGGTCAATGTGTAACAAAGCCTCTTAGAACAAGTAAAACAAAAGAAATCCTGATTTGTTGCATTTGTTGACTTCCATGGTATAAATACTCTCATCATGGCCAATTTCTACTGAAGTGAAGCCTCTGAACAGGCAGTTGAATTGGGAAGGGACATTTCTATAGCACATCACTGTATTGTATTCCTGCTATTGAGATACAACAGATGTAAATAAACTCAAGAGTAAATATAAGAGTAAAATACAATAACTAGGACTGATGTTTTGAGTCTTTATTACCTTCATATATTAATATAATTTGCTTAATCGTAAGTGCACAAAATTTAAATTTTTATAATGGTTATGTTTAAAAAAAACAGCTTGAGCATTTTCAAAACATGTAAAAATTGACTTGTAAGCTAGTGGAAACTGGCTTCAGCATATAGACAGGGTAAAAATTCTCTGCCTGGAATGGGATGGGATGTGGATACGGCGAATGTGGTGGAAGTGGTGAGCAAATGACCCTATTCTGGGAGACCGTGTGGGTTGTGAATAAACACACCAACCATCTGGAAGCTTCCAGTGGGAATGTGTGAGCAAACAGTTGCAAACAGGCCATGAAACACTTCTGGTTTGTTCCAAAGCCCCATAGCTGCACCTAAATCCTAGACAACCCTCAGCATTGTCTCCATGCCCCAGTGCAGCACTTTACCAAGTGGTTTTAGGTGGACTCTTTAGGTGCACAGCACCATCGGTAGCCACAGACCTGGGCTGTGGTCTTTGCCATCCTGAAGAGCCCAAGTGACTTTCTTGGTCCAAGGAGAATATGGGGCACTGTGACTAGATCTGGTTTTAGACAATACTGCTTTGTGCTGGAGGGTCTACTCCTTTCCTGAGTGACGTTAGCAAGTAACTTCTAGGGCTCAGCTGTCTTCCCTGAAGTTCACTCAGTCTGTTTCTTCCTGGGATTGTGCCGACATGATATGATACATGAGGAATTTTTCCTCTAGTCCTTTATATAATAGTGCATTACCTACAAGGAATTAGTTATAAAATCACCCCAATTCACCACTAATACAAGATTAATTATTAATGTGAATATTATCTGTGTGATTGAATCATTTCAGAGTGAAAATCCAAAGGTCAACTGGTAATGAAGATGTATCAGACAAAACGGTCCCAGCCAGTACATATTCATAGTGATAGACAATTTCAAGGCACACTTCTGCTGGGTCCAGAAGAATATAAAGGGAATAATAAACTGAGATTATTCAGAGCAACTGAAGAATCACAAAGTTATAAATGTCCATCTTTCTAGGAAGGCATCATAAACATGTGATCACTCTCCGTAAATGCCTGCTGATTGATTCGCCAATACTTTATTGCTGTTATTGGGATTTGTTTTTAAGAGAGGTTTCTCCATGTTGTCCAGGTTGGCCTGGAACTGGTGATCCTCTTGCCTCAGCCTCCCTAGTACCTGGAATTAGAGGTGTGTGCTATTATGCCCAGCTCCAATTCGCTAATATTAAACTACAAGCTGCCTGGCTTAGGGTACTGAGAACAAGACTAGTGGTAGGATTTTTTTTTTCCCCACTACGGATTGAACCCAGATAATACATGATACATGAGGAATCCAGTGCTTCACCACTGAGCCACATCCCCAACCCTTCTTTATTTTTCATTTTAAGACAGGGTCTTGTTAAGTTACTTAGGGTCTTTCTAAATTGCTGAGTCTGGCCTTGAATTTGTGATCCTCCACCACCTTAGCCTTCCTAGTAGCTAGGAATACAGGTTTGTAGCTGCCATGCCTGGTAGCACAGGATTTTTTTAAAAAAATATTTTAATACCTTTATTTCACTTATTTATTTTTATGCAGTGCTGAGGATCAAACCCAGGGTCTTGCACATGCAAGGCAAGAGCTCTACCACTGAGCCCCAGCCCCAGCCCACACAGGATTTTAATTCATAAAAATGGGGAAGACCGGCCCATGTGGTGCCACATGCCTATAGTCCCAGCAAGTAAGGCTTGGGAGGCTGAGGCTGGAGGATCATGAGTTTAAAGCCAACCTCAGCAAAAGTGTGGTTGATGAATTCTAAGCAACTCCATGAAACCCTGTCTATAACTAGAAATACAAAATAGGGTGGAGATGTGGCTCAGTGGTTGAGTGCCCCTGAGTTCAATCCCAGGTACAATAGTGAAGACCAGTGTCTCTTTTTGTTCACAAGCATATATATTGATACAAAAGCTTGTGTGTATATATATATATATATATATATATATATATTATATATATATATATACACACACACACACTCATATACACATTCTCCTACATGATACAGTTGCTTTATTTTTAAAAATATTTTTTGGTTGCAGATGGACATAATACCTCTATTTTTATGTGGTGCTGAGCATCGAACCCAATGCCTCACATGTGCCAGGCAAGCGTTCCACTACTGAACCACAATCCCAGCCCCAGTTGCTTTATTTATGATGAGGGCATAGATAAAACTTGCAAAAAGTGTTCTCATACCAAATTTCTATTTTTCTTACCTGTAAAGTGCAATTGAGATCAATCCCATGTCTTTGTTAAATGTTTTAAGTATTTCTAAATATAGAACTTTCTAACTATATCAAAATAAATGTAAATTGTGGCCAGGTATGGTGGAGTACGCCTGTAATTCCAGAAGCTCAGGAGGCTGAGGCAGGAGGATCTCAATTTCAAAGTCAGCTTCAAGCAACTTACTGAGGACCTAAGCAACTCATGTCTCAAAATAAAACAAAAGGGCTGGGAATGCAGTTCAGTGGTTAAGTGCCCCTGGGTTCAATGCCCAGTACAAAAAATAATGACACTTGAATATCGTGGATATTGCTATACATTTAAAAAGGCAATACAATTGTAATTATGTGGATTATTATTTAACAAGGCAAAGTGACCTGTATAAGATCATTTAAACGTATGTTTCTTAGGACTCTGCTTATATTATTCTCACAAAAGGTTTAATGACAGATGGTAGTTGAAAAAAATTTGTATCAAAATAGTTGGAAAATTAGAAACTTCTCTTTAACCTCTGTTGATTTAAAAAAAAAATTTTAGTTGTCAATGGACCTTTATTTTATTTATATGCAGTGCTGAGAATTGAATCCAGTGTCTCACACATGCTAGGCAAGCGCTCTACCTGAGCCACAACCCCAGCCCGAACCTCTGTTGATCTTGACTTAAATTATTTTCTACTTAGGAGCTCTATGCCTATCTGTAAATCTTTCCACATGCCATTTAAGCTTGTTTTATCATGGTTTACAGCTTAGTTATCACTTACTTTTTCTTTATAAGAATGTCATCAGGGGGCTAGAGATGTAGCTCAGTGGTGGAGTGCTTGCCTAGCACATGTGAGGCACTGGGTTCGATCTTCAGCACCACATAAAAATAGAGGCATTGTGTCCAGATAGAACTAAAAAGAATGTCATCAGTATGCACATTTTGTTTTTTGATAAAAATCTTGATAGAATTATGTGATATTTGAAAGGAAAAATGAAATGGGCTGACTGGCTATTTCCCAAACACTGTAATTATTCAGTTTCATTAAGTCAGAACACCCAAATATATGATTCTCCCCTTGTGTTATATACTTTAACTTTCTGACTTGGCTTTTCTTTTCCAGCAGTGGCTAGCGCTTGCCTCCAAGTGCCTGGATGGTGCCATTCCTCTTCCCCTGCTGTAATAAAGGGCTGGGGACTGGAGTGTGTCTCCATGGAGAATTCATCAAATACTTAGATCAAAGAGGCTTTCAAAAAGCACAAACCACACATTTCCTTTACTCCCAGCTGATAATTACTGTGGGGTCCTATTAGTCTCAGAGATTATTGCAGCAGATGAACTTCTGGATATTTTCAGAGGATGAGAGATAAACATGTGCTGGCCCCAGGAGCAAGGACCTTAAGTTCCCATGATGTGTTGGCCATGAAACTGGAACTCAAGCCTCATCATTGGTGACTTCTGTCTGCTCTGGGCTTAAAGGAAGTTCAAAATAAACCAACGAACTTTTGTGATTCACAAAGTATTTTTGCAGTGACTGTGGAATTCATTGAGGTCTTTATCAGTTTGTCAATCAATTGTCCCCAATGTTATTATTATTTATCAATCAGATATAACTTTCCTATGTTCTTATATGAATACACAATCAGTGCAACTCCTCATATGTGCAACCACAAGAATGGGATCCTAATTTGAGTAAGTTATACACCATATATGTATAACATGTCAAAATACACTCTATTGTCATGTATATCTAAAAAGAACAAATAAAAAGATAAAAATCAAATTTATAGAGGTGTAATTTACATACTACAAAATGCATACATTTTAAATAGACGGTTGGATGAGTTTTAACAAATGTATGTACCATGAAACCATCACTTCAATTAAAATACAGATAATTTTTATTACTTAAAATATTCCCTTGTGCTCAGTAATATGTGGGGAAATGTTTACCAGCAGGGCCTTGGGGGAAAAGTGTTATATGTTTAATTTTTAATGCACTAATAACTTAGCATAACAAAAATCCTGTCAATTTTACTGATATAAAGCATTTTGTATAGGAGCTGGGGATATAGCTCAGTTTGTAGAGTGCTTGCCTTGCATGTAGAAAGCCCTGGGTTTAATCCCCAGCACCACACACACAAAAAATAAACTGATAAAAAATAAAGCATTTTGTATAGTTTATAAGTAATAAAAAATATGGTATTCTTTATTGTAAATTCCATACAGCCAGTTGATTATCACAAATGTTTTCATTGATTTTTGCCACTGTCTTGGATCTATAGCCAACCAATGGCTGCAATTAATAGTAAAATAGTGTAGTTCTGACACAAATGTTGATTGCGATTTTCATTTACTTAAAGGAGTAAGCCAAAAGTGCCACAGGAAATGTTGGAACATCACTTGTCAATGACATTAGCAACTTCTTGCCTGAATCAGATTGACAGTTTTTGAATACCAGAAGAATATTTCCTCAGTTTTTTTTTGTGCTATTTACAACGTTAACAGCTATAAACAACCA
The DNA here is from genome assembly GCF_001458135.2 of Marmota marmota marmota. Taxonomy (NCBI): domain Eukaryota; kingdom Metazoa; phylum Chordata; class Mammalia; order Rodentia; family Sciuridae; genus Marmota; species Marmota marmota. The sequence continues at coordinate 13,701,314 of NW_026000205.1, forward strand.
CTCACTTTTAAGTTTAATTGGCATCATAAACATTTTTTTCTGCTACTTTCCCAGGTCTAGACAATTAAAGAAAAATGATAAATCAAGGCCTGATTTGTAGTGTTTACTGATTTCCAATACTCCCACGACCCGATGTTACTCCATGTGGAGTTGGGAAGAGATGCGTACCATTATATAGTATTTCTCCCTCACATTAACGATAGCTCTAAATAACCTCAAGAGCACAGGCAATAGTAAAATATAGTAAAGTCATAGTAAAGAAGATTGGTGTGTTTATTACCTTTGTGTATGTGTGTGCGAGTGTGTGTGGGGTACTGGGGATTAAATCCGGGGTGCTTACCTGAGCCACATCCCCAGCACTTATTTATTTTTTTAAATTTTGAGACAGGATCAAGTTGTTTAGGGTCTCACCAAGTCGCTGAGGCTGGCCTCAAATTTGCAATCCTCCTGCCTCAGCCTCCCAAATTGCTTGGATTATAGGCATGTGCCTGGCATTACCTTTGTTTTAATATAATGTATTTAATTGTAAGTTTAACTTTAATAATGTCTGCAGTCAACAACCAGCTCACCAACATTCCGAAAATTTAACAATGGGCTCATCATCCAGTAGGAACTGGCTCCAGTATACCACTGCTTATGCCCCTCTCCAATCCCGCCCCACACCACTGCAAGCTCCAGACTACTGGTCATATAATTCTAACCCTACTTATCAATACTGTGAGTTATCGAACCTCAGATAAAGAGAATTCTACAGTACAAATTCCTTTGTCAGTGAAATAGTTTGCTTAGCAAAATGTTGTGTGATTAGCAGCTGTTTATTTTGTTGTGGAAAAGAATTCCATTACATGAATACTCCAAAGCTCTTTTGCTCATTCACTGGTTGATGGATATCTGCATTATTTCCAGATTTGGCAATTTCAAGTAAAGGTGTGGTGAACATTTGTGTCAAGTCTTTGTGTAGCTATAGCTTTATTCCTCTTGGTTAAACACCCAGGAACTAAATTGTGGGTCCTTTTATAAGTACATTTTTTAAGTTTATAAGAAACTGTTAAATGGTCTCCCAAAGTAGTTGCATTATTCATTCCACATCCCCACCAGCAGTTGAGGTGCTCTGATTGGTTGACATCCTCAATGTTTTGAATTGTCTGCCTTTTAAAAATGTTTTTGGTTTGTTTGGTACCAGGGATGCTTAACCACTGAGCCACATCCCTAGCCCTTTTTATGTTTTATTTAGAGACAGGATCTCACTAAGTTGCTTTGGGCCTTGCTAAGATGCTGAAACTGGCTTTGAACTTGTGACCTTCTGCCTCAACCTCCCAAATTGCTGGGATTACAGGCGTGTACCACCATGCCTGGCTTAAAAATGTTAATCATTAGAGTATGTATCTTGTGCTTTTAATGTGCATTTTCCTAATAATTGATGATGCTGAGCACCTTTCAGGAACTTATGTGCTACTTGTATCTTTTCATACCATAAAGAATATAAGTAGAATATCATAATGAAAAACTAGAATATTCTCAGATGACCCAGGACACTGGGAATATGCCCAGACTTTTCTTCCTTTGTCCCATATTTTTTCTGATAGGCTCAGAGTCTTATTCCAGAAACAGCCTAGCAGAAGAGCCGCTAGCTCTTAGATGGCATTCTCTGGCCCCTGCCTGAGGTCATTGACATCCCTATGTTTGAACAACTTATCTGGTAGGATCTTCCAGGAGAGATGCTTCACAATCATTACCTGGAGCCCTTTCTGTCTGCCATAGACAGAATGCACACATCCTTTGTTACACCTCCAGCACTCCGTGAAGGTTGTGCAGTGTGCCCAGGATGCTGGGCTGATGTTCTCAGAACTCATCTGGAAGATATTGGAGAGAGGTATCCCAGGATAAGAACTAGATAAGGCATGGAATAGCCAGGCAGTTTCCCTGAGCCCCAATCTAGAGGAAGGGCTAATATGTCACTGAAATATATCAGGAACATGGCACCAGTTAACTCGGGTTTCTACACTCAACTTTTCTCATAACTGGCAAAGTGTGAGTTGTTCCCAGAGTGGTGGGAATTTACCTGGTGTCATGAGAGCCTCCTATTACATCACCAGCCAGGCTGTCCCAGAGGGGACTCAACCAAAAGGCTTGAAGAAGCTTGATATTGCTGGGCTCATGCCTATAATCCCAGCTACTCAGGAGGCTGAGGCAGAAGGATTGCATGTTTGAGTCCAGCTTAGGCAACTTAGTAAGATCCTGACTCAAATTTTTAAAAAATTAAGGAAAGAGTCTGGAATGTAACTCAATGATAGAGCAATCAATTTTCTACCATGGGCGAGGCTGGGGTTCAATCCCTGGGAAAAAGCGGGCGGGGAGGGGTGAAGCATGAAAATCTTGATATGCTCATTTCACTGAATCTTTAAATTTAGCGATAAAGAAAATTAGAAAAAAAGGATCAATTAATGGGAGCTGACTGGAGTCAGCACATACTTGTCCTATTGGAAGAAGACAGAGGCTTGGAGTCTTGCTCACAAGGGTCCTGCTGAGTTGCCATGACTTTTACCTCCATGTTCAGGCAGGGGACTCAGGAACAGAATGGTGTCACTAATGGGGACCAAGATAAGGATGTCAGAGTTGTCAATATGGAGCGAACATATCTGAGCCTTGTGAATAAGTAAGTGCTATGGTTTTAATGTTGAGGCTTAATTCCTCCAGGTGGCAGTGTCAGGAGGTGTGAGGTCCTGGACTTACTGCCTTCATGAACGAAGTCATATCTTTCTTAAGAGACTGGATTAAGTCTCTCAAGATGGGTTTGGGTCTTGGTGGGGACTAGATAAGTTACCATGAGATTGGATTGTTACAAAGCAAGTGTACCTGTGATTTTTGACCTCTTTGCCACACTCCTACTTGCCACTCTAGCCTGTATATCCACCATATGATGCCATATACCATGTTCTGACATAGCATGAGAACTTCTCCAGATATAGCCATCTGATCTTGGACTTCCTACCTTCCAGAATGGTGTACTAGATAAACTTTATAACTGACCCAGTCTTAGGCATTTTGTTATAGCAACAGAAAATGGTTAAAGACAGTAAATCTGGGGCTGGAGTTGTGGCTCAAGTGGTAGAGCACTCATAGCACATGTGAGGCACTGAGTTTGAGCCTCAGCACCACACACAAAAAATAAAGATATTGTGTCCACCTAAAACCAAAAAAAAAAAAAAAATTAAAAAAAAGACAGTAAATCTTACCTGGTTGGTCCATCCTTTTCTATGTAAAGGCAGCATTCTGGTTCTGTTCCATCCTCTTCTTCTGTATTTACTGCACATGGGCTCCATTTATTCTTCTGAAATCTTTCACAGTCTACTCTGTACACCTTATGAATTTTCCTACCGCTCCATTTCTCTTGTTCTATACATCAGTATTTTCAATAATAAGCTGCATCCCATAATAGTTCACTCCTACGCACTTTGTTACCTAACACATCGTCCTGATAAGCTTAAGACTCTCTGGAAGACTAAGTTATTGTGTTTACAGTTCACAGCGGGAATGTGGCATCTTTAAATAATCCACACATGAAACACAGGTCCATTCAGTCCTAGAGCAAGACCTATGTTTTGTGTCTCCGGGCATGCAGCCACAGGGTTCCAACACTTTCATTTCCACTGATTTTGTGTTTTCAAGCCACAATTCCTCTTTGGTGTCAGCTGACATGCATTGAATTATCTTCTGTGTTTTGCATTGGAAGTAGTGTCCTTTAATAGCGGCATGATTGGGCTCTTCTCCCTAACCTCTTACCATGGTGATACTCATTCTGAACACACAAGTCCTCTGCTCACAAAATGCAGATAAAGCTGTGTCTGCTCAGCAGGTCACTGGCTACCTGGGGTTACGCTGGGCATCCTCACTCCAAAGCTCCTTGATAAGAGCAAATGTGCACAGGTCCAGACACCTGCTGCCTATGTAGCTTACTTGCTCTCAGATTTGTCCTCGTTAGCAGGGAAGACTGATGCACTGAGTGAGTCAGGACATGCAAATGTTGTATAACTCAAGATCACCCTTCAAACCACCTTCTATCCTCTATTTGAAATGTGCTACCCTGCCCCATCTCTTTCCCTCACTGCAAGCTCTGTTTTCCATGGTTTTAACAAAGAATGATTCTAGCATCTTAATTCGGTCTCTGAGCCCTTCTGCTCTGTCACTTTTGGGATAGGCTGCCTGGAAGTGAGGTGGGTGGCTGTCACTATATCAGGTAAGTTCTGCTCCTGCAGTGGCAGGCAGAGATGAGAATAGAAACAAAATCTTTTTTTCACGGACTGATCCAAAGAATGTCTTTGACATTCAGTGCAAGCAGCACAGCCAGCTTGCATAGGAAGGAGAGCGAGGACCTGGTGGTCCCTGGCCAGGGGTCTGTGCAGGGCAGTTGCCCAGCCCACCGAGGACAGCCGGCCTGCCTGTGCTGAGCTGGCATTCTGCTGGGTCCTGCCACTGCTTCACTGGAAACAAATGAGTAATCGATAAGCTACATTTTAACTACTGTAATAGTCCTCTAAAGGAGTAATGTGATTTAGAAGTCGGCTTGAAATTACTTCTATATTTTTACTTGAAAATCAAAGAATATCAGTTTGGAGGGACACTTAGCAGCCATGTCCAGGTACTTGTGTTCTTGATCTGGTGTGACATTTAGGGCCTTTGCTGTGAGTCACTTCTTGTATTTCTTTCCAGGCCTCCAGGGGGAGCAGGTGGGCTACTCAATCCAACTCCCAAGGGTGGTAGGTCTGGTTCTTTCTCTCTACCTGAAGGCCCCTTCTCTTGTCCCCTTCTTATGGCACAAAAGAGTTGAATGCACACAAAAGATTTCATGCACTGGACAGAAAGCCCAGAGCATGTCAGGCTAGAGACACCCCTTGGGGCGTTTGTGGCAAGATCCTCTCCTCACTCCTCAGCTCTGCATTGCCCCACAGCAGTACCTAACGGTGCCTGGCCTCAGCTGGGCGCATGTGGGCAACTTCTTTGCCACACTTCAAGAGCCTGACAAGCGAAGGAAGAAGAGCGAAGCCCTGGTCCCTGGCCAGGGGTCTGTGCAGGGTCCTGGTTACTTCCTTCCATTGCAGCTGCGCTCTGGGCAGGTGGGGAGAGGGGAGCTAGCGAGCGCCTCCCGGATACCAGGTCACCACTACCGCTGGTGCCACTTACCTGGTTACATGCCCAGCACTTACTTCCCCATGCCAACCACTAGAGGATTAATTCTGCAAAAGAAGCATTCGCATAATAGAAGCCACATGGGGTTTCCGCGGCCCCGACAGCTCAGCGGTTAACCGAAGCCGCTGCCTCGCCCAGCGGTGGCTCCCGCGCGCTCCTCGCGGCGACTTTCAAGAAGGCAGGTGACGCGCTGTTTTCAACGATCTGCTCCCCACTCTGGTAGTGGTCGCGCGAGTCTCAGCGGCTTGGTCAACACCCGCTCCCACAGCCGAAACTCCCGGTTCACCCAGCTCCCGAGTTTCGCTCCGAGCGTGCCAAACGGATTCGGTGCTGGGCGCAGCAGTCGCAGTTCTCGGCCGCGACGGGCTCCGGGGGCCTGGTCGCACAGAAGCGTCGAAGGGGTTCCCTTTAACATCATAAACTTTCGGTTGCACCCTTGTTTCCAGGTTGCCTTCGATGACAAGGACTCGTCTTGTTTTCCCTCTCCTCCTCCTGGCTTCCTCTGCCGTCTTGCCAAGCAGAGGGTGGACAGGAGGTCAGAGTTGAGCCCGCCCATTGGGACCGTGGACGCGCCCCTCGCACAGCCCTGGGAGAGCCAGAAGGATCTGGCATCTTTCTGCTCTTTAAGGCTGCAGCACTCTTGAGGGGCCTCAACCCTTTTTGGGTTCAGGCTTGTTTTGGGGGGAAGCCTGGACCAACAAAGTAATATTTGACACCCCCACCCCCGTACTGAGGGTTTTGAACCCTGGTCTCTTGCGTGCTAGGAAAGCGCTCTGCCCCTGTGCTACATCCCCAGCCTTTTCTTTTTGAGAAGCTAAACTGCCCAGGCTAGCCTCCAACTTGGCGATCCTCTAACTTCAGCCTCCAGAGTAGCCAGAATTAACAGGAGTGAGCCACCACGCCCGGCAATATCTGGTAAAAGGAAGAAGTAAATCCTTGTTTTATAGCTAGCAATTGTTTGTCTTGAAATTATTATTTTGACACAAATGGAAAGATGACCCTTGGGACCTCTTGGGACATCAAATAAATCCTGTGTCCTATTCTGTCCCTTCAGAAGACAAAATCAGGGATCAGTTGAAGAGTGCCTTTCTGGTGTTACCAGAAACATGGGCCAAGTATTTCCCAGGAAATAATATTGATGATAATTGATTTAGATCGAGCACAATTCAAGCGCTCAGAACTCAACTTCGGACTCCTAGGGGTGCCCAGGGTCCAGGGAGTCAGCAGGTCTTACTACCCTGGCCACAGGGCCCCAACTTGAGCCCAAGGAGAGGCTGGTTCTCACTGCGCTGAGGTCGGAGGGGCAGGACCTCCTGCAAGCCTTCTTGCTCCCTGGAAAACTGGAAGCAGAGGACACGGGGCCTTAAAAATCGCTTCAATTCCCTGATTGGACGACGTGGGTTACTGGTCTACAGGTGAACCAATCACAGGCCAGAGGGATGGACTTACACAGATTGACCTGGACCTGGGTCTCACTAGCATCCTGGAAACCTACAATCCTCCGGAGAAGACCTGGGACCATAGAGGAAACTGGATCCTGTACAGGCCAAAATGAGGCATTCAGTGCTGTTATTTCGTTTATTTGTAATTAGTTAAAAAGTCCATAATAACAAAAACAAAATGACTGTTAGCCATTGCTGCAGAACAAATTTTATAACTGCCCTAAATTTTATAAGTTAGTTCTCTACAGTTTATTTCTTATAATTTAGGTCGACTCGGTGGTTCCTCTGCTTTTTCACCTGGGATCATTGAAGGGGGTGGATTCAGCTGGTGGGTCAACTGAGTTTGGAAGGGCCAAGCCTCACTCACCTGCCAAGCAGTTAGTACCTGGTCTATTCAATCCATGGCTTCTCATCTTCAGTGGGTTGGTCCTGTTCAAATGGCAGTGTTGAGGCAACAAGTTACTAGGCTCAGGAGCTGATGCAGTGTCACTCCCAAGCATCCTGCTGGCCAAAGTAACTCAAGTTCAAGGGCTGAGTAGACAAACTCTACTTTGTAATGGATGAAGCTATAAAATGTGGTTTTGCTTTTCATTCTAGACAACTACTTTTTTTTTTTCTGAGTTCAGTGAGGACCCCATCTGACAAGTTTTGACATATCTTGCTCTAATTGATTTCCAGTTTGACCAAGAAAGTGACTTCAGTTCAGTTTTGTTTCATTAACTGATCACTACACACCTGTGGTATTTTAAGTATTATATATGCCATGTTGTTTTGGAAATTAATGTGTTTTTTTGTAGCTTAGTATTGAAGCCAAAATTAGACAGGCAGTCAGGTATAGATAGGTAAATCGAGTCAGGTCGGATCAAGGAGGCCAATTTTGAGTGAGTCTGGGAAGTTGGAGGCTGTCCCCTGAGGGATTGAAATGTTAATTCCTTCAAAGCCCTTCCTTCACCCTTATCCAGAACTTGTCCCAGCTCCAACCTGTTGCCAAGGTAACCTGTCCCAAGAATGACCCCTCCCTACAGGGAGTTATAAGGTTGTTGATTAATGTGTCCAGGGCTGCTCCATCCTGCCCTTCCCCCTTTTACCCACCTGTGTCCCACCTTTTGGCCATCCCACTGAGGATTCCTGGGCCTAGTCACATATTCAGGAAGGAGAAAGATAAGAGGGAGAGAGAAGGAGAATAAAGGAAGCCTGAGACCTACAAAAAGGCAGAACATCCTCACTTCTGGGGATTCCAGGATACCAGCTATGGCCCCCTTCTCCCTCCCAGGAGAAGTCTATGTTACCCCTTTTAAATAAACCCTGATTTATATGCTTGCCTCGGCGAGCTTCTCTAATGTTCAGACTTCAATATGCGAGGGAGCAGAACCCGTCACTGATAACCAGCGGTATCAGTACGATTGATTTTTGTAAATACATCATGAACATTTGAAAAGACTTTTCTGTTTAAAAGATACAGAAATTGATAGATGTAGAAGTTGGTATTTTTCAGATGTTCTGTATCAATATCTATTGTTTTCTCGTGTACAGATTGAGTATCCCTTGTCTGAAATGTTTGGCACCAAAAATGTTTCAGATTTTGTTTTATTTTGAATATTTATGTGTACCCAATGACATATGTTGGGAATGGAACCCAAGTCTTAATGATAAGACAGGGATCATCACAGGAACAAAGGACAGAGAAGCTGGAGCCCCCATGATAACAGGGATTTACAGAGGTTGCCTTTGCTAAAAAGCACTGACATGGGTAACAATAAGAAAGGTAAAGATTTGACATCTCTACTTTCATTTTGTATCTGTCTCCTAAGTACCCCAAACCCTGGGTCAAGTTTCTGCTCAGCTCTGCCTGTAGGCATGTTAATCATTTAGCTGGTGTTAATCATAAAGCTGGTAATACAAGTTTTCCTAAATTTGCCTAACCTTTCTTGTCCCCCTTCAAAGCTGAAGACGCCAAGATGAGAGTAACTAAGGTATTTCCAATGTGTGCAGGGACATGCAGCTGTCAGCTTTTACAACATCCTGTTCCAGAGCCCCTGAAGCCAATGTCCTACACCTTCTAGGAACAGCTGAGTCTTGCAGGCCAGTCACCTCATGATGAAACTGTCCCCTAAAGGAGGAACAATCACCTCATGGGAACTGAATTGTCCCCGACTTCCAGGATCACAGGTCTGAGAAACATCCTGCAAAATGCAACATGGAGATTGTGTCCTCAAGCTCTAGGAACTTCTGCAGAGTCACCTGGCAAAACTAGAACTGAGGTAATGATCAACCAGACCTTAGCCCACCCCGGCAACCTGATCTAAGGCTTGTCCCCTCCCTTCCTGGGGAGCAGGCTGATCTCAGTGCAGTCTCCTGTCTCCTTGAGGATAGTCCCTGCCCCAATTAAAGCTTTGCCCGTGTGTTCATGCTCTTTTTATATTTCTGATGATAACAGCAATAAGAGTATTAGATATGGAAAATGTCAAACCCCCCAAATAGTGAGACCTGGGAAAAGGGGAGTGAGAAGGAAAGCCATGCATTGAGAGCAATGGTCCTGGGGAAGAGGTGTCCATCAAACCTAGAAAGGCAGTCTCTGGGAAGAGGCCAAAGCATTAATCCTTCTGGAAAAAAATCCTTTCCAGATACAAACCCCAGGCCCTCCATCAGGTCCAGTAAGATAAATCCCAGAGACTGACTACTGACCCTAGACTCCCTCCCATTTCTCCCAATAAAACAGACCCCAAGTTCCTGGGTGTCCAAGCTGACAGGCTCATTAAGTCACCTCTCAGTATAACCTACATAAGCCCAGTCCCTTCCTTTTCCACCAGGAAAGTGGGTCCATTGCTGAAGATGTAGTCCCCTCCCTGAATAAAGGCTGAAATGACCTGTGAAGTTTGCACCCAGCCTGGTCTCTTTGTCCTAACAAAGGGCACTCATTGTCAAAGAATGCCAGAGGAGTACTGAAGAAACTTCTAAATTATTGGTGGGTGGATTTTCCTAATTGATTTGGGGAGACAGAAGTAACATAGCAAAACATAAGGAAAATTCTCCAAAGTGGTAAAAAGCTGTGAGCCAAGGTGAGGAACAGAAATGAGGGGGGCTGTGAGAGGGCTTGGGGGGAGGAACCTGGAGGGGGTTGGGGTGGGGGTTGGGCCTCACAGAACTTGCTTGAAGCCTGGTGAGTTTCCTTTGGCCCAAGGGAAAAGGATTGCTTCTTCAATCCTCACTGAGCATAAGCAGTTTTTCCACCTAGGAGTGCTGAAATAAGTGCGAAAATGATAAATATCCACGGGGCCATGATCAATTGCATCCCACCAAACAAAATTCATTTGCAATTCAATGGAAAAGAATCATTTGCATTACTGCCTGTTTTGAACAATGTACAAAGTTAATAAGATAACTCAGAGGCAGGGAAAAGTGCAGATACTCTGAGTGGTTTATTGGACAGGACATTTGAAGTTATTTGGGTCATTTCCAAATTGTTAACATTTTTTTTTCTTAGAGTATCTCTCTTTTTGTGATCATGGTGATATCAAAGATTATCTACCTAAAAAATGTTTGGAATGTGTTATTTAACCATAATTTAACCATGGAAATCTCCTTGAATTTGTTTTGAACAATTAATTCCACACAATATTGTTTTTGGATTTGCAGATATTATTATCAACATTATCATTTTAACTTAAATTACACTAAATAGCTTGAGTTACCCACCACCAGAAAGTTCCCATTTGGGGGTTAAGTCATTTTGCTTTGAATTTTTGTGACTGCTGATATTCTTTAGATACTTTGGCACACAGTGTGACAAAGGCTGATCCTGCAGTGTAGGGGATGGCCAGAATTTGGGTTTCACAGGACAAGTACCTGATGACTTGTCTTATGTCTTACACTATCATGTGGTGACAACATGCTCTCTGCTTCTAGGTGAAGAACTTCTTTATTAAAACACTAGAATACAGCTCAAGTTGTTGTAAACTATCATTTTCTTTTTTATCTTTAGAAAATATTTGATAGCCAATAGGTAAATTTGACCCTTTCACCTGCCAGGGTTAAGCAAATCTTAGACCACCTTGAGAATTCAAGAACTGAATTCTGTGAGATGTCATTCTATGATTAAGGTAACAGCCAGTTCAATAAACCACCACACATAATCATGATGAGGAATAAAATGTATTTTTCAGGGTGGTCCAAATCCTGAGAAGGTCTTGAACTACTATGTACATCTTGATCCCTAGAAAATGGAGTTTCTGCCCAGAAACCCCTGAAATAAGTGAACTGAGAGGTGTTAGTTATGGAACTTTCAAATCAAAGGCATCAAGCTTTGCATTTCTGATTACATATTCAGACCATACAATTACAGTGTATATAATCAATTTTTACTATAAGTAGCAATTAGACTTTTAAAATTCAAATGATATTTGTATTAGAGAATATTCCTCTTCCCCTGCCCCTGGAAAAAGTTCTGAGTGGGAAACTACTGCCTGTAGCCCCTTTCTTCAAAAGTTGTCCCTAAATTAGTTCAATTGTAATCCATCTTAAGCTGAGGGGTTATCTCCGTTTGAGTGTTGGATCACTGGTTTTGCAGTTTCTAGTCTTCAGAGCTGACATTTGTCAAGGATGTGGTGCTTAAATAAGGAGGCCAGGGCAGCGACATGGTAGAAGGTAGGTAAAGAGGAAAGACTGGTTTTAAAATTTATTTTTATAAAAATGAGTGTGTATGTACAAAGCAATGAAACCCCTAGAACCCAGACTGTGGTCTCTAATTGATAGTTCCTCTTTGGGGGTTGCTGAGAAGTGAACCCAGGGCTGATCACTGAGCTACATCTCCAACATTTTTTTAAAAAAAATTTTAATTTTGAGACAGGGTTTTGCTAAGTTGCTGAGGCTGGCTTTGAACTTGCCATCCTCCTGCCTCAGCCACAACCTCCCATGCTGCAGGGATTACAGGTGCGCACCATTGTGCCTGGCTCCAGATTGTGGTCTGTGAATACCATTCTGTACTAAAAGGACAAAGCCTGCCTAAAAGTGAAGGACTTAAGTTTGGAGCAAGAAATATACAAACCTCGCCTAGAACATCTTGTTCCCAAATGCAAGGACATGTTTCAACATTGATGCGAATATGTTAAAAAAAACCCAGGAGCTAGCTTGGAGGCATTCCTACAGGGGAAATCTGGACAAGTTGAGCATAAAAACTATAACTATAATGGATTATAACACATCGAATAAAAACATAGTTTGAATCTTAGTGCCCCTCACATTCCTTATAAAAACAGAATGGCAATAATAATAATAAATGTAGAAGAAATGATAAAACCAGAAAATTGTTTTTGTTTTTGTTTTTTGCAAGAAGTTTTGCTATAATTGGTTTCGGGCCAAATTTATCAATGAATGCTAAGCCATCCAGTGATGTGTTATTGGAAAAGGATATCCACATTGTCTCAAAATATTACCTCAAAGGGCATTTTAATTACAAAGGGTCTTATACTATTTAACCAAATGATCAGATTTTACCTATCAGTAATACCATATGCCTCTTGGTTACCTGTAAGTGCTCTTTCCAAAAACAAACAACTTATGGGCTAGGGATATTGCTCAGTTGGTAGAGTATACTTGCCTTCAATATACAAGGTCCTGGGTTCTAATCCTCTACACCACAAAAAAAATAGATAAGTATATTTTTTAAAAAATATAAAAACTAGACTTAAATCTAGTCAAGAGGCATCAACTGAAAAAATCCAAACATAGTGACATTCTGCAAAATAACACGCTCAGATTCTTTAAATATCAATATTAAGATGTCAATATTAGGAATGACCAACTTGGGTGTGATGGCACACATTGTAATCCCAGTGATTAGGGAGGCTGAGGCAGGAGGATCACAAGTTTGAAGCCATCCTCAGCAATTTAGTGAGACTGTCTCAAAAAAAATTAAAATTAAAAAAATTAAAAACAACAAACAAAAAGACTAGGGATGTAACTCAGTGGTAAAGCATGACTGGGTTTTAAAAAAAAAAAAAGATTAAAGAGACCTAACAAGAAAACATATCTGTGATCATGGACTTGATCTTGGGTCCAGAAAAAAGAAATAATAAAGACATAATTGGGGAAAGTTAAACACAGGCAGGTTATCAGTGAAATAATAAAGTTAAAAAATTTTTAAGTGAACATAACCTCAAAATTTGTCTTCAGAATAATACAAAAAGAATCTTAAAACTGGATCATTTGACCCTTCTCATATCTCCTACTTCAAAATGCTTACATCTTTTTAAAAAAAATTTTATTAGCACCTCATAATTATACATAGTAATTGGGCTCATTTTGACAAAATCAAACATGCAAGGAATTTAATTTTAAGCCCCATCCCCCACCTTTCCCTCCCCCCTCTCTCCTGCTACTCTCCCTCTTCCATTAAATTTCCATTCTTCTATATACATATAAACGTGAAGTGCTCTTTTGTATCTTTATATACGAATACAGCATGCTTTTGTTAAATTCATTCCATTTACCTTCCCATTCCCTTCCTTCCGCTCTCTCATTCTCCTGAGTCTACTCCATTGATCTTCCCTGTTATCTTTATGAGATCCGATCCCCTCCCCCACTGCCTTCTTTCCCTTATTTTGCTCTAGCTTCCACATATGTTAAATTTCTTAATTGCAATAATGCATGTGGTTGTATAGGCAACACAGCTCTGTTCTCTGGTGCTACATGCTGAAGTTATTAGAGATGAAGTGTCACCATGTCTTCAACTAAAGCTCAGATATTTTAGCCTCCCAACTTGTGTAGATTCTTGTGTGCATGTTGTGTATAGATTTTGTATAGAGATAGAAAAAGTGACGAAGCTAATTGGGCAAAATGTTAGCAAGCAGTAAGTTTAAGAGAAGGATATATGGCTCTGCTCGCGATACTATTATTAAATTTTTCTGAAGGTTTAAAAGTAGTAAAAATTGCCAGGCATGGTGGCAAAGGTCTGTAATCCCAGTGAGTCAGGAGGCTGAGACAGGAGGATTACACGCTCAAAGCCAGCCTCAGCAATTTAGCAAGGCCTTAAGCAACTTAGTGAGACCTTGCCTCATAATAAAAAAATAAAAAGGTTGGGGATGTGGCTCAGGGTTTAAGTGCCCCTGGCATCCATCCAAAAAAAAAAAAAAAGTTAAAATTGAAAGGAGAAACCTGGTTGAATCATTGTGACTGTTTCTCTAAATAAATATGTTAAATATGAGTTTAAAGTAAAAATAATGAATTTATGTGCAATTATATTTTATTTATGTATCTGTTAGATAGTAGCTAGCAACGGGCAGTGAAATGCATGGCAAGGTCACAAGTGTTCTTCAAATTACTTCAGGATCTTATTTAAACTGCTTCCAAAGTAGACAAGAAAGCAAAGGGTGGTGGTTAATTTGTAGAAAATAAACAGAAGCAAAGGAGCTAATGGGAAAATACACCAAAAGAAAAGGATCAATGGGACTAACTCTGGATGGGTCCATTGATGTTGATGTGAAGCCTGGAATTATAGCTATAGGTGTCCCCATTTGTCTGGGAAGGAAGATTCCTTTAGTAGCAGGTAGTAGCAGGTGCCCTAAGGGAACATCTGACCATCTATTGACCCCAGTGCCCGCATTAATGTGGGATTGACTTGTAATGGAAGCCTCCTCAATAGGATGGTCACCATGACAGTTCCACCAGCTAAGGTCAAAAACTCCTCTGGATGTGAAGGAGTTGAACACCTGGTTGAGTCCAGAAGGTGGTCCCCAGTTTTCCTGGTAAATTTGGCCCATATTCTCTCTTGAGAGTGCCCTCTGCTTGAACCTCATTTTACTTTGACTTTATTTCCACTTCACTTTCACTAATTATTAATACAGTTCTCTTGCATGGCTTTTGGTGTGTGACTTAAATTTTCTTTTGTGGAAACACAAGAACGGAGGTTTGGAGTTTCAGCTCCCGCTTTCCCGTGAGTTATGTATTTATTTATATTTACTTTTTTGGTACTGGGGATTGAACCCAGAGGCGCTTTACCACTACCGCATTCCCAGTCCTTTTTATTTTTTATTTTGAAGCAGGCTCTCGCTCAGTTGCTGAGGCTGGCGTAGAATTTTTGAATCCCCTGCCTCTGCCTCCCCAGTCACCAGGATTCCAGGTGTGTGCCTCTCTGCCTGGCACAATTATATTTTAAACAAATGTCAACATCATTGTAATAAAACTTGCTCTTCTTAAATCAACATTGAATTAATTTTTGTGCATATTTAATGTTTGAACAGAAATATGCTCACATGATTACAAAAAAGGTATAAAAACAAATTTCCTCCCACCTTTACACCAATCTGCTGTTTCTGCCCCAGACCCTACTATATCATTAGTTTCTTGTGTGCTCTTCTAGAAATTTATTTATACATACATAAACAATTATAAAGTATACACAGTATTTTGTTTTTCTTGCTTTGCAGCACAAAATAGCAGACTCTATTAGAGGTCTGTCCTTTACCCTTTTCGCTTGATGGTATCTTTCTATATAAATGCAGAAAGAGCTTTCTCATTCTCCTTCATCAAACCTATAGCATAAAGAGCTAAATGAAGACCTTGGAATATGTGCTATGGTTTGTCTCCACTAAACTCATGCTAAGGCTCAATGCTCTCATGTGGCAGTGTTGGGAGGGGTGCCTAGTAGGAAGTGCTTGGATCATGGAGGTTGAACCCTCATGAATGGGTTAGTGCCCTTTTTGAATGAGTCAATTA
This sequence comes from Marmota marmota marmota, assembly GCF_001458135.2. Lineage (NCBI taxonomy): Eukaryota > Metazoa > Chordata > Mammalia > Rodentia > Sciuridae > Marmota > Marmota marmota. Next base: position 13,716,655 of record NW_026000205.1, read on the forward strand.
TTGCTATTGTGGGTTCGAGTCTATTAAAGCATGTTGTTATCAGGCAAATTTACTCCTTGCATTTCGCCTCCTGCCCTTGCACTTTCCACCAAGTGTGGAAGCAGCAGGAGGCCCTCACCAGATTCAGCCACCTGATCTTGAACTTTCCAGCCTTCCAGAACCGTAAGCCAAAATAAATCTCTCTTCTTTATAAATTACTCAGTCTCAGGAACAGAAAATGGACAAAGATAACATATTTTTAAAAAACTAATTTATTTAAAAACTTTACTCGTGGGCTGGGGACATAGCTCAGGTGGTAGTGTGCTTGCCTCACATACACAAGACCTGGGTTCAATCCCCAGCACCACAAAAAAAAAAAAAAAAAAAAAAGAGATATTGAGATTATTTCCCAATACTCTCCTGTCCACACACTGTAGAGCCTTTGCTGACCTTCCTTTTTTGTACAATTGTTACAACTGAGGAACTAGATTGACACATCACCCAAAGCCCAGAGTTTACACAAGAGTTCATTCTTAGGATTGTACATTCTGTGGGTTTGAACAAATGTATATGACACGTATCCACCATTATAGTATCATAGAGAGCAGTTTCACTGCCTAAAAATCCTCTGGGTTTCACCTGTTCATCCCTCTCCCTCCCCCAACCCATTCATCTCTGACTGCCTCCATAGTTTTGCCTTTCCTAGAATATCACAGAATTGGAATCATACACTGTGGAGGCTTTTCTTATTGGTTCTTTCACTTAGTGATATGCAGTTATCTCCATGTCTTCTCTTGGCTTGATAGCAGATTTCTTTTTAGTGCTGGACGATATTCCATTGTGTAGATGTACTGGTCTTTATTTATCCATTCACCTCCTGAAGGACATCTTTGTTGCTTCCAAGTTCTGTCACTTAGGAGTAAGACTGCCACTAAGATCCTCATGCAGGCTTTAGTTTGGACATAATTTGAACTCTTAGCAGCCAACACTCATAGCAGCCAAGGAAGGGGATCTAAGGACATAAACAGCATCCATGGCACAGCAACGTAAGTTGTCACTGCTCCTGAGCATGAAGCATTTCTTGGGGGGAATGGAATATCCACCAGGAGGTCTTTTCAGGTCCAACTAAACATTTGGACTCAGTAAATGACCCCATGGAATTAGTCTATTTAGAAAGATGTAGGATGGGAGCAAGTGGTGTCCAGTGTGGCTTTTTAGTAGGGAGACCTTGCAGCAGTCAATCCCTCAGGTGAAAATTCAGGTGTAAAGAAATGAAATACATTTTATCAGAGATTCACTGAGTTTAAGCCTCATGTCTCACAAGATGCAAGCTTTTTTTTTTTTTTTTTAAGAACTCCATGCAGATGCTATCCTTCCTCCATTGCATGCTTTTAGCCCCTTTATCAAATATAAGATAGTTGTAGTTTTGTGGATTGGTTTCTGTGTCCTCTATTCTGTACCATTGGTCCACCCGCCTGTTTTGGTACCAGTACCATGCTGTTTTTGTTACTATTGCTCTGTAGTATAGTTNTCAAGAAATTTGTAATGTTTTGAACAACCCACAATAAAAAATTAAAAAAAAAAAAAGAACTCCATGCATATACATTCCAGGTCCTTGCAACTGATTCAGAACACGACATGCCTTGGCAAAAGTTTTTACACTCTGGGAAGTTCAAACATTGGGCTTCCTATTGAGGATCATTCTTATCATAAACAATGTTGCCTAGTGACATAGTTAACATGCCACTTTATCAGGTTTCCCAGTGAATTTATTTACTTTTGTATAACAAACCACCTCAAGTCATAGTGGATTAAAACAACAATCCTTATCTTTGGGGGGGTTGGTCTGTGGATCAGCAATTTGAGCTGCTCTTAGTTGGATTGTTCTGCTGGTCTCATTGGGGATCACTCGAGTGGCTGTAGTAATCTGGTGGTGCAACAAGGCTTGGATAGTCTACGATGGTCCCACCCACGTGCTTGATAAGTACTTGTTGAATTCTTATAGTTATTTTTATTAATATCATTGGATTTTCTGATCATATCATCCATAAAATGTGATGGTGTACCTCTCCCTTTCTAGTTTTTATATTTTGAATTTCCTTCTATTGAACAATTGCTTTGGGGAGTATTGCCAAGACAAAGCTATGATATAAGGAATGAAAAGGTGGATAGTGTATCCCTACTATGTTGATGCTGACTTTTGGATTGAGATTTGATTTTTATCATTTTGGAAGTAAATGGCTAGTTCCCATTTGGAAGTAAATGGCTTGATGAACAGTGATGTTGAATACATATTTTATTTTTTTTTAAAGGAGTAGGATTTATTCGAGTGTGAAGAACAGAAACAGAGCCCTTATAAACGCAAAAGAGGAACCTTTAGGGGGTGGCCCTGAATACATCTTTTCAGCATTTATGGAGATCATCATAATTTCCTCCTTAGCTTCACTAAGATGAAAAGAAAAAATCAAATGATTAGAAATCTGCAGAATTCAACCAATTTCCTTTTTGATACTGATTATAGAGGTTCTTATAGAGAATGAAGTCCAGGTTGGAAATAACAGCGTTCTGGAATCAAGACACCAAGAGCGGTACCAGGAGAAGGAGATGGATTTGAGTTACATTTGGATGTATAACCAAAAGGAGATGTCGATGGGTTTGACATGGAATGTGACAGAAAAAGAGGAATTAAGTTTGACTTCTGGGTTATGGCCGAGGTCACCAGTGACTCTCAATTGCCAAAAGCAGTGGAATCTTGCCACCTTAACCTGAGGTCAGTGACTCTGCCAGCTTCTGTGTTTATTTCAGGTTTCAGCACTAGTTTCTTCAGAGTGCTTCTTCTCTCTTGGGGGACCATTTTCCGTCTTCCTTTCCCCTAGTTTGGATGCTCAGGTTGAGACCCCCGACTAGCTGTCTGTTTTAACTATTTTCTCCCTGAACAGCCTTAGGCAATCTCATTTCTTCCCAGTCTTTCCTGTACCCTGTGTTGCCAATGGCTCCCAAATCTGTGTCTTTAGCCCTATCTTGCTCTTCCCTAAAAGTCCAGCTACCTACTGCATCTCTCTCTGTGGGCCTTCTGTAGGTTTCCTCAAATCTATCATGTCTAAAACCAAATTCTTTATCTACCCTTCCCCAAGAGGATGGAAGGATGTCATAGATTCCATCCTGTCCTTCCACTTTTATTTCCCCGGTCAATCAGTAACCAAGTTCCAAAAGTTCCACCATTTCAAATCCTTTTTGCCTCTGTTGAAGTTCTAATCACTCCACTGAGGCTCACCTCCCTGCCTCTAAACATTCTCTCTACTCCCTTCCTTGATTGTCTGCCTGGGAACATGTGCCATTTCTGAATGTCACTGTTTTACCTCTGCCCCTCCATGAAGTCAGCTTTACAATTTCAAGATGGGAATTAGTTCAAGGGAATTCAACTTCTTTCTCTTTTGTTTTTCTAGAGTATTTTTGAAAAATTCATTCAGAAGCTTCTCTAAGTCAGGTTCATTGGCTTACACTGTAATTCCAGGAGCTCAAGAGGCTGAGGCAGGAGGATCCCAAGTTTAAGGCCGGACTGGGCAATTTAGGGTGACTCTGTTTCAAAATAAAAAAATAAAAAGGGTTGGGGACACAGTTTAGTGGTATCTCCACCTGAGTTCAATTCTTGGTACCCAAAGTAAGTATACACATAGATAGTCTTCTAACCTTTTGCTTTCAGAACAAGGTATGCACAAAAACCCAATGCTGAGTTATTTATAGTTGATTATTCTGACCACAGAAAATTAGGATACCAAGATTCCTAACCTTGAGTTTGGTAATTTGTTGAATTTTATGTAAAGCAAATATAGTGGGCTGGGTACATCATGAACCACATGCAGAATTCCAGTTTGAAATGAAGTTGGTCTCTGTATCTATTTTGGCACCTAAAGTATAATTACTGATGAGGCTGAGATGCCCTGTCATCCCCATTAGTTGCTATCCTACTACCACTACCTGATTTTCAAGATTAACCTATAAAAAATTTTTGGAGGGTGTGGGGGTGGTGTAACTCAGTGGTGGAGTACTTGCCTGGCATCATGTGTGAGGCCCCAGTTCCATCTCTAGCAACACACACACACACACACACACACACACACACACACGGAAAACGAAAGGAAGAAAATTTAAAAAATAATTTTTGTATGTGTGAGAAAATCTTTTCCTGAAATAGCTTTGCCCAGTCGTAGACACCAAGAGCCACAGTCTGCTGTCTGCTGGCATACTGCATGGTGGAGGAGGGTGTGTGGCCTAAAGGCCTATCGTGGCTAGTGGCCATGGTCTTTGAATGACCAACAGTCTGCTGGGCTGTGTGGCTTTTGGGTAGGACCTGGCAATCTGATAAGTGGGCTGTGGGACTGAGACAAGGATGTTAAGGGTGTCACAGGGAGATCAGTTCCCAGAAATTCAGTGTGAGAGTTCAGATAGGGTAGGGAGTCAGACCAGGAAAGGGGGAGTCCTGGAACACAGCAGGGGGAGACAGAGTCAGAATGAATGGGAGCTGGGAAGACAATAAGCCATGCTCAGAGAATGGATGAGGCAGAATAAGCTCACTTTGTGGGGTTCTAGAGAAAAGGTAAGGAAAAGAGAAAGAGAGACAGGCAGACTGATGGACGTCAGACACAGAATATTTCCCAAGCAGAACTTAACTGAAATGCCCTTACCCATTGAATCATCATATACAGCTAATTACAAATATATGCATATATATATGTATGTATGTGTGTATGTATATGTATATGTGTGTGTATGTGTGTGTATATATATATATATATATATATATATATATATATATATATATATAACATTTTCTTTATCCATTTATCTACTGAAGAACATCTAGGTTGGTTCCACAGAATAGCTATTGTGAATTGTGCTGCTATAAACATTGATGTGGCTGTTTCTCTGTAGTATTCTGTTTTTACCTTAAAGATCTGTCTCTCTCTTTTTTTTTGCCCAGAGGAGTGCCTACAGCTCTTATAGTAGGTGCTCAATAAATCTAATTAATTTAAAAATTTTAGCTATCATTTTAATAAATGACAGAGGTATAATTCTCCCAGCTTGATAAATTGTCTCTTTCCTACTGCTTGAGAATATCAAGAAGGTATTTTCAGACTATTTTAGCAAAACATGTAGAGAATCACAAAACAGATGATATTGTTATATTCAATAAATGTAAATTAAAACTAAAAAGCTACTTCACATTTTCCAGTAGTCAAATTATTTTTCCTTAATTTTACAAGGAAAGATCCTTAAAATCATCATTTATGTATCTCTGATATTAAATCTAATCAAAGCAAGTGATTTCATATTGATCATTTTTTTATCATAAAGCAATTTCAATGAATACATGTCAAGTGAAACTATTTATAAAAATACTTCACAGCCCATGTGCAGGTTGTATGATGCTTTTTAAGACTAATGAGACTCCATAATAGTCCACAGCAGGGTTATATTATTTCCAGAATACTGGCTTTGTCAATGACTTCATCAACTGCTCAAATATCTCCTTTTCCCGCACAGTATCTTGTTGGGCAAACTTCTTCCACACATTCACAGGCATCTAATTCTCATAATATTTTTCTCTGCAATGGACACTTTCACATGTTTATATTGTTTATAATCTACTCAAACAATAATTGAATAAAAAAATTGGCTCATGTAAAAAAAAAGAAATACTTCACATCCCAGATTTCTGATGTGAAACAAAATGTATAAGAATCAACCTTGTACAGAAACTTGACCCATGTTAAAATGTTATTTGACGTAAATCCTTACTTTGCCATGTAATTTTCTTTGAGTGCTTTTTTTTAAAAAAAGAGTCTGCATTGATGGTATGAGGATATGAGGCCATACTGTATTATTAGGGGTATGGTAATATACTTAACATAATTTTTTTAATAACATTATATGCATATACTTTTTAAATATCAATTATTATTATGGGACTCTAATCAAAATGTACTATTATTTATCCCACATCTCACTCAGTTTACTCTTCAGATAAGCAAGCATTTTTAACTTATTCAACTAGTAAATTTTTCTATTTTAACATATTTTATGACATATTTATGTTGATTTTAAAATGTTTTATACATTATCAATTTATTTTCATCACAAAATTAAAAGATTTAACTTTCTAACAACAGGTGCTCTTTCATCAGACCTCAAATATGTATCAACTTTCTTTTCTTTCCATAATTTTCCTATATTGGTCATATAATTTTAGGTTAAATCATTTGTCAATATCTATAAATACTGATATTTTCTCCCAAAGTGAAGGGTGTAGTATATTTCCCTTGTGGTGAAGCATGATTTTTCATAGAATTTCTTATATTTTATTTCTATATTCATTAATAACAGTCCAATCTCAAATTCTAAACCAAAATGACATTTTTTTTTTTTTAGTGATGTATCTTTTTGTACCTCTCAGACCNTGTGTGTATATATATATATATATATATATATATATATATATATATATATATAACTTTTCTAGTCAATGGCCAACATTTATTGAAGCTCTGAGAGCTGGGGACTGGGCCTGGGCTGTGGGTCTTCTGAGCAAGCATGTGTAGGTTATTTGGTGGAGCCTTTACCATTCTGCCACATTCTGATGCTGAGGAGCAACTAAGTAAATGATTCTCTGAGGTGCCCAATGGACCCCTGGTTCTTGTTGCTGCTGTATAGTGTGTTTTTCAGGTTGGGAAGGGGAGGACTGTTGAGCAAGTGAGGGGATGGTTAGTGCATAGATTGTGGACATTGTCCCATCCCCAGCTTTACTGAGATATATTTGACAAACTAAATTGTGTAAATTTAAGGTGTATGATGTGATGATGACACACACACACACACACACACACAGAGTGAATGCTTACCACATGCTAATTAACACATCCATCACCTTATCTAGTTATCATTTGTGTGTGTGTGTGAACCTTTCAGATCTATCCTAGCAAACTTCAAGTGTGCAGTATGCTACTGTTAACTATAGTTACCACACTAAACAGATCGCCAGAATGTATTCATTTTATAACTGAAATTTTGTAGCATTTGGCCAACATCTCCCTGTTTCTACTATTTCTCATTCCCTAGAAACCACCTTCCTTCTATTTCTATGAGTTTGACTTTCTTAGATTCCAAAATAAGTGAGAACATACAAGTACAGTAGGTTCTTAGTCACTTAGTAGCCATCCTGATTATCAGAATCACTGTTGCAATACCTCAGTGCTCATCTATAGTCTTTGGTACTATCCACAGTTTTAGTTATTCACTGGGGGTCTTAGAATGTATCCCCAACAGATAAGTGGTGGTGCTGGGGCAGCTACTTCATTTGTCTTTCTCTGACAGACATTTTAAAATAAGGTGCTGATATAGTTATATTGTGTTTATGTATGAACATGTAACAGTGAACTCACCATTATGTACAACTAAAATGCTCACCATTATGTTCAAATGCTCCAATAAAGGATATGGGGAAAAATAACATGAAGACAATCCCCCCAAAACAAAGGCTGTATGTTCTCTCTGATAAGTGGATGCTGATTCATAACGGGGAGTGGGGGAGGCATGGGAAAAATGGAGGAACTTTGATTGGGCAAATGGGAGGGAAGAAAGGGAGGGTGCGTGGGGGCTGGAAAGATGGTGGAATGAAATGGACATCATTACCCTAGGAACATGTATGATTACACATATGTGTACATCTATAGAAATGTAAAGTTGTGCTGCAATTGCGTACAATGAATCAAAATGCATTCTGCTGTCAGATATACCTAATTAAAATAAGTTGATTAATTTAAAAAAATAACATGTTGAATTGGCATGAGATATAACCCCTGGTTTTGCAGAGAAGCTTCTGATTAGAGTCACTTGCCTATTTACCAAGAACTCAGTTCTTGGTACAAAGCTAACAGCTACATATTTTCTCTCTAGTAGAACACCCAAATGAAGAATTTGGACCTAAATTCACCAGAGAACTTTATAAGATTTTAATGTCTAAGAATCCAAATTAGCATGTCTCTGTCCAAAGGGTATGAAAAACGGATCTGAGTATAATTATCATATAATGGGATACCAGGGGCAGGGACCTAGCGCTGCTGCCTGTAGAGGTGAGTTATTAATGGGGGGAGGGATAGGAACATGAACAGACTTCATCAGTCAGAGTCTGACTCCAAGCAGCTTATCAAAGAGCCTGGCATGATGACCCTCGGAAGTCTGAGAGGGTTGGCTGTTGCTAAGGGTTAACATCCTTACAGTGGGGCCATGCAGAGCAATCATCTCTTTGGAGTCCTGAACAGAAAATCCACATTTAAAATTCAGATTTCAGAGGCTCTCAGGGGGGAAATGCTTGTGCAATGAGTGGTGTGTCCGGGACAACAGGAGGGGAGGAGGCCCAGGGCCTGTTGATTGATGCTGTCTACCCTGGCTGCACAAGACCCGCCTCCGGGCTCCTCCAGGGAGCTGGCTTGTCTCTGTTTGATTCTAAGGGGTGGGGCTGCTTCTAATAGGGCATCAATAAGGCTGCAGGATAATTAAGTGCCTAATTGAGTGTCTACAGTCAGCTGAAGCAATTTATATGGAATCTTGCCATTTCTGCAATGCCATTTCCACTCGTGTCTAAGTCATATTTTGCAAACATGTTTTGTTTCTTAAATTCTTTTGACTTAGGACTCTGGCTGCCTTTTGCCTACTTATGACACTGGGGAGGTTGGTTGCAGCCACACTATGCCAATCAACAAATAAATGCAGTAGAAAAATAATACAATATTCCAAAGAAGATGTGCCCCGGTGGTTAGAAATGAGTTTAGACAAGAATGGAAACCTTCAGGCTCTTTTTAGCAGGAAAGGCCTTCAGAGGAGCAGCTGAATATTTGGAATATTGGCACTCACTCCTACCAGGGAACACTCAGCTTTTGGTTCGAAGTTGTCTCAGTCTGTTCAGGCTGCTACAACAAGATACCATACACAGAAGTCCCCTTACCCCTGCATTTCTGGAAGATGGAAAGTCCAAGATCAAGGTGCAGGCAGATCCAATGGCTGGTGTTTCCTCATAGATGGTATCTTCTAGCTGTGCTCTCACATGGTGGAAGAGGCTGCCTAGCTCTCTGCTTTCTCTTTTATTATTTTTATTTTGGCCCTGAGGATTGAACCCAGGGGCACTCTACCACTGAGTTACATCCCCAGTCCTTTTTACTTTTTTTATTTTTGAGACAGGGTCTGGCTAAGTTGCTGAGAGTCTAAGTTGCTGAGGCTGGCCTTGAACTTGCCATCCTCCTGCCTCAGCCTTCGGAGTTGCTGGGATCACTGGCTTGCACCACCACGCCTGGTTCTGCTTTTTCTTTATAAGGACCCTGATCCTCATCCTGAAGCACCCACCTTCCAAAGGACCCACTTCCTAATACCATCACTTCGGGGTTTAGGATTTCATCATATGAATTTGAAAGGGAACAATATTTGGACCATAGTAAAAAAGTCATGTAGGTTTTTATTATGGTCTTCATCAACAGGCCTCTTCTCTCATTCCTGGGGAAAAGCTACTACCTTTCTTCGGTGCCTGTGCTTTGGTTCCCATCTGTCCAGTTAAACATTTATGAAGTGTACTGGATGCGTTGTTCCATCTGACAAGTTGGTTGTTCATCACACAGATGCCTATTTGGTCCCATACACTGAGTGTACTTTAAGTGTAGTACTTTAAGTAAGTACTTTAAGCAAGTGTCATGAAATTATCATGAGTGAAAAATTATAATTGTCTCATCAATGTATGTCCATAGTGAAAATCTTAAACAAGCATATGTCCATGTTATAGCAGTACAATTCCCAACAGCCAAACTATGGAACCAACCTAGGTGTCCATCAATGGATAAATGGGTAGACAAATACACGGCGGGGGTTTTATTCAGCCACAACGAAGAATGAAATTAGGTCATTTGCAGGAAAATGGATGATGGAACTTGAGAACATTATGTTAAGTGAAATGAGCCAAACTCAAAAAGTCAAATGTTGTATGTTTTCTCTCATAGGTGAAAAACGAGAGAAGAAAATGGAAAAGAAATGTGGGTGGGGAGGGAAATCTCATGAGAATAGAAGGGAGATCAGTGGAGAATAGAAAGGGATCAAGGGGAGGGAGGAGGGGAGGGGAAGGGGAAACATTGGGGAATGATACGGGCCAAATTATATTGTTCTATCATGTGCATATATGAATATATAACAACAGATTCCACCATTATGTATAATTATTATGCATCAATAAAAAAATATGGAAAAAGCTTAGAGAATTTCTTATAATGGCTGCCTCTTGATCTTCTACTCTCAGACACTTTACAACATTTTCCCTTTGTTTTTTCCTAGTGTCTCTGTCCACAACTATAATTACCGTGCCTGTAGTTCTGCTCCACAGGTGCTATGGACTGACTCCTCACCCTATCTCCCTCCTTTTTCCTATTTACTTTTTGTTGTTGACAGGGGGGGGGGTTATCTTTGTCACACTAAATAGCTCACTGAAATATCTGTGTCTAGTTTCACCAAATTTGAGTAGTATTTCTAAGCTTGTCACCAGTTGGAGTGAAGAAATCCATCTTCTGGCTGGGGATGTGGCTCAAGCGGTAGCACGCTCGCCTGGCATGCGTGCGGGTTGAATCCTCAGCACCACATACAAAGATGTCGTGTCTGCTGAAAACTAAAGAATAAATGTTAAAAAATTCTCTCTCTCTCCCTCTCTCTCTCTCACTCTCTCTTTAAAAAAAAAAAAAAAGAAATCCATCTTGTAACTTGCCTTCCCTCTCCTTCTACCTAAGTTCCCAACTTCTATCACAGGTATTTTTTGCATTTTTGTATGTTCAAGGTAACAACATTTACATTTTTTCCCCCTTTGACTGTTGGTTTCACTAATCTTCCTAGAGGCTAATTAAAAAATAGAATCCAAAACAGCATTCCGGGTACCTATCAAAGTTTCCAGTCATTCAAACTCTGTTCACTGGAGTATCTCATTGTTGACTGAGGGCATCCATGCTCCGAATGAGGGGTGGGGGGTAAATTTTCAAAATCTTTACAAAGTTGAAAACACTTGAACGACAGGTGGGCTGGGTTAGAAGTTCTAGTGTCAAAATTAATTTACCAACATAATTTGCAAGGTTCATTCCCTTACGTGTTTTTACTAAGGTGTTTGAAGACCTATTACTTGACCCACCAAACACTATTTCAAGTGTTTGTATGACTATCAAGTTTAATCTGGAGCTCTACGACATTGGTAATATCAGTATCAACATTTTAAAGATGAGGAAACCAAAGCACATAACTTTGTTTTGCAGGATTTAAACTCCAGAAACTGCATTCTGCATCTGGCAGTTGTCTTCTATGAGAGGCCACCGGTCCTTTGGAGAGACCCCTCTCCCGAACCTTCCTTCTCACAGGATTCCAAAAAGAAGGCTTCCTTCCCTCACCCCATCAGGCTCAGGCTTTCCACCATGGCTGGCCCCCAAAACGCTTTACCAACCTACTTGGGTTCCCATAATCTAGACCTCACCTCTATAATCTTTCCTTAAATCTGCTGTCCCTTAAACATTTTGAACACTCAAACAGGGGTCATTAGCCTGACTCTGTCAGGCACCAGGTAACTCTGGTTCCAAAATGGGTTTAAGACATCAGAAGACAATTCTTTAGAAGCTGCAGATGAGGAGGATGTATTTTAATTTGGGTTCATGTATTTTAACTTAGTATTGAATATCCCCATATTTTTACAAAAGAAATCTTATTATAATATTGTTATAATTATGACACTATTCATTTTGTCATGTTAATCTACTGCTATTTCATATCCACGTAGTAAAACAGTTGATCTAAGCATCAATCGGGTTAGGTTTTGAAAAAAGTGTCACATATCTTTAAGTCCTTATTTTAGGATTCTTGAAGTGTTTTGAAAACCAGGGAAGGTCTCCCTGAGTTTCACTGGGGTGCAGCCAAGTTCAGCACTCCTGTTGGGTTTTAATTGTCATCACAGAAGAAAAGATTGTTCTCCAGAGTTTACACAACTGGTCTCTGCTAAAGACAATGTCACTGAAAGAGTTACCATGACAACCTCTCTCTATAAGATAAGCATTTGAGCTTTATCAAAACAGAGGACTTGGCTTTGTATTAAGCTGGTCACTGTTCACCATGGAAGTGTTCACAGCATGCAGTCTGTACTGGCTCCCTTTGCTCCTGGGAGATTTTTCCTGATGGGGGGCTGTGCTCATGACTGGGTATCTTGGACTCAGACCAGAAGTTTGGTGTCCTCTATGAAACAAAATCTTTCTTTCTTAAATAAAGCAAGTTCTCTTGGCTGGATATGGTTCTTCATGTACTTTCTGTTTCTTCTTAGAATACAGGCTCTAAGATTTGAAAAGAAAATTGGAAGGCAGACTTGTTTTTGTGTTTTAACCCTCTGCCCAGCATCTCTCTTCTCTATCCCTTTCTCGCATAATTGTATTTTGCTTTTAGTGAATTGGTTCATTGATTAGGCCATAAAGGTTGCCAGGACAACTGACTTATCCACTTGGGGAGAAATTACATCTCTGCTATTCACAAAAGTCTGAATGGATTAAAAATCTTGAGAGCAAAATAATTGCTAAGGTATCAAAAGAAAATAAATACAAGAGCATGTTTTCATGATTTGAGAGGAAGAAAAGAAACCTAGAAGCAATAGAAGAAAAAAGGAAGGGATCCCCAATTTTAAAACATGCAAACACTGTCAATAAAGTTAAAAAAAAACAAATAACAAAACCACATACATAGGGCTGGGACTGTGGCCCAGCGGTAGAGCGCTTGCCTCGCATGGACAGGACCCGGGTTCGATCCTCAACACCACATTAAAAAAAATAAAGGCATTGTGTTGTGTCCATCTACACCTAAAAAATAAATATTAAAAAACCCACTTACATATTTGTGACACATGACAAAGTGTCAACATCCAGAATGTGTGTGGCGATTTTAAAAGTAGATAAGAAAAATACAGTAAAAGGTGCTCAGTATATGAATCAAAGAAATATAAACAAACTAGCAAAAATATCCCTGTCATCTATCAGACTACCTTAAATGTGAAAATATAGGGAAATTTATTTTGTTTGTAAGTGTGTGGTAGAGAAGCATTTCTGCTCTGTTGGTGGATGTGGAGAGTGGTGTCGGAGAACAGGAGAGAAGTGTCTGAGATGGGGGTCTCTGATGACTTTATGGCTGTGACATGCCCGGTGCCTTGGAATGTTTCTATGCAAAGGCACAGGATGCCCTAGCTCCTTTGGTAATGCCTTGCATGAGGAGGCTTAAAAGCTTCCACCTTGATCTCAGGCACATAGCTCCTGGGAACAGAGGAATTCGCTTGCTAGACAACCACAGTGTTTCACCAGCTCTGCTACTCCTGAGCCTGCCTGCTTAAGAGTAACTTTAAACAATGGACCTTCTTGAGCATTACACAGAGCTCCTAACATTACACTTTGCAACTGTGGAAAAGCTACATAGATATTTCTAGTTTCTGTAACTTTCCTGAATACAAAGAATAATGCTTGTATAGTATTTAACCTTGATAATGAGACATATATAAATAAAGATTGCTGGAGTAACTCTTCTGATCTGCTTCTCCATTAGAGAGTAGCACTCCACCTGACCCCAGCTTTATCTTCAAAATCTGTTTGGGTGAGTCTGTTGTTCTTATCCCCCTCTGCCCCATTTTTTATAGTTGTATATGGACAGAATGCCTTTATTTTATTTGTTTATTTTTATGCAGTGCTAAAGATCGAACTTAGTGCCTCACACATGCTAGGCAAACGCTCTGCCACTGAGCTACAGCCCCAGCCGGGGACTGGATATTTTAGACAAGTTAATAGAGAAATATTAGAGGGGGCTGGGGATGTGGCTCAAGTGGTAGCGCGCTCGCCTGGCATGCGTGCAGCCCGGGTTCGATCCTCAGCACCACATACAAACAAAGATGTTGTGTCCGCCGAAAACTAAAGAAAACATAAATATTAAAATTCTCTCTCTCTCTCTTTAAATAAAAAAAAAAATTAAAAAAAGAGAAATATTAGGGTAGGCTTGCTGGCTTACATAGTAAACTGATTGTTCTCCTGCAGGACCACAAACCACAGCTGGGGTTCTCTTTGCCATTGGCATTATTTGCCTACCTAAAAAATTTCTGAAGTCACCTCTGCCCTCACAGAGCTGTAAAATAGCCCCTGTGGATAGAAAGTCAATCAAAGATGCAAGAGCAGCACTACCCTGCAAAAAACATTCAGCAGGTCTTTTATCTATTTTTAAATTTGTATTTATTTTCAAGCTTCAGATACCTTTTCCAACACTTCAACTAGATCCATCATTTAACCCAATTGGAAAGGAGTTTTGGTATTCAGTCTGGAGAGACTTAACCAAGTCTGGTAGGAAAGAAGGAGTGGAGCAGTTAGGAGTGGCCAGGCATGAGGACCTCATGAAGGGACAGGGGTCCTCATGAGGTCAGGAAACCAGCTCAGAGCACACAAGCTCCCATGTGAGGGTCCCTCTCTGCCCTCCTAACCAAAGCTGAACAAAATTGGACAAATATCAATGAATTTTGGTTCATTATAAATTAACCAAACTACCCATCCACTTGCATATTTGAGAGTCCACTACGTGATTACAACCAGGTTGGAAGTCTGCAAGTATGGAAGCTCTTCAGAATCACTCTGCAAGACTTCATTGGTACAAGGAACACACTGAAATGAGTCCTGCATGCATTACCCACACGCTGTTTCATCCTAGAAATGTTTTATAATCCTAGATGTTGTTGTGACTATGGAGAGAATAGGATCAGTACATTTGAACTAGCAGCAATAATTACTTGTAAAAGCAATGAAAAGGAAAAAAAAAAAAGACACATTGTGTCTTCAGGGATTGTTCTGGACAGTCAACTCTCACTGACATGGTTTCTGGTACCATAGAAGTTCTCTCCCGGAAAACTGGGAATTTGGAGACAGTTACCTGCGGCTCCCAAATTTAGTGCTTAAAAATAAGAATGATTTATTATTTCTCACAATTTCATGGGCTGGCCACCCTCAGCTGGTGGATTCTCCTGTTGTCCTGACTTAGTGTCACTCACATAAGTGTGCTATCAAAGCAGGCCGGCTTTGTCTGCCTTTCGGTGTGTCAATCATGGAAATGGCAAATTTTGCAAAAGAGCATGTTTATTTGTCACACAGCCAACGATGGAGGTGGGAGACTCAAATCTACCATGAAGCTAGTGGGAGACTAATAATCTATAGCTTAGCATATATATAATGATATGTAGCTTCTGAATTAGATTTTTACTGTTAACTGAAAGCAGGTGAAACTAGAGAGTTTATTCAGGTTTTCCTTCTGTTTCAACTGCATTCATTCATTGGGCAGCTTGAGATTCCAAGATGGCCCTAGAGCTGACTGTTGCTGGGCCTCCCTCACTACTGGCCTCTCATCCCTCAGGAGTCTGGCCCAGTCTTTCTCACATTTCAGCAGGAACATTCCAAGAGGTAGAAGAGGAAGTCCTAAGTCTTTATCACCTGGCCTTCCGTCTACCAGCCAAAATCAGTCACAAGGACAACTTGAGATTCAGGTGGTGGAGAAAAAGATCCTTCCACTTGTGGTAGGGAGGTCACAAAGCCACATTGAGAAAGGATGTGGACACTGGTTACATGATTCATGGGGTGGTGGGAGCCAACTTATCTCAACCTACCCAAAACTATAATGCAGTTGCTACCAAAGGTTCAGCACAAAACAGATATTTGGCTGTATTGCTGTCTGCTTAATCCAGACAGAACCACACATCTGGGAAGATTTTAATCAACATTTGCTGTATTGAATTAGACTGAATGAACACAGATTCAAAGCGAGTGTCCCCTCTACCTGTTTCATCACCTTTTGTAACCTTAATCTGTACAGAATCAATGGACCAAAAGCCCTGGAAAAGGAATTTAAGGGTTCGAAGAAAACTCTCTTCCAGATTTTTCATTCTACTTTATTTTACAAATAGTATATATAACACCTAATGAATATTTCAGTCTTCCATGTATGAACCAAAAATGTAATTATGGATTCGATTTTACCAACGTTTGCTGCCTGCAGTATTCAGTGATCACAAATCGCATTAAATGAAAGGTGAACCCCATTATGGTATCAGGAAAATGGAGCTTAATAAGTTTTGTAATTATGGGGCAAATCTATGCAAATTGCAATTTTTATTAGGTAATTTTCCATCTTCATCTAGGCTCTAATAGTCCATTAGACTTGTGGCAGTTCACTGCTTTTATTAAGGAAGTTCTTTAACTTCTTTTCTGTTTTGTTCCTTATAATGAAGAAATTGTATTTGGGGGTAGAATGGTCAGAGCCCTGATTCACTTATCTTTTTCATTCTCATGACAAATAAGAAACTGAATCCATGCTAATTATTCAGCTAAAACCCAATAGAGTCAATTTCTGTCCATCTTAGGAGAATTCTCTGGCTCCCTCTCCCTGGCAAAAAAAAAAAAAAAATCTTACAAACAGAATCTTCTTTTCCATTTAACATACCACATTGGAATATTGACCAGAAGGAAAGGACTTCTCAATTTTAGGAAGTCTTACCAGATGAGCTTGTCATCTTAAAAACATTGTTTCACCTGTTTGGTTCTGAAACTGTGAATTATTTTATAAACTGAGAATTCAAAGGTAATACAATAACCATCAAAATTACCCATTGCACTACCTTTCTCTCTCTCTCTCTCTCTCTCTCTCTCTATATATATATATATATATATATATATATATATATATATATATATATTTNTAACTACTGAGCCATATCCCCAGCCATTTTTATTTTCTAATTTTGAGGCAGGATCTGTTCAAGTTGCTGAGGTTGGCCTTGAACTTGCGATCCTCCTGCCTCAGCTTCCTTAATCACTGGGATTATAGGAGTGCACCACCGTACCAGGCTTTCGGTATAGTTCTGAGGCTGAGGTAAGGTGCTATGACGTGTCAGATTCAATAATTCTAGAGTAGCAAGTTATCAGGTTTTATTGCCAAAATTTTGTTTTATTTAAAAAAAAATTGCGACTTGTTTTAAAATCATGGTTTAATAAGGGTGGGATGACCCTGGGTGATTAACTATTTGGGAAGAGCCTCGTGGAAGATTCTTTTAAGTTGTTTGAGTATTTTTATATGCACTGCTGGGGTTGGCTGAAGCAGGACTGAGCTGGGATTTGATCTGTGCTCAGTCAGAGATTTAGAGCATGCAGCTCACTCAGAACACACGGAGCACACAACAAACACTGCTGGCCATGAATAACTCCCAATGCAACAGAACCTGCCTCACTAGGCACAGGGCCATGGATACCCTTGGTTTAATTTTCAAACATCTCCCTAACAGTCTTGAGTTTTCAGCCGTGTGAAAGGCACAAATATTTCTTCAACAGACTACTGCATGTCTACTCAAACCTTTGCAGATGGTACAAATGATCTCTCATTGTGGGGAGGGATGTGTTCCATATCAATGATCAATGTTCCAACAGAATGATTACATCCTACTAAGATTTAGAGTTAGCAGTATCCCTGTTGTTGACTTTTGCAGGGTAAGACCCTTACTAACTCTTACTTCCTCCCGTTTCCTTGTTAAGGTGATCAGGAATATTATCTATTTTGTGAGACTTACATACACATGTATTACTACCTTTCTTAATTAATGGATATATTTGCTGACTTCCCAGAGTCCGTGCTTCTCCTCTGGCCCTTAGTCCCCTTTCTTTCCCTTCTCCTCCCTCCCTCTCTCCTGTCCTTCCCTCCTTCCTTCCTTTTTTCAGTGCTGGAGATTAAACCCAGGGCCTCACATGCGGGCTCAACCACTGAGCTACAGCCCTAGCCCTTGACCTTTAGTTTTGAAAGATACTGGGCTAGGAATAGAATTCCATGTGCAGGATAATTTCCTTCAAAACCTTGAAAAAGTTGCTCTGTGATCTTCTCTTCAGGGTTGTCAATCTTTCTCCTCCTTTTTATTCTTCCTGCTTGATGTTCTGTGAACTCTTTGGCTGGGTGGACTCGGGTCTCTCTTCAGCTCTTGTTTCTCTTCCTTCATCCTCCCTCCCACCATTCCTCTCCCTTAGACCTTCTTCTCCTGGATTTCAGTTGAATGCTGTTGAAGCTCCTCTCTCAGCCCTCCCTCCCATCCTGGGCTTCTGCATACATTTCCATCTACCATGCTGCTTGCTCTATGCTCCTCCTCTGCAGCATGGATAATTCATTTTTTTTTTTTGGATAATTCATTTTTGCATGCTCTTTTTCATGCAGCCCATCCTAGCTTTGTGGACTCCTAGGAATGCGGCTTCTTTGTTTCTGCTCCTGGTTGGCATGGTCTGGGGAGCTGACCAGGGGACCTGCCTAGGTCACCCCAGAGCCACCCACTGGAGCATGGAGCCCCCTTTGCCTCTTATTACTTAACTGCTTCCACATTCCATAGACATCCATTCCTGGGCATATTAGGCTAGTGTGTCCCCCGATTCAGGCCTAATCTGCCTTCCAAGTTTCAGGAGTTCTTCATAATTGCTGGTTCATTGAAAGCACCCCATCCTTTCTAAGCACTGTTTATAGATGTAAAAATACAGACAGAGATGTGTGTGAGTATGTACATCTGTCATTTTTAGGCATTTACAGTCAGAGGAGGCTGGATATACCATCTTCTTTTAGTTTCCTCTGTGTGGTTCTGAAATTTTTTTCCATTTAATGATATATTTTTTTGAAGATCTTGTGGTTGTTTTGGAGAACAAGATTCTTAATGTTTAAATGACCATCTATTATATACACAAACTTCATTTATTTAGCAATTCCCTTAGTATTAGAATTTTTCGGTATCATTGTCATGTATGTAGGCACATCATACACATATACAATATGCATAATAACCGTCATGTCCAGATGCTTCTCAATTTACAATGGGGTTATATTCCAACAAACCCATCATAAATTGAAAATATGGCAATTTGAAAGTGAACTTAGTACAGCTAACTGACCGAGCATCATAGCTCAGCCCTTTCTCATAATTCCTATTCAATACCATACTGAAAGTCATAGCTAGTACAATTAAGACAAAAAAAGTACAATTAGGAAAGGAACAAATAATATCTTTATTCACAGATAATGTGATTATTTATATAGAAAATCTCAAAGAATAAGAAAGAAAGAAGGAAATAAAAGAAAGAAAGAAAAATGAAACTAAAACCAAACAAAAAAACATACAAAAACACCATTTCTCTACAAAGTACCTGGAGCTAATAAGCAAATACAGGAAGTACAGCAAGATTATAGAATTCTGGATTACTATATAAAATTTTTGATTGTTTTCCTACCTAGAATCAATGAACAATTGAATTTAAAATTTAAAAATGTCTTTTAAAATAGCACCAAGAGTAAAAATAAATACTTAGATATAAATCTAACAAAATGTGCAGATAACACTGATAAAAGAAATCAAAGAAGATGAAATAAATGGAGATATTCCATGGAGATATTCATGGCAGGGAGACTCAAATATTGTAAAGATGTCAATTTTTCCTGACTTGATTCAATATAATTACAATCAATATCTGCTTTGTAGATGTCTAGAAACTAATTATCAACTTTGGAAAGAAAAAGACCTGTAATAATCAACATGATACCACAGGGGAATGAAGCTAGAAGACTCATACGACTAAATTTCCAGGGTTTATATAAAGTTATAGTAATCGAGACAGAATGGTACTGGTGACAGAATGGACACATATATCAATCCAATCGATTAGAAATCCTAGAAATGGGCCCATAAATTTAGTCAACTGATTTTTGTGTGTGTATGTGTCAGGGATTGAATCCAGAGCTTTGTACATGCTAGGCACATGCGCCCAATGAGACAGGGCCTCATAAAGTTGCTCAGGGTGGCCTTGAACTTGTGATCCTCCTGCTTAAGTCTCCCAATTGCTGGAATTACAGGTGTGTGCCATAATGTCTCGAAGCATATCTTTTTTTTTTTTTAGAAGACAAAGAGATATTTATTTTTAATTTGATGTTTATTATTGAATAAACATTATTACAGAATGTAGTGTACATCACAGGTCATCAGCAAAAGAGATTGAGTTTAGAACCATATCTCAGTTTTTTATGTAGTTGTACAGATACGTAAGTATTTTCAAGATAAATAATAACTAGTCCTCAAGTCTTCAAGCAAGAGGATTTGGTACACCTCTTAAGAAAGACACTTAAATGATCTGTTACAGAAAAGGACATTTGATTCTCTTTAGCGGCAATGATTCAGAGTACTTCTCTCCCTCCCCAAGTACTTTAGAAGAAAAATATGACATTGTCAAAGAACTTTCAAAGACATCATGAAAACATTTTGTTTACAAACCGTGTCATACATGGTTCATCCTAAACTCCCCTGGTAGCTGGTATCCCCATCTCTCTCAGCTAATTTGCTTTATGCAAAGGAAAAACAAAGTTCTTGTATCATTATCACAGGAGGTAGGGACAAATCCTGTGGAAGTTGCAAGTCTGAAAAGGCTATGTTCTGTGTGGGGCCAATTACATAACATTCTGGAAAGGGCAAAGCTGTAGAAATGGGAAGTAGATTAAGGATCCCCAGAGGCTTGAGTGGGGATTGATATATTAGGTGAAACACAGGGGAATTTTTTTTAGGACAGAGAAAACTGTTTTGTGTGACACTGAAATGATGATGGTGGTTATATAACATGTTGGTTTATCAAAAACCACTAGGTTGGGGCTGGGGTTGTGGCTCAGTGGTAGAGCGCTCACCTAGCACATGCGAGAGGCTGGGTTCGACCCTCAGCACCACATAAAAATAAATAAAATATTGGGCTGGGGATGTGGCTCAAGCGGTAGCGCACTTGCCTGACATGCATGGGGCGTTGGGTTCGATTCTCAGCACCACATTAAAAAAAAAAATAAAGATGTTGTGTCCACCGAAAACTAAAAAATGAATATTAAAAAAATTAAAATAAATAAATAAAATAAAAATATTGTGTCCAACCCAACTAAAAAAAATATTAAAAAAAAAAACCCACCAGGTTTATCAAAAACCACCAGTGCATTTTAAAGTTTGAGAAGCACAGATTTACTATGACCCCCACACTCCGAGTGCCTTACCTTTCTTTGTGGCCCTAATGCAGGAGAGGGGTTTTGTCCCTGAAGTCAGCTATTGCATTCCTCTGAACTCTGTTATCCCTATTCAGGTCACAGGCACACCAAAACAAGAGCTCTTTGACTGTTGTGTCTAAAGTCCGACCTGCACATTTTAGAACTGGTAGCCATGTAGGAAGTCCATCTACACTGAGATGATCAACAGTGAGAGAGCCCTGGCTAGCCATGTGGGAAGGCTACGTGGAGAAAGAGATGCCCTGCCAGCCTCTTGCTCTTGTAGACATCCTGGCCCAGGTGCCAGACATGTGAACGAAGAAGATGACTTTAGCCCCAGATGCCATCCAAATGTGACAGCATTGAGCAAGGACCACTCATAGAGGCCCAGGGAACCACAGAACTGTTGAGAGAGAATAATCAGTTACACTAAGCCATTAAGTATTGAGATAGTCTGTAGGAACTTCATAGCTGTCAGGCTCTGGGGACTTCTGCCATGTGACCTTACTCACTCCAAAGAGAAGTGCCTAAAATAGCAGGGGAAAACAGTGGAAAAGATTTGCAGGCAACCTTCCCAAGTCAAGGGAGCCAGTGAGTCCAGCGGACTCCCCCTCTCCCATGCCACAGCAGCAAAAGGAGTGAACAGATATTACACTTAAATAATTCACATCTAGTTCTTCACCTCTCTTTCTAAGAGAAGAACTAAAACAGTGCTCAGTTTATCAGGAAAGAGAGGGTGATGGCATTATGCAATTCTCAAGTGGGCTCAGATAGAGCCAAACCAGTACGGTGATGCCAGACAGGAAGCAATGCAAGAGTTAGGCAGAGCTCTTACAAAATTAATGAAGTATTACAAGACAGTGGAAGCATGAGTATGGATTAAGAATATGCACCTGTGCTGGGTGTGGTGGAACATGCCTGTAATCCCAGCAACTTGGGAGGCTGAGGCAGGAGAATTCCAAATTCAAGGCCAGCCTCAGAAAAAATAGTAAGCCCTCTAAGCAATTTCACAAGACCATATCTTAAAATAAAAAAATAAAAAGGTCTGGGCATGTGGCTGAGTGGTTAAGCACCCCTGAGTTCAATCCCTGACCAATAACTGAATCTCACAATTGTAGAAACATTTAGATAAAACATCTCTAGCTCCTCAAAGAAATTAAAGAGGACGTGTCTATGAAGCAAGAGTTCAAACAAGAGACCTAGGAGGTTAAAGGCAAGAGCATTAAACCTCAGAAAGAAGGGGGAAGTAGCTCTTGGAGAATGAGTTCAAGGGAAAAGCTAGGTAAGATGAAAACCACCTCCCAAGCACTTGAGGATCAAATCTGCATCGCTGTCATGGAGGAGGGGTTCAAAGAGAAAGCACCTGAGTGCAGGGGACAGAGAGTGAGGGAGTGTGACTGGGACGGACACGGGGGAGCAGACAGCAGTGACACAATGCACAGGGAGTTTCACCAGGAGAATGAGACAAATGCAACAAAACCAGATTTACAGACAAAATAGAAGGATGACTGGAAATTGTGCACAAAAGGATTCTCTCACTATCATGAGACAAAGGAGCACGAGGCCATCAGGACCAATACCAATCCTCTAAAGCTCCAGAGCAGGAGAAGGCCAACTTATCATGGGAAATTTGAGGTTGGCTTCTGACTTTCTTCCAAAACTCAAGATGCCAATGGTTAATGGGACAATCATTTATAGGTGATGGTGGGGTCAAAATGGGTAAGCCAGGAACTTATAAATGCTTCTTGAAACGTATACTTAGGTTGATGGATTATGTAGTAAAAAGAAGAATCAAAATAAAGAAGTCGTGAGTATTCAGAATAAAGTTTGCAATGAGCCTTGAATGTAAATAAACAAAATGATTAGGTCTAAATGGCTGGAAATTATGAACACAGAAGCAGAATTCACTTACAATATTTTTACATTAACTGATTATGGAAATATAATAGATCACAAAATTCCCAGCTAGTGCCAAGCAGGTGAGGAATGGGAGAGCATATTGATTTCTTCATTATTTTATACAGGGAATCACTTTATTATTGAAGGTTTTGTTTAAATGAAAATTATTTAAATTTTATTTTTAAAGTTAATAAAGATACTGTTGTAGGGACAGACGAGGCAAGGCGCCGAAGATAGCAGAAACAGTTTATTTGGCTGCAGCCAGGTTCAGAGGGCACAGCTTTTACTGTAATCAATTAATCCTCTGAACCCCGAGTTCAGGGAGTTTCAGAACTTTATACCCAGCATGTAAGGGGAGGGGCTCAGAAGTTCCCAGTCTGCTAAAGTTCACATAAAAGCAGCTTTTTCTCTCACTGTTCTGGGCAGGTTAACCCTTCAAGGACAACACCTGAGAAGGGGAGAGCTTCTTCTCCCCTTTCTTGCCTCTCCCTGCCAGCTGTAACCATGGAGCCCAATTGGTAACTTCTCTCATCTTAGAAATGTAGACATCTCTGTGAAGCCCCCGCTCAAAGCCAGAGGCCTTGTTAAAGGATCTGTCTTTTTTTTTTTTTTTTAAAATCACATTTTGCATTTGCAAACACACTTTTACAAACTACTCTACTGGATAAATGTTTGCAAAACCTAGTAAAGGGGCGTTCAGCACCTGGAGTGCTGATTTGTCCCAGGCCAGTGGCCAAGTAAAATAGAGCAACAGGAAAATAGGAAATTTGCCTACATTGACCTCTTTTGTAGAGACTCTTTTGCTGATAGTCCTAAAATAAATTATGGTGAAGATTTCTGGAGAAGCTTCGTTAAGATCTTCTGTGGAGGAGGAGGTGCCACTATGATACTTTGATCTTTTCATCCCAGCCCTAACTTTAGACAATCACAAACTTTATGGCATTTCTTCTAAGACTGGGGCTATAATTTATTATATATAAATAATTTAAAATTATATGATCAAAATAAAATAAAACAAATTTTATATGTACACATAAAATATGTGTACATATATGTAAATTATGTGTGTACATGTGTGAATATAAAATATAATTAAATTCTCTATCTTCATCCTCATTAATGTGCTTTTCCTGACTGGTTTTGGGAGGAGTACATTTTTCTCCCTCTACTGCTATGCATTCCTCTTGCCCCATGTCCGCCCTATAGTTTTTCTTCATATATTTCAAAGCTACACTATTGGGTGTACCAAAGTACGTGATGTTTATTTGTGTTGTGGACTGTGATCTTTGTCATAAAAGGTAATCCTCTGACTCATATAGTGCTTTTTGTCCAAGATGTATATCTATGACGATACTACTACTACCCATGACTCATTCTTTCCTGCCCGCCTCCCTCCCTTCCTTCCTTGAGATTGTACTTGAGATTGAACCCAGGGGTGCTCTAACATTGAATTAAATCCCAGTCCTTTTTATTTTGAGACAAGATCTTGCTAAGTTGCTGAGGTTGGCCTCAAATTTGTGATCCTCTTGTCTCAGCCTCCTGAGTAGCTGGGATTACAGGTGTGCACCACAATACCTGGCATTTTTACAAGTATTGATATATAAATAAAAAGCATTAATACTTTTTAAATGTAGAAAGCAATCTACTTTAAAGATCACCCTCTATTGACATACCCAATCAGGCTCAAAGAACAAAGAAGCTTTTTCAGGCATTATTTGCTGTAGCAAAAATTAGAAAAATTTGAAGGCCTCAATAAGAGATTGCTTGAATAAATGATGGCATATCTACCATTTTAATTGCAAGGGACAGAATTCCAACTTGAACAAGCTTTATAAGGCAAGTGTCTACCACCATGTGGGGCTCCCCAGAGAGAAACAGAACTAAGACTTGCATGCTGCTAGGATTCTTACTTCCTGCTTTAGTTCCATAGACACCATCTCCATTTGCACACATACCAGTGTGTAAATGTCCACAGGTGTTTTTCTTTGCTGTCAATAAGCAAAATGCAGAAGTGTTTTCTATTTGAGGCCTTTCTTAAAGCCATCTTCTCATTGGACTCCAACAATAAAAGGTATTTCTGTCTCTCTGAGTCACTCTGAGTGAAAATGACCACAGTACGGGGGACCCTGAACATGCACACCACGGTGCACTGTGCACTGGTAACTCTAGTCACAAGTCTGTTCCTTAGAAGACTAACATGGACTTCTCATGGCAGATGTCTTTCCATTTTAAAGCTGAAGTTGAATTTAGAGTTGTAAATGACTCTCTAAAGATAAACACAGAATTGCAAAGGCTGGGGAGTGTAATGGTTAGGAGCAAACTCTGGAGCTAGGCTTCTTGGGTCAGGGTCCCCATTCCAGCACATATGTGCTAGCAGGGGGGGTCTTGCACAAATGAATTGCTCAAAACTTCTCATTAGAAAATGGGGTTTATAATAATATGTTTCTTGTAGGTTTGTAGAATGAGAATTAAATCAATTAACATAGGTGCCGGGCTTAGAGGGATTCCTGGCTGATCACTGACACTATTATGTACATGCTGAATGCAATAAGTACACCAAAGAAAGAGAAATCGAGTTGGTGTCTAAGGGCTTTCCATTAAGTTTGTTCTAAAGCTGTCTCAACACATATTTTAAGTTTGGCCCAAAGGTTTCTCTGTCCATAATGAACGGTAACCTAATTCGATGTATAAATAGTCTAGATCCTATTCTGGAAGCAAGTAGCTGAGTCTCAGCTAATCACAAGTAGCCAACTGTTCTGATCATGGTTAACTAAGACAGGTCTGAGCTCCAAGCACTGAGGCTGTGTCTATATCACTTGCATGTTCTTTATGTTACTTCCTTTTCTCGGGCTGTAAATATAACCCACCCACTTGGTGGTGGTGCTGCTGGTGGTGGGAGCACTCTGAATCATCTTTGGTCCAGACTGCTGCCTGGTTCTAGGATCTCAGATAAAGGCAAGTAAGATCTGCAAAACAAGATTTGTTGTGATATTTTCTTTTAGCTCCATTCTTCCTCTTTCTGAAGGGTGTGTTGATGGCAGTTAGCCTATAATTATTCCATATATTGGGAGTGGGGCAATAACTTGGGGTAACCTGAACTTTTGTTCCCTCATCTCTGGATGTAGAGAAGGCTTCCTTTGACCTGCCAAAGAGATTCTACAACTCAGAGGGAGGTCCCAGACTTGAATCATGATGCCCTAATTGGGTGGGATTTGGGGGATTATTTCTCTAGGGGAGGGAGAGATTTACTTTGCTTGTTGAGAAGAAGGGTGGTCCACATATGTAATGGTCAGAGGATAGACGGTCATGTTTAGTGCTGTTGACCATTATTTCCATTGCTCCCCGTGTCCAGGCACACTCTGGGGTGCACTGTCTGGCCCCTTGTGGTTGGGTGGGGCCACATAACTCTTCTGGTCAATGAGTTGTAAAAAACAAACAAACAAACAAACAAAAAACAAACATGTATCACATCTAGGCCAGAGCATTTAGTTATTGGAATGAGACCCTCAAAATCCTCTCTCAGGACTGGGGCTATAGCTCAGTGGCAGAGAGCTTGCCTAGTGTGAGGCCCTGGGTTCGATCCTCAGCACCACATAATATAAAGGTATCTTGTAATCTATGACTAAAAAAAAAAAAAAAAAGCCATCTCTCCCTTGGTCATGGTGACTCATCTATTTATTTATTTTTGGTTGATTCTCTCTACTTTTTTAATACAGATAAAATTCCCTGTGGTATATTAAAGATGCACATAGCATGATGTTTAAAAATTCTTTCTGGACAGCATGATAGAAAATCCTAGCTAATCTGCTGGATGTATAGCAAGAGCAGAAAATATCCTTTAATTATTTTAAGATTTCAGAGCTGTTTGTTATGGCAACAGATTGAGCCTACCCTGAAGAACAGAAATTGTGAAGGGAACATTTTACTGGTATATAAAATCACCTTGCATTCTACCTCCCTGTTTTGGGGCCAAAAGCCTTGCTAAAGGCCAGAGTAGAATTCGCGCAGTGCTGAATACACCATGGGTACCCAGAAGGTGTTTCATGATTGATTGGTGAATGCCACATTTTTTTTTTATGCTAGAGATTTGCTTCCATTGAACTTATAAGGTCTCCACTTAGCTATTATTAGAACATAAATTGGAGTAGACTGCTTTGAAGTGACAGGAATATAAAAGTTGGCAACTTGGAGGCACTTCATTCTGAAGTCATTTGGACAGCTCACATTCAGGTATCAGAGCAGCAGAGTTATAAGGAAAGATGAGCATGAGCATAGCCAGGATGACAGGTTTAAAATGCTGCTGGCAGAAATGCTCAGAGGGGACTCCAGCTTTCTTAGCATCGGCTTGGAGATGAGTGGTGACGGGAGGCAGGTGCTTGTTTAGTGTCAGTTCCCAGCAACTTTGTTTCCTTATAAACCTAGAGAAGGGGCCTAGGAAGGTCATTGTGTAACATTTTTGGATGTAGATCAGGCCAAGTTCAAGATCACCATTTTTTTTAAATAGAGTATTATGGTTATACATAGCAGTTGGGTTCATTCTGACAAAAATCATATATGCATGGAATTTGTTTTTAATTCATGTTCCTCCCAGTTTCCCTCCATTTCTCCCTCTCCCCATTCTCTTTCCTCTACTGCACCGATCTTCTTTTTGCTCATCTATTTATTTATTTTTGGTTGGTTCTTTCTACTTATACATTTGGACTGCTCACATGCAGGTATTATATCCCTGTGGTATATTTATAGATGCACATAGCATGGTGTTTAAAAATTCTTTCTGCATTTCCTCTCCTTTCCCATCCCTCCTCCCTCTCAATCTCTTCTTCTACTCTACTGATCTTCCCTATATCTTTATGATATCTCCTCCTCCTCTTCTTCTTTCCTTTATTTCACTTTAGCTTCCACATACGAGAGAAAACATTTGACCTCTGATTTTTCAGAAACTGGCTGATTTCACTTGGCATGATGTTCTTCAATTCCACCCATTTACCAGGAAATGCCATAATATCATTCTTCTTTAAGGCTGAGTAAAACTCCATTGAGTCACCAACTTTTATAGTGACTCTTTTTAGTTCTGTTACAACATTTTTCTTCATCTGTTATATACCACCATCTTAAGGGCGTCACAGTTTAAAGTTCCTCCTCTTAAAACATTTTGATTTTAATATCGACTATTTATGGTTATTAGACCATTTCTGAGAGCAGTGAGCAGGCTGGAGGGGAGGTGGGCAGCGTGATGAGATGTGCATTTTCAACCATCCCTTTGCACCCTGTGGAGAATGGGTGCAGGACATAGGAGAAGCTGTGGACAGAAGGTTGCTCTAGAGCTCTTGACGGGAGGAGGCAATGATAACTTGTACTAGGCTATAGTCAAGAGGCAGAGTGAACAGAGACTAGGTATGTTGAGTAGTAACACAACTTGTGGATGTTTTGGATACTGAGAACAAGTGAAAAGACAGCATGAACAGAGGTAAGAAGTGTCTGTCTTGAACAACCTCATGGAAGAAGGTGCCAGTTGCTGAGCCAGATGAACTGGGTTGAAGCTCCCAAAAGATATGTCCATTTGGAAACTGTGAATGTGATCTTCATTAGAAAAAGGGTCTTTATGGATGTAATTAAATTAGGAGTCTTACGAACATCCTGGATGATTCTAGGACCTTCTAAGAGGAAGTAGAGGGAGATTCGAGATGCACAAGGAGAAGGTCCTGGGAAGATGGACCAAGGGATTGAAGCCATAAGCCAAGAACTAATGGAGCCATCAGAAGCTGGAAGAGCAAGGAAGAATTCTCCCTTAAATCTAATCTTCAGAGGGAGACTCCATTTCAGACTCTGGACCCCAGACTGAGAGAATAAAGTTCTGCAGCTTTAAGCCACCAAGGTAGAAATGAGTACATCCTCTTGTCTGCATGTGTGCTCTGAGAAAACCAAGCTCCCCCATGGATAGGCCCACAAGACAAGAAACTGAGGGAGTCCTCTAGCCCAAGCACTACCAGGTACTGAATACTGCTAGAAATCAAATGAATAGGCTTGGAAGAGGTCCTACTTCCATTGAGGATTCAGATAGACCTCAGGTCCCACTGACAGCTTGCCTGAAACTTACTGAGCCAGCTTGAGCCAGAGGCATCCAGCTATTTCATACCCTAATTCCTGAACGATGAGAGGAACTATGAGAGAACACATGCTTTTTAATGTTTTAAGTCACTAGATTTGGGAGTAATTTGTTAACACAGCATTGGATAACTCATACATGGGTTTATTGACTGATAGTGTAGTAAGGAGAGGAGACTAGGCTACTTTAAAGAGGGGAGAAGATTAGAGAAAGTTTTTGTGGGAAGTGAGAAAGAGCATACGTTGATCAATAACACAAAAGGGTTTCTGCACTATGCTGGGGTCCTGTATGAGTTTAGTGATTATGGATTTATAGTAGAACTAATTTTCCTTATGTAAGAGGTAATGAGTTTATTCTTTTTTTCTAGAGGACATTTTTTATGATGTTTTGATTGGCCATGGAAGATCTAGTCCTCCTTTGGTCTTTCCATGACGTCTTTAGGAAAACTTATCCTTTCAGCACATTTGATGAGACTCTATGTATGAGTCCATTTTCTGTTGCTATAACAAACAACCTGAAACTAGGTAGTAGTGTTTTAAAAAGTGTATATACTTAACTTAAAGTTCTGGAGTCTAAAGGTCTAAATTCAGTGGCATCTTTTTTAAAATTTTTAATTTTTTTATTTTTTTAGGTGTAGATGGACACAACACAATGCCTTTATTTTTATGTGGTGCTGAGGATCGAACCCGGGTCCCACCCATGCTAGGCGAGTGCTCTACCACTGAGCCACAATCACAGCCTCAGTGGTGTCTTTTGTTCAGCCTCTGGTGAGGGCCTAATGGCAGAAGGGAGAGATTAGGAAGTGACTGAATTCCTGGACCAGGCTTGTTCTTTTATAATGGCTTTCTCTTAGGGGAACTAGACAAGATCCCATGAGAACCACCCTACTCTCTTCAAGGGCAATGTTCCCAAAGACTTAACCTCTTCCCATTAAGCTCCACCTCTTAAAGGTACCACCACCTCTCACATCCCCACACTGAGGATAAAGCTCCCAATGCATGAACCTTTGGGGAGAAGCCCCATCCAAACCACAGCATTCCATTAAATGCAACTCTATTCATTAACAAATATTTATTGTCCAATAGGTGCCTAGTGTTCTAGGCACTGAGGATATGAGCTTGTACTATGAAGGGGAAATAAAAAGCACATGGGTCAACAAAATATACTATAAAGAAAAGTGGAAAAGTCAAGGGGATAGGAAGAAGGGGGCTGTTTTGGTTTGGGATATGAGGCGTCCCCCAAAGACTCACGGGTTGAAGGCTTGGTCCCCAATGCAGCAATGTTTAGCGGTGGGTTTCTGAGAAATGAATGGATCATGAGGATACTTGCATCATCAGTGGGTTCATCCACTGATGGATTAATAATTTGATGACATTATGGGAGGAGGTGAAAAATTTAGGAGGGGGCCCTAGTTGGAGGAAGTAGGTCACTGAGGGAGGACCCCAGAAGGGTGCTTCTTGTGCCGGACCTCTTTTCCTTTCTGTCTCTCTCTGCTTTCTGGCTGCCATAGCTGAGCGGTTTCCCTCTCCTATTCCCTCCTACCATGATGTGTCTTGGAATCAGCCAACCACCGACTGAAACCAGGAGCCAAAATAAATCTTTCCTCCTCTCGGTTGATGTGATGAGAAGCTAACACAGGGGCTTTCTTTTACTTACGGAGAAGAGAATCTAATTACAGAAGGTTCTGGAAACAGAGCAGCAAACAAGATCAAGTCCTTGCCCTTTGGAAACTTACACTCTAGTAGAAAAAAAATAAAAGAACAAGCAAAGACAGAATCATAGATGCTGACATAGTGGGACACAGAACTGGGGTGACAAGGGCAGGTCTTTCTTAAAAGGCAAGGTTGGAGTAGAGAGTGGAAAGGAGAGAAGGAGGGAGTCATGTGGAAAGGGAGGGAGGAGACTCTGTGTTGTGGGGAGGCCTGGGCAAATGCTCTTCCCTGGGACCACACTTGGAAAGTTCAGGAGAGCTAACGCTCTGTGAAGTTAGCTTCGCTTTTTTGCTGACCGGCACAAAGTATTTTCAAACAGGCGTCGATCAGAAAAAAGGAGGGGCGGGGATGTTTCTAGTAAAACATAGTTGAGCCACATCAGGGGTAAACATTTTATACCAGAGGGTAAAAAGAATAATTACAAGAGCCAAACTCCCTTTTAGGAAGTGTCAAAATTGTGTTAATAATAGCAATACATATTTATTAGGTGCTTACTCTGCGCCCGGCACTGTTCTAAGAACTTTAAATTATTAACTCATTTAATCCTTTCAGAAACCCTATGGGAGAAGACTATTGATTTAGTCTATTTACAGTTCAGGAAACGGAGACACAGATAATGTGCCCAAGGTTCTGCTCCTGGCAATGACGACGCCCAGGCAGAATCCTTTGCTTCTGTGCTTTCACAGAAGGATATTAGAAAATATTAGAAAATAATGTGCATTATAACTTAGGTTTAATGGAGTGCATTATAGATGTGAAAGGAAAATTAATTTGAAATATCTTAATGTGATAAGTGCCATTACATTTTTGGGGAGTCAGATAGAAAGCAGCTTAGATTTACAGATGAACTCACTAATTATTTTGCATTTGAATTCTTAAAATATTGTGCACGGAGGTTTTGCATTAACCTAAACTATCACAGAAATACTAATAAGGTAATGATTTATGTTGAGATCTCAGCTGCTAATATGCTGGGTCCCTTTAATGGTTGTCAATCTAGAAAAACCTCAACTTGACCATGGAAAGTAGTGATTCTTGCTGGTTTCCTCTGTTGCTTGTATACACTAGGCTCACACACTCCACATTTTATTTGCTTTGTGTGTTTTGCGGTCAGTCTGTTAATGACTGATTTAATTGACCTTTGAAAAACAGACATTTTTAACTGCAGTTTTAGATTCACAGAGAAATAGAGAGGGAAGTATAAAGATTTCTCATCTACCCCCTGCTGCAGAGTTTACTCCATTATAACATCCTCTGCCAGAGAGTGTGGTGAGCCGTTCTAATTAGACCGTGGCCGCCATTAGAAGATGGCGCCGGCTTCCACTGTGGCCTGTGATAAACAACTCCTAATATGGAGAATTGGCACGCAATCCCTTCCCATCCTATGAGAAAGGTCCACGTGGCAGCTTAAGATTGGTATGCTGGAGGCTTTATTAGGCTGTGCTTGGGTGTGTTCGAGCAGCGGGGTCGCTAGAAGATGATACTTGAATCAAGGCCTGAATAAACTGCTGAAAGAAGAATCCTGTGTCGTGTTTTCCCTTGCCGGCGAGGGGTCGCGACAAGAGAGGTCCATTTATTACAAATAATAAACCTCATTGACATGTCATTATCACTCAAAGTCCATCACTGCATTAGGGTTTGCTCTCGGTACAGCACACACTGTGGGCTTAGACAAATGTATAATACTATGTACCCATGACCATAGCGTGATACATAGTATTTTTACTGCCCTAAAATCCTCTGTGCTCCAATTCACAATAGCTAAACTGTGGAACCAACCTAAATGCCCTTCAGTAGACGAATGGTTTAAAAAAATGTGGCACATATACACAATGGAATATTACTCAGCAATAAAAGAGAATAAAATCATGGCATTTGCAGGTAAATGGATGCAGTTGGAGGAGATAATGCTAAGTGAAGTTAGCCAATCCCCCCCAAAACAAATGGTGAATGTTTTCTCTGATATAAGGTGACTGACTCATAGTGGGGTAGGAAGCGGGAGCATGGGAGGAATAGATGAACTCTAGATAGGGCAGAGGGGTGGGAGGGGAAGGGAGGGGGCAGGGGGTTATCAATGATGGTGGAATGTGATGGACATCATTATCCAAAGTACATGTATGAAGACATGAATTGGTATG
Organism: Marmota marmota marmota; assembly: GCF_001458135.2. Classification (NCBI taxonomy): domain Eukaryota; kingdom Metazoa; phylum Chordata; class Mammalia; order Rodentia; family Sciuridae; genus Marmota; species Marmota marmota. The sequence continues at coordinate 13,749,630 of NW_026000205.1, forward strand.
AATATGCTTTATATACAGAGACATGAAAAATTGTGTTCTATATGTGTAATAAGAATTGTGATGTATTTCTGCTATCATGTATTTTAAAAATAAAAGCAATTAAAAAAGATAAAATCATCTGTGCTCTAGTTATTTAGTCCTCCTTCCCCTTTAACCTCACAGCTGCTATCTCTGTTTGCCTTCTTCAAAATGTCATATAGGAAAAGAATCATCCACTACGTAGCTGTCTTAGTCCATTTTGTCTTACTAATAGTGACAACACCCAAGTTTGTTGGGCAAGTTTTATAAAGAAAAGAGGTTTATTTTGGCCCAACATTGAGAGTCTGCAGATAGCTGTCTGAGACCTCAGGTGGTCCAGGGTATGAAGTGACAAGAGACAGGGAGCATGTGTGAGTGGATAGCATGGGTACCACACGGATGACCTTACCTGATCTACTTACCTCTCAAAGCCCCACCTCTAAACACCATAGTAGAATTCAGTTTCTGCTTGCTTAATCCCTCACAATGAGTATTAAATTTTAACCTATGAATACTAATCAGATTGCCTTCTTCCACTTCATAATATGTACCTAAGATCCTTCCATGTCGTTCAGGATTGGATCACTCATTTTTCAGTGGCAAATAATATTTCATGGCCTAGATGTACCACAGATTATTCATTCATTCCTACCCAAGGATTTCATGGTTGCTTCCAAGTCTGGCACTTTTGAATAGATCTTCCATAAACATCTGTGTGCACATTTTAGTGTGGACTTAAATTTTCTACTCATTTGAATGAAAGAATAAGCAGAGGGCCTGCTGGATTGAGTGGGAAGAGCATATTTAAGTTAAAAGAAACTGCCAAACTGTCTTCCAAAGTGGCTGTACCATTTCGTGTCTCCACCAGTAAATGAATGAAGATTTCTGTTGGCTCAGGTCCTGGCCATCACGTGATGCCCTCGACGTTTTGGATTTTTGCCAGTCTAATAGGCATGTAGTGATACCAGCCTGCTGTTTTAATTTGCAATCCCTGATGACATGTGATTAACTTTTCTGAAGCTTGTGACCACCCACTTTAGCCCTAGCATAAAAATAAAAAAGCCAGGTATAAAGGAGCACACCCATAATCCCAGTGACTTGAGTGGCTGAGGCAGAAAGATAGCAAGTTGGTTGCCAGCCTTAGCAACTTAGCAAGACTCTGTCTCAAAATAAAGAAGGAAAGGGGACTGGGGTCATAGCTCAGTTGGTAGAGTGCCTGTCTTGCATGCACAAAGCTCTGGGTTCAATCCCCAGCATCACCTAAAGAAAAAAAGGAGAGGGCTGGAGGTGTGGTGCAGTGTTAGAGTGGTAGAGCACCTTTGAGTATCAAGGGGATAAGCAACATACTTCACGGGGGCACCCATATCGTAATATGATCTTTTTTCTCACAGCGATGAGACTACTCTGTTTGTCTCTGGTGGAAATCATTCTTGCCATCCAAGAAATAGAATTCACCAATATCATCTAGAGACTCATACACCTCACTCAACATATTCTTCTGATGGATCTTTAGGCAATGATCTTTCAAAATAAAAATGGTCAAAAAACTAGGGATAAAACTCCGTAAGTTGATCTAAAGAACCTAGAAAAGAACAACAGCTAATATCATATTTCAGGTTAAAAGACTGAATGTCTCCACCCACTATCGTTTGGATAAATATCCCTCAAAGGTCCATACGGTAAAGACTTGGTCCCAACCACGTGGTGCTATTGGGAAGTGGCAGAACCTTTAAGAGGCAGAAACAAGTGAGAGGTCACTGGGGGACCTGCCCTTGAAGGGGATAGTGGGATCCCAGGCCCTTCCTCTTCCTCTTTCCTCTTTTTGCATCTCAGCTGTGAGGTGAGAGGATTGGCTTCACAATGTGCTCCCCACCATAATGTACTGCCCACCCCAGACCCCAAAGCATCCGGACTGACCAATCATGGAGTGAAATCTTCCAAATCATGAGCCAATCTCTTCATAAGTTGATTACCTCAGGATTTTGTTACAGTAATGGAAGTCTGACTAATACACCCTCTGAGATCAGTAAAAAGGCAAAGGTGTCTGCTTTTTTTTAGCTCCATTTAACATTTTATTAGAGGTTCTGGCTCGGGAAATTAGCAAAGAGAAAGAATTGTAAGGCATCCAGATTGAAAATGAAGAAGTAAAACTATATCCATTGCAAATGGAATAATCGACTATGTATGACATCCTAAAGATTCTACTAAAAAAAGCTATTAGAATGAATAAGAGCTCATCCAGGTTGCGGGAGATAAGATCAATATAAAAATTCATCAGTACTTCTATACATTAGCAGTGAACGTCCTGGAAATGATGCTAAGAAAAATTTCATTTACAGGGCTGGGTTTGTGACTCAGCAGCAGAGTGCTCGCATAGCATGTGTGAGGCCCTGGGTTTGATCCTCAGCACCACATAAAAATAAATAAAAATAAAGGTATGTGTCCAACTAAAACTAAAAAAATACATATTTTTATAAAAGAAATATTTCATTTATAATAGTATGAAAAAGAAAAAGAAATCCAGATGTATAATTATTGCTTTTTGCAGCTGTCTTTTAAATCAAATAGGAGGAAAAAAGAATCATAAGCAAAAAATACATTTATACTATAAATTTACTGGTGGTGTTACATTTTCTAGTGTTCCTTATTTCTTTATGTGGAGTTGAGTTATTTTCTAGTGTCTTTTCATTTTAGCCTGGATTCCCTATGAAGTATTTTTTAAGAGGACAGTTCTAATAGCAATGACTTTTCTCAATTTTTATCTCTCTGGGAACATCTTAATTTCTTCTTCATGTTTTTTTTTTTTTTTTTTGGTGGGGGGGATACCAGGAATTGAACCCAAGAGCACTCGACCACTGAGCCACATCCCTAGCCTATTTTGTATTTTATGTATAGACAGGATCTCACTGGGTTGCTTAGGTTCTCGCTTTTGTTGAGGCTGGCTTTGAACTGGAGATCCTCCTGCCTCAGTCTCCCAAGCTGCTGAGTTACAGGCATGTGCCACCGTGTCCAGCCTGCGTGTTTCTATGAGTAGTTTGCTGGCTACAGAATTCTTGGTTGGCAGTTATTTTTTTTTAAAGCACTTTGAATATGCTACCCCACTGTTTCTGGCCTCCATTGTTTCTGTTGAGAGGTCAGCTGTTAATCTTATTGGGTTTTCCTTCTTATATGTCAAGTAGTATTTTTCTTGCAGTTTTTGATATTTTTTCTCTTTGTTTTCATGCTTCAGCATTCTTAAAGTTATGTGTCTATATGTGAACTCTGTGTTTCTCTTACTTGAAATTTGTTAAGCATCTTAGATGTGCAAATTAATATTTTTCATTGAATCTGGGAAGTTTTCAGCTGCTGTGTGTGTGTGTATGTGTGTGTAGATTTTATATATATATACATA